>NC_134483.1:302768794-303101294 GCF_040206685.1 Ascaphus truei | reverse complement strand
GGTTGTGCTCCGCCACTGTACCCTATGGGACTACTCTCTGCAATTACGTCTGGCATGACGCACCCACTAATCAAGGACTGAGCTGTGCTTCAAGGGAGTTCCTCACATTGATCGTTTGATTGGTATGTACTTTTGTTTTGCTGGTGGTCTATACAGGACCTTTATGGTATATATAGAGATCTGTGTTAGCCGTCCAGCGTAACTAGTACACTCCTATGTTTATATCATCCTAATGAGTCTCCTTAGCTCTTATACATGCTCTAATGCCTTGGTTACATATTTTATTACTCTGAATATGCATGTATGTTCCTAGGACAGCAGAGCCCTGAATATTGGGATAATATCCCTCACCCACTACGGTCAAACTTATAGGTTTTGGACATGGGGAAGGCGTGGGGAGGGGAGGGAAAACTCCTAGCATAGCCATAACATGGAGATCTTTCTGACAATCCTTAAAACCAGTGTAATAAACGTGAGAACAACTCTTAACAAGCTCAGTACATGAAAAGCATTATAACCTCTCTTTTTGTCAGTCGGTCAAGCTTATAGGTTTTGGACCTGGGAAAAGGGGGGGGAGATGGGGGGAGGGGTGGGGAGATAGGGGGGAGGGGGAGACCTGGGTTGACAGGTAACAAAACAGCACATTGCATTAATGTTTTTAGGTATCATGCTGAAAATAAACGGAATACTTCCTACGCTTGCTGGTCGGGGAAGAGGGGGGGAGGGATGGGGCTCTTACATTTAGTGAAGTTAATATCCGAGGATCCTTATGACATTTCTATTTGATCCATGTGGCCTGCTAATCTAGACTGCCAGTTACTGTAATAGTGTCACTGCCGCTGCTTCCATTATCGAAGTCATTTGGGCTTCCTGTCTTGTGCAGGGCTCATTAGGCAGCTTCCCAGTTAACTAGTATTTCCTAGTCCGGGGGGTGGGGAGGGTAGCAACAGTCGTGCGAACCGAGCCTGGGGTCCATAGTCCTGTACCCGGGCCTTAGACAGATGAAATTTTGCTACTTACAGTTAGTAGATCGCAGTGCTGTTGTCGGAGCATCGCGCTCCCCTCCTATTCCCCCCGCCAACCCCTAAAGCCCAGCCAGACCTCAGCACTCTTCAACTGCCATTCGGTCAGCGTCAAAAGTTATAGTAGCTTCAGCTGTGGGTTGCCTCCGATCGTCAGGGGTCGGATTCAGAAGCTATGCGTCTGGCTGGGTCTGGTGTGGTTCTTGAGCCGTCATGTGCTCCCGTCTTCGCTGTGGACTACGGTGCTTCTCATCTGTTCTTAGACTGCCTTGGCGCCGCCGTTCTCCTCGCGGGACGGGTGCTGCGTGGTTCCGCGTCCTCCCGGTGCGGTGGGTCTTGTAGTTGCTCCGTTGTCCAGGAAAGCGGCGGGGTCAGACCCAGGGCTTTCACGAATGGGGCCATGTCCTCAGGGCGGCGGATGGTTAGGAATTTGCCGTCATAGCTTACCGTAAGCTTGAACGGAAAGCCCCAGCGGTACTTCACCTCCTCCCGGAGGAATGAGGTCAAGGGCTTCATTTCTCTCCTTCGGTCGACTGTTATCCGTGACAGGTCGTTGAAATTTTGGAGAGTTTCATTTTGGAAAGGTAGTGACTCTTTCCCTCTGCAGGCGGTGATGATCTTCTCCTTTACTGTATAGCTGTGTAATCTTATGATTACATCGCGTCGCCGGTTGGGATCTTCTGATCTGGGAGCTACCGCCCAGTGGGCCCTATCCATCTCTAGGTCCATGTCCTCTAGCGGGCCGCAGAGCGATGTGAACAGTTCCGCAAGATAGGGACGAAGCTGGCCAGGTAAGACCGTCTCCGGTACATTTCTTATGCGCAGATTCTGGCGCCTGTCCCTATTTTCTTGGTCTTCCTGCCCGTCTTTGAGACGGGAGATCTCCTCTCCTAGGCGGATGATTTCTTCCTCGGCTGCTGTTTGTCTTGCCAGGGACTCCTCCAGTCCACCTTCCAGAGTAGTTGTCCTCTCTGTTAGGCCAGACATCTCCTGTTTAATCTCCGCTACTGCTGCTTTGATTTCTGCCTGCAGGGATGTTTGGAGCTTGACATGCATGGTGGAGAATAGGCTCTACAGGTAGGATCGGGTGATCGGTTCCTCTATCTCCATTTCAAGAGTTGCATGGGCTTTCGTACCCATATTTAGAGCTGCTTGCGGCTCTTGTGAGCCTCGTGGTCCGCCACCCTCTTGGTTTGCTGGACTCTTCTGTGTCGGGGAGAAGAATCGTGACACCGCCGGTGCTGCGGGCTTCTTTGTGTGTTTGGACATGCTCCGATCTCTCCAAGTAATGGGGGTATGTTTTTGAGCCTTGAATTTCTGGTTTGGGAGCGTTATTTATTAAGTTTTAGCCGGTGGGTCTGCGGAGCTCCCCTCCTACACCCCCATTCCTGATGACATCATCGGAAACCCATCCCTTTAGCACATTTTTAATGGATCATCAACATTCAGTATTGTCATAGACAACTTAGGATCTGGCTGTGGTTTTTTTTTTTAGGGAAGCTGTGTCTTTAACTGAAACGGGAGGCGGCCATCTTGGATCCAGATGGAACGCAGGCTGAAACACATGACATGAAGATAGCTCCTACTCAGAAAGCTCTTATTCAGACCACAGCTCTGATCAGACCCTCTCTTCACAGTGGGGGCGCAGGCAGGCTCAGGAGGGATCAGGTAGGGCGCAAGAAGGCGGGCAGCCAATATCTTCAACTGGTTTAGCCAACAAAATAGTCAGTGGGTCCATAGAAATGGACACATCCGTTATTTCTTTTTTTAATAGATTGGATAACGATCCAATATTTCTATTGCCGGACACGTTCACCAAATGTGGACCATATCGCTTCTCTGCCCACAACCCCTCCAGCACAGATCAGACACCACAGGGTAGATTTGCTTCAGCCGCCATGGCGTGAGGTACCAATGAATAAAATTTTATATATATTTTCTTTAGTTGCTGTGCATATGGAAGTTTTTGCAGCAAACTCCCATATATCCTCCCAATCATCCCTGTCAATTTCTATTTTCAAATCCGCTGCCCATTTGAGCATGCAGTCATGATCATGTGAATTGACCAAGGCCTCCAAACTGGCTTTTATTCTAGTTATCAAACCTTTTTGATAAGTACCTCTCCTACATAGGCAGCAGAGATGTAGAGGAGCACAGCAGCGTTTCTTGGCAGCATACCAGCTAGTGGATCGCCAAAATGAGGGTAACTCCAAGCAGGGATGAGTATTAAAAGAGTACTTTAATGGTCAGTGCAAAACAGAACAATGGTAGGAGCGCACCTACGCGTTTCGTCCGTAAAGGACTCTCTCAAGGTGGATTATACTCTATGTCCCTGAACCTGGATCCATTATGGTATATGGAATTATCAGTATACTAATGAGCCATCTATGGTGATGCACCATAAACACCACTTACCTCTCCTACATAGTGCTTCAAAACTTGTGAAGGGAGTAAAATCTAATTTTGGGGACATTTTTGGAAAAAAATTCTGATCTGTAGATATTTAAACATACTAAGGTCTGGTGCCTCATACCTAGTTAGGAACTCTTGGAAACTAGAAAGTTTTCCTTTATGCACTAGGTCGGCAACTACTCATATGTTTAGCTTTAATTTGGTCGAATTGTTTATAATCACAGCCTGGGGGGAAATTGGGATTGTTAAAAAGCGGAGTGAGTTGCGAAACGGGAGACACAAGATTTAATTTGCCCTTAGACTTACTCCAACTCTCCCAGGTAAATCTCGTCGGATCTAGCTCAAACATTTTGGCGTACACCTCCTTAGCCAGTGCCCATAGGGACACTGGCAGAGAAGACGTTCTAGCATATTGGGATTCTATAGCTAACCAACAATATTGTGTTGGATCAGCGTTCCACATCACCACCTGCCTTAGTTGGGCAGCTTGGTAGTATTTTGAGATATCTGGGACACCCAAACCTCCTCTTGTCTTTAAAGCCATCATCACCGATCTCGCTGTTCTAGGCCTTTTACCTTGCCAAATAAAATTAAATATTCTATTTGGGAAATTTTTCAGTTCGGATCCCGGTATCCGGACTGGGAGAGTCTGGAAATGATATAATAACCTGGGGAGTATATTCATCTTGACTGATACTATTCTCCCAATCCATGACACCTGATATCCTTCCCACTTTGCCAGATCCCTTTTAATCTTATCAAACAATGGTGGATAGTTGCCTTGATATAGGGAGTGGTAGTTCCTAGACACATTTACTCCCAGATATTTAATATGTGAGGAACTCCATCTGTAGCTGAAATTCAGTTTTGGTAATTTTATCTCTGGATCCGAAAGATTCAGATTAAAAGACTGTGACTTGTCGCTGTTCATTTTATATCCAGAGATTTTTCCAAAGTCTGATAGCGCCTTTTGGAGGTTGGGTAAAGAAGTCTGAGGGCTTGCTAAAGTCAGAATAATATCGTCTGCGAATAATGAGATTTTATCATTTGTTTTCCCAATCACTATATACAATGTATATTACTATTTGCTCTTATTTTAGCAGCCAATGGCTCAATAGTTAGAGCGAAGAGAGGAGGAGATAATGGGTACCCTTGTCTCGTACCATTTAAAAAAAAAAAATTCCCCAAACATTTTTATTAGGCATAATCATCTTTACAGACATTGGTTTTACATTATCAGTGTTGGCCTAATACAGTTGTATTTTCCTTGTTCATGTGGGGGGAGAGAGAAAGAAAGGAAAGATCCCCTAAGGCCATGTCATGGTCTCTGGGGTGTGGAAAAAGAAAGAGAGGAAGGGGGGGGGGGGAGAGAGGGAGTCATTCCACCCTCGTCCGGCCGGGTCCCGGCATCCATCCTTCACGGCTCTACTGTGGTTCAGATCCATCTGGGGTTGTATCCTGATTTGGTTCGGATTAATGGGTTAACCAGGGTTCCCAGATTTTATAGAAACCTTCAGTTGAGCAGTTCAAGAAGGCCGTGAGTTTTTCCAAACTCATAACATCGTTAACTCTTTTTTTCACTAGCTGTTTGGTGGGGGGCGCTATCTTCTTCCAAGAGTATGCGACTGAACACCTTGCTGCTGTTAGAATAAAGGAGATTAATTTCCATACTGGGCGATCGATGTCCTCTATCGGCCTGCCCAGTAGGAAGGTCAGTGGATCTATAGGAATTGTGAGGCCTGTGACCTCTTTTATCAAATCTTGTACCGTAAGCCAGTATTTCTGAATTTCTGGACATGACCACCAGATATGGGCCATGTCCCCTCTATGTCCACAGCCTCTCCAGCATAGATCTGAGGCCAGAGGGTAGATTTGTTTTAACCTCACTGGGGTAAGATACCAATGATACATTATTTTATAGATGTTTTCCTTCACTGTGGTACAGATGGAAGTTCCTGAGGCTGCGTCTCATATTTCCTCCCAGTCCTCTCTGTCAATAACTATGTCCAATTCCGCTTCCCATTTAAGCATATAGTCGTGAGCGGTAGAGTTCACCGGATTCTCCATGCCGGCATATATTTGTGTTATTAGACCTTTTTGATGTACTCCTTCGCGACAGAGTTTCTCAAATTTTGTGAGAGGGGGGAATTTCAATGATGGGGACATTTTTTGTAGAAAGTGTCGAATTTGGAGAAACTTAAATGTATCCAGGTGGGGTAATTTTAATTTGGTTCGCAATTCTTGGAGACTCAGGAACTGTCCATCGCTCAGCAGGTCCGCGATCGCTCTGATCCCCATTGTTTTAAATAGGTCGAATTGTCGGGTTTCACACCCTGGTGGGAATTTAGGGTTGTCAAATATTGGAATGAGCTGAGAGCAAGGGGACGAGAGTAAGAATTTAGTTTTAGTTTTTGCCCATATGTCCCAAGTATGTTTCATTGCCCCCAGCCCGAATTTGGGCGCCATGTCATTTCCCCTGTCACCGCTCCAGAGAAAAGCTGGTAGAGAAGGCGTTCTGGAGTAATCAGATTCAATTGCTAGCCAACATAGCTTGTCTGGGTCCGAGTTCCACATTACCGCCTGTTTTAATTGGGCAGCTTGGTAATATCTATTAATGTCTGGGACCCCCAGTCCTCCTTTTGTCCTAGACGCCATAAGAACCGACCTAGCTACCCGGGGTCTCCTTCCGTTCCAAATAAATTGGAGGATTTTATTTTGGATAGTTTTTAATTCAGAACCAGGGACATGGATCGGGAGCGTCTGGAAATAATATAATAATCGGGGGAGTATATTCATTTTAACTGAGATCATTCTCCCAATCCATGAGATCTGGTATTTTTCCCATTTATCCAGATCTTTTTTAATTTTCCTAAATAGGTTGGGATAATTATTTTGGTATAGGGAGCAATAGTGCCTCGATACATGTACTCCCAGGTATTTGATGTATATAGGGCTCCACTTATAATTAAAGTTTGATTTCAATGTCCGCATCTCTGGTTCTGATAGATTTAAGTTGAGGGCTTCTGACTTATCACTGTTAATTTTGTATCCTGATATTTTGCCAAATTCCTTTAATTCTTTGTGTAAGTTGGGAAGGGAGATCTGGGGCTGCGTTAATGTTAATATGATATCGTCTGCGAACAATGAGACTTTATAGTTTATTCCGCCAATTGGTACCCCCTGTATATTTATATTGTCTCGTATTTTAGACGCTAGTGGTTCGATTGTTAGGGCGAAGAGGAGAGGGGACAAAAGGCATCCCTGTCTCGTTCCATTTTTCATTTCAAATTTTTTTGCTGTACCCCCCGGGAGTTTCACCACTGCAGACGGGCAGCAGTACAGCGCTCGGACTCCCGCTAGATACGCATCTTTTAAGCCGAATTTCTGCATTGTTTTGTCAAGAAATAGCCAATCAATTCTATCGAACGTCTTCTCTGCGTCCAGGCTTAACAGAACCGCTTTGGTAGCTGTGAGGTGGGCATGATCAACTATATTTATAATTTTGCGGGTGTTGTCTGAGGTTTGTCTGCCAGATACAAACCCCACCTGGTCGTTGTGAATTAATCTCGGTAGGATGGAATTCAGTCTATTTGCCAGGATTTTGCTGTATAGCTTAAGATCGTTATTTAGTAGGGAGATTAGTCGGTAGCTCCCACATAGCAGTGGGTCCCTACCCTCTTTGTGGATGATGGCGAGATTGGCCTGGGTCATTGATGGGGGGATTGGGCTGCCCTCCATGAATGAATTGAATAAGCTGAGTAGGTGTTTAGTTAGGATCGGGGAGAATCTTTTGTAATAAACATTGGAGAAGCCGTCGGGGCCAGGGGCTTTTGAGATATTTTTTTTTGTTTCAATTTTTTTATTGTTTTATCAGGGTACACAACAGATAGTAAACTTTGTTGTACATAGATTGGATAAACATTGATATTTGCATATATTAATAAAAACATCCGTATTCCGTTTTCTTTATTCAGATAGGTGTTTATCTAAATGTTTGTATGTCTGAATGCTCGTACGTTTCTGCTGTTATGGTTCAAACTAGGAAGCTGCCGCTTCCGTGTGTCCTGTTTTTAGTAGTATAGTAGAGAAAAGAAAAGGTGGAGAGCAGAGAAAGAGAGAGGAGAGAAAAAAGAAGGGAGATAAGGGGGGGGGGGGAGAGGTGCTGCGGGATGGCGTCCAGTTTTGTATATATCCTGCCTTTTCCTTTAGGAATTTATTATGTACCTGACCAAATTTCCCATGTCTTATGGAACTTATCCATCTTTTGGGTCAGTTTTGCCGTAAGAAGTTCCATTGTCTTTATTTCTCGCATTCTGCGGAGTACGGTCTGTTTAGCAGGGGCATTCACCTTCTTCCACGCTGCAGCAACGGAACAACGTGCCGCCGTGAGCACATGGCTCACCATCTTACTCTCTGCTGTGTCTAATTCGTCAATTGGCTTGGCCAGCACCATGGTCAGCGGGTCCACCTCAATCTCTACCCCCAGGTACTCTCGGATTAGTGTTTGAATCATGACCCAGAACACCTGAGTCTTGGGGCAGTTCCACCAGAATGAGCCATGTCTCCTCTTTGCCCGCAACCCCTCCAACACAAATCTGGGGTCCCGGGGAAGATCTGGCTCAACCTATTCGGGGTTAGGTACCAGTAAAATATAATTTTATAGATGTTCTCTTTAATGGTAGTACAAATCGATGTTTTGGATGCTGCCTCCCAGTCTTCTCTATCAATCTCTATATTTAAATCCTCCGCCCATTTGGACATATACCTGTGTTGGGAACAGCCTGTTGATCGCGCCAGGCCCAGATATATTTCCCAGATCAATCCTTTAGCATAGTACCCTTTCCTGCACAGTCGTTCAAAATTTGTTAGCTGCTGGAAAGCCTTATCTTTGGATACTGTTTGCAGGTAGTGCCTGATTTGTAAAAAGCCAAATATTGGGAGGTTTGTCGTTTGATATTTTTTTTCCAGTTCTTGGGTCAGCAAGAGCCTACCTTGCCCTGAGAAATCCTCTGCTATCATCATCTTCAGCTGTTTAAATTTACTGAGTCTCTGTGGGAACCCGCCGGGGGGAAATTCTGGGTTATCGAATATGGGTGTTAATAGGGAGGGGTGAGCCGTCAAGCCATATTTGTCTTTATTTTTGGTCCATACTCTCCATGTACATTTCATTGCTCCCAGTTTTAATGTTTCCGAGAGGATCTCTCTACCCCGCACAGTCCACAGGGTGGCCGGGAGTGAGAGGGGTCTCGCGTAGGAAAACTCTATCCCTGTCCAACAGCTTGTAGTTGGGTCATTGTTCCACATTATCACTTGTTTCAGTTGGGCCGCCAAATAATATTTAATGATATCTGGGACTGCCAAGCCTCCACATTCTTTTGGTGCTAACATTATGGTTCTAGCTACTCTTGGTCTTTTGTTTTGCCAAATGAATTGAAAAATTCTGTTTTGTATATTCTTTAATTCCGACATTGGGATATCAATTGGGAGAGTCTGGAAGTAATACAGAAGTCTTGGCAGGATATTCATTTTGACCGTAGCTATTCTGCCTAACCAAGATATCTGGTATACATTCCAGCTCTGTAAGTCTTTTTTTAGCCTCTCAAATAGGGGCAGATAGTTATATTGATATAGTGATTTGTACTCCCGTGTTATTTGGATTCCCAAGTATTTGATTTTCGTGGAACTCCACTTATAATTAAAATTTAATTGTAGCAGTTTGGCCTCGGGATTAGGTAGAGATACATTTAATGCTTCCGACTTATCCATATTGATTTTATACCCCGAGATTTTGCTAAATGTATCTAATTGTGAATGTAAATTCGGGAGTGAAGTCAAGGGGTTGGCTAGAGTTAGGATAATGTCGTCAGCAAAAAGGGATATCTTGTAATCCGTATCTCCAATTGTAATGCCACTTAAATTGTTGTCCTCTCTGATTGTTGTTGCCAAGGGTTCTATAGAGAGGGCAAACAGAAGTGGAGACAAGGGACATCCCTGTCTAGTACCATTCCTAATGTTTATAGGATTCGAGTTTCCTCCTGGGAGTTTCACTACAGCCGTGGGAGTTTTATAGAGGGCTTTAACCCCCTCAAGATATGGGCCCTTAAATCCGAATTTAATTAATGTTTGGTCTAAAAATTCCCATCTGATCCTGTCAAACGCCTTTTCCGCGTCTAAACGTAACAGGATGGCTTTCGTGGATGAGAGATGTACATGGTCGATTATGTTAATGATTTTTCTCGTATTATCTGAGGCTTGTCTGCCTGAAATAAATACGACTTGGTCCTTGTGGATCAGGCCTGGGAGAATGGGAGTTAGTCTGTTAGCTAGGATTTTGCTATAAAGTTTTAGGTCCGAATTAAGGAGGGCTATGGGGCGATAATTACCACACTGTAGTGGGTCTCTCCCTTCCTTTGGTATGAGTGCCAAATTCGCTCTAGACATAGAAGCGGGGATAGCCGTTCCCTCCAGAAACTCATTAAACATATCCAGGAGATGTGGTGCCAAGATCAATTTAAATTTTTTATAGTATTGATTGGAAAACCCATCCGGGCCTGGCGTTTTACTAGGTTTTAGTTGTGAGATGGCTTCTAGTAAATCATCCTTCGCGATTTCTTTATTTAGCTCTAGCAAGTCAGCTTCTGAAAGGCTTGGAAGGTTACATGACGCTAGGTACTTAGTAATAGCTTCTGCATTTGAGGAGCTGTTTTGGGGGAAGTTCAAATTATATAGGTTGGAGTAGAAGTCTGAGAATGTGGCCGTTATCTGTTTTTCGCAATATGTTTTGATTCCCGTCTTTGTTTGTATGACGGATATTTGGGATTTGGTTCTCAGACCTCTTAATTTAGATGCTAATAACCGGTCGGCCTTATTTCCTTTGTCATAATATTTCTGCTTCGTCCACCTCAGCGCCCTCTCCACTTCATCTATTTGTATCTGCCTGAAATCAGATCTAGCCTTGTCCAGTACTTTGCGTAGTTGTTTTGAGGGATTAGCTTTATGTTTATGTTCTAGGAGTTTAACTTTCTCCGCTAATTCGTCGTACAATTTCTGTTTTTGCTTTTTCTTATATGATGCTATGGAAATTATATTCCCTCGAATCGTGGCCGTATGGGCCTCCCATAGCATCGCTGATGACTTTACAGAGCCCTTGTTCAGCGCAAAATATTCTCTGAGCTTTTGCTTAATCTCTATCTCTACATCTATTTGGTTTAACAGAATCGTTTAGTTTCCAATTATATTGATTATATTTATAGAAGGGGAGGGAGAGCGTCAGCGAGACCGGAGCGTGGTCCGACCATGTTATAGAACCTATGTCCGACTGGGAGGTTGCCTGAAAGATATCTTTAGTACCCAGAAAATAATCAATCCTTGAATAGGTCTCGTGCGGGGGAGAAAAATACGAATAGTTCCTCTGGCCCTGATGCTGCGCCCGCCAAATATCTATCAGCGAAAACTCTTTCAGTATGTTCTGAAACCTTTTGGCATTTGTGGTCGTAATGCGTGGGTGGGGAGTACCCAGTGGGCTTGTCCTATCTTGATCAGGTGCTACAACCATATTAAAATCTCCTGCTATCAATAGCGTAGTTCTAGGTTGGGGGGCTAGCTTGTCACATAGATCTCTCAAAAAGTCAGCTTGACCCTCATTTGGGGCGTATATATTAACAAGGGTAATCTCCACATCTGATAGTGTGCCTTGCAGAATGAGGAATCTACCTTCTGGGTCTACGGTCTGTTTTTGAAGTGTGAATTTGACATTTTGTCTAAATAAGATGGCTACCCCTTTTTTTTTAGTGGAGCAGGATGCATAATATGCCTGGGGGTAGTATCTCTGAAAGGTGTTAGGGAGCGATATCGTATTAAAGTGCGTTTCTTGTAAGAATAGCACATCTCCTTTTGTTTTTTTTAATTCTTGTAAGGCGAGCTTTCTTTTGATTGCTGAGTTAAGTCCCCTAACATTTAGGGACACTAGTTTAAGTGTTGTATTTGGAGCCATTTTCGGAGCCATCCAGCAAACAGCTCCAGGGCTTTCCGGATACAGTCGGGTCCCCTCTTTCCCATAAGCTTTAGGCTCTGCGTTCAAATCCTTTCACCAGGTCAAAGGGGTCTCCACTTCTTTGCTGCGCTGGGATGTGTAGATCCTTGTAGCTCCAGGGGCATGTGCCCTCTTTGCTCCAGTGTTTCCACTGTGTTTGCCAGCCCATCTGTTGTGGCCGTTAGGAGAATCTAGTCCGCCCTTAGGGTGTTAATGGCTTTACCCAAATCATCCCGAAACTCCTTCCTCATTCTGGTGAAGAGGTTCTCTAAATATGTTTTGTTCACATCTATGTTTTCAATTTCCTGCTCGTGCGCCCCGCTCGGGCCCTCCCGCGTGTCGGCTGAGCCGCCATCTTGGGAGGTCTCGCAACTCCCCGCGGTCCGCTGGCTTTGTGGGAAGTAGCTCGTCACTGACTGCTGAACTGCCTTCTTATTTTTGCCGCTCATGCTGGCTACCTTCCCCTCCGCTTGTATGTATTTATTGGGGGGGTTTAGATGTAGAGATGCCGCAGGAACTGTGGGGTCTTTTTAGTGCAGTAGGATAGGATTGTTTGTTTATTCTAGTACAGCTTGTCTGGGTAGATATGGGGTTATTGGACCCAGGGGTTCTGGCCTTAGGGCTGTGTTTCTGACCTGCAGGTTGTTCTCTCTGAGGCACCTTTGTGTGGTGGTGGTGCTTCCACGTGGTGGTGCTCCCCCAAGATGGCCGCCTCCTCCCTCACCATGCTACTGAGGCCTATGGCTCCCTTCACTAGTGGGTCCCCTCCCGGTGTTCTTCACTCCCAGCAGGGCCCTAGGTCAGGTTTGTACCTTTTATTTACGTGTGCCGTCCTAGTGGAGGGGAGCTGGACCCGTAACGGGGGGTCTCTGCTCGTGCTTTTCCTCACGGCCTCAGGCGGCCACAGCGGGCGCTTCTCTTACCCCACAGGGGGTCGGGGGTTCCGTCCCCGATCACCGCTGATTCCCCTCTATTCTTGGCTCCTCGGGGCGCGCGGAGTCCCGTCGCCTCTCGTCTCCGGAGTCTCTCCGTCAGATTTGAATTTTGCGGGCTGCAGAGGGGAAAGTCCCGTACCGGGGGCATGGGGTCTCCGACACAGCTCTCCGGGACGCCGGAGCCAGCCACTTCGGAGCCCAGCTAGTCACCGGAGCAAAGTCTTTGGGGGTTCACTTAGGGATTCCTCCGCTTCTCTTGATTATTTTATTATTTAATATGCTTCGTTAGTGCTATTCATTCAGAGGGGGTCGGGAGCGTCTCTTTCAAGCTGCCATTCCCCTTGACGTCACCGGAAGTCTCCGGCTTTTGAGATTTTTAATGTTTTTATTGCGTCCGCCAGCTCTTTTTGGGTTATTTTTGCATTAAGCATTTGATTCTCCTCCTCTGTCAGTGTTGGTAGGAGGCAATCGGACAGGTAATTACTAATAGGTTCAGTGGCTGGTGTCCCCGTGTTCCCACCCTGAGCCTTGAGGTTATAAAGTTTAATATAAAATGCGGTAAATTCCTCCGCTATTTTCTGTTCGTTATAGATTATTTCTCACGATTATTTTTTTGTCGCTGTGATCTGGGAACGCTTCTGTATACCTCTTAGTTTGCTCGCCAAAAGTCTGTCAGCCTTATTGCCCTTGTCATAGTATTTCTGACAAGTCCATGTAAGAGCTTTTTCTACTTCTTCCATTTGGGCTTGTTTTAGCTCATTCCTGGCTGCGGTCAAGGTTTTATAAATCTTTTTCGAGGGGTTGGGTTTGTGCTGTTGTTCCAGCTTAATTATTTTAGTTGTAACAACTAGTGACATACCGCTCACCTCAATATTGAATACCAACTCTATGATAGGGATGACAGACATACATATATAAGGAGACAAAGGATGCTCCTAAAAAGATCCCACTTTAATGCACAGCAAAGCCGAAAATAGTCCACAGGTATAGTAACCCACTAGAGTAATGGTAAGGCTATAAGGGTACAATTAAGTAACCGCTCCCAACACTGTGGGAGGACAATTACCACTAAAATGCCCTAGGGCAAAAATAATAAATGATTTATTGATATTCAGAAGTCGACGCAGTAACACACACTCAAAATAACCATAAAAACAATTAAAACATAAATCACGGGTGAGGCAGGGTAAGGGGATATTATTATAAGATGAATTCCCAAATATTAATGTATGTCCCCTTACCAGTACCAGGTGGTAGTGTGAGACACAATGGTAAATACAAATGATAGGCAATAGAGAATGCTAGAGCCTCTGGTCTCAGGGTATGGTGGAGGTTGCACTAATCATTGCATGCTGTGATTGATCTGCTCAGTATCAATAGTTGGATATCACACTGACAGTAGGTAGTGATGCATGCAGAGTAGTGAATGCAAATAAATGTGCCACTGTCATATATCACAAAACCTATATAGGTACTAGGTCACATGATCAATGATTCAGTAAATCATTAGTGCACATTATACCACATTATATAAATGAACCGCGGCATGTGCATCAAAAACCGGACCTGATATATGCATAAACTACCTCTGCTAGGCAGTTAACAACTCGAACAACCCCACACAAACTACCAGGAACAGTCTCACCCGTGACTCCTCCTACACGACGTCAACGTGGGGACGTCATGCCGACGATCGTTTCGCGCATAAGGGGCTGGCGCTTTCTCAAGGTTCAGCCTCACCCGTGATTTATGTTTTAATTGTTTTTATGGTTATTTTGAGTGTGTGTTACTGCGTCGACTTCTGAATATCAATAAATCATTTATTATTTTTGCCCTAGGGCATTTTAGTGGTAATTGTCCTCCCACAGTGTTGGGAGCGGTTACTTAATTGTAGCCTTATAGCCTTACCATTACTCTAGTGGGTTACTATACCTGTGGACTATTTTCGGCTTTGCTGTGCATTAAAGTGGGATCTTTTTAGGAGCATCCTTTGTCTCCTTATATATGTATAATTATTTTAGTTGTCAGATCTGTTATTAATTTCACCTTGGCCTTTCTGTGGGATGCAATTGAAATAAAAGTTCCCCTAATTGCTGCCCTATGGGCTTCCCACAGAACCGCCGGAGAGTCTACTATGCCCCAGATGAGAGCGAAGTACTCCCTAAGAGCCTTTTTAATTTCTTTTTCTACCTCCGGGTGGTTCAGTAGGGAGTCGTTCAGCTTCCAAGTGTAGGCGGTTAATTTATGAAATGGGGTGGATAGGGTTAATGTGATGGGGGCGTGATCTGACCATGTAATGGGGCCTAAGTCCGAATTTGTGCAGGCTTCCAGGATATATTTGGTAGCAAAAAAATAGTCTATACGAGAGTATGACTGGTGGGGTGCGGAATAGAATGTGTAATCTTTTTGGCCCTGGTGTTGGATTCTCCAGATGTCCATTAAGGAATATTCCTTGGTGATTGTTTTAAATTGTTTCTCCTTCCTCTGAGGTGGAGCTCTGTGTTGGCCTTGTTGGCCTGAGGTTCTGTCCTCCGCAGAGTTTATGGCCATATTAAAGTCTCCGCCCACAATCAACGAAGATAGGTAGGTAGGGTCAACCTTTTCTAACACTGCTTTCAGGAATTCCGTTTGATTATCATTTGGCGCGTAGATGTTGATCAGAGCGACCGGCGATCCAGCCAGTGAGCCATATACCATTAGAAATCTACCCTCTGGGTCTGAAGTGGTTTTGGTGATATTGAATGGGGTTCCTTGTCGGAGCAGGATCGCTACTCCCCGCTTTTTACTGTTAAATGACGAGAAGAAACCCGTAGGGAATACATTGCTAATCAATTTGGGCAGCTCTTGGGATGTAAAGTGCGTCTCTTGGAGGAAGATAATATCTCCCTTGGACTTTTTCAGCTCTTGGAGCGCCAGTCGTCTTTTTCTATTATTATTCAGGCCCTTTACGTTTAGTGATACAAGTTTAATTGCGGACTGACTAGCCATTTGGGTGAGAGAGTTTAGTGTCCATCTGGGTCTCGCCCTTTCCACCGGGGAGATCCTGGTTCGTTGGTTCAGAGAACCTTTTTAACGCTTCTTGATGGTGCTGTTTGAGTATGGGTGTCAGGCCCGCCCGACGAGGGGCTGGGTGGGAGGAGGGCAGGGAAGGTCAAGAGGGGGGGGGGAATAGGCTGCTGGGAGAGGGTCAGCAGCAAGAGGCAAAGTGGGACGAGGTCAGCTAAGGACCTCCAATAAGTACGGCCGGGATTGGCTACCGGCATTTGGGCTTAAGGCCCAATGGGGGGGGAATCCGATGGTTCAGGCATGGGCGTGCAGGGAAGGTGCGGACCCTTGTACTTGCTTAGTGTAAGCTCTACCTTAGTTTAAGAGGGGGGGGCGAGGGGGGGAAAGGGGTCAAAGGGACGCAGGTCCCGAAACGCGTCAGAGTTACTATGTACTCCTTTTGACCACTTAATAAACCTTTTTATATCCGATACTGGTTTGCAGCCCCCATTGTTTGCACGGTTGTGCTCCGCCACTGTACCCTATGGGACTACTCTCTGCAATTACGTCTGGCATGACGCACCCACTAATCAAGGACTGAGCTGTGCTTCAAGGGAGTTCCTCACATTGATCGTTTGATTGGTATGTACTTTTGTTTTGCTGGTGGTCTATACAGGACCTTTATGGTATATATAGAGATCTGTGTTAGCCGTCCAGCGTAACTAGTACACTCCTATGTTTATATCATCCTAATGAGTCTCCTTAGCTCTTATACATGCTCTAATGCCTTGGTTACATATTTTATTACTCTGAATATGCATGTATGTTCCTAGGACAGCAGAGCCCTGAATATTGGGATAATATCCCTCACCCACTACGGTCAAGCTTATAGGTTTTGGACATGGGGAAGGCGTGGGGAGGGGAGGGAAAACTCCTAGCATAGCCATAACATGGAGATCTTTCTGACAATCCTTAAAACCAGTGTAATAAACGTGAGAACAACTCTTAACAAGCTCAGTACATGAAAAGCATTATAACCTCTCTTTTTGTCAGTCGGTCAAGCTTATAGGTTTTGGACCTGGGAAAAGGGGGGGAGATGGGGGGGGGGGGTGGGGAGATAGGGGGGAGGGGGAGACCTGGGTTGACAGGTAACAAAACAGCACATTGCATTAATGTTTTTAGGTATCATGCTGAACATAAACGGAATACTTCCTACGCTTGCTGGTCGGGGAAGAGGGGGGGAGGGATGGGGCTCTTACATTTAGTGAAGTTAATATCCGAGGATCCTTATGACATTTCTATTTGATCCATGTGGCCTGCTAATCTAGACTGCCAGTTACTGTAATAGTGTCACTGCCGCTGCTTCCATTATCGAAGTCATTTGGGCTTCCTGTCTTGTGCAGGGCTCATTAGGCAGCTTCCCAGTTAACTAGTATTTCCTAGTCCGGGGGGTGGGGAGGGTAGCAACAGTCGTGCGAACCGAGCCTGGGGTCCATAGTCCTGTACCCGGGCCTTAGACAGATGAAATTTTGCTACTTACAGTTAGTAGATCGCAGTGCTGTTGTCGGAGCATCGCGCTCCCCTCCTATTCCCCCCGCCAACCCCTAAAGCCCAGCCAGACCTCAGCACTCTTCAACTGCCATTCGGTCAGCGTCAAAAGTTATAGTAGCTTCAGCTGTGGGTTGCCTCCGATCGTCAGGGGTCGGATTCAGAAGCTATGCGTCTGGCTGGGTCTGGTGTGGTTCTTGAGCCGTCATGTGCTCCCGTCTTCGCTGTGGACTACGGTGCTTCTCATCTGTTCTTAGACTGCCTTGGCGCCGCCGTTCTCCTCGCGGGACGGGTGCTGCGTGGTTCCGCGTCCTCCCGGTGCGGTGGGTCTTGTAGTTGCTCCGTTGTCCAGGAAAGCGGCGGGGTCAGACCCAGGGCTTTCACGAATGGGGCCATGTCCTCAGGGCGGCGGATGGTTAGGAATTTGCCGTCATAGCTTACCGTAAGCTTGAACGGAAAGCCCCAGCGGTACTTCACCTCCTCCCGGAGGAATGAGGTCAAGGGCTTCATTTCTCTCCTTCGGTCGACTGTTATCCGTGACAGGTCGTTGAAAATTTGGAGAGTTTCATTTTGGAAAGGTAGTGACTCTTTCCCTCTGCAGGCGGTGATGATCTTCTCCTTTACTGTATAGCTGTGTAATCTTATGATTACATCGCGTCGCCGGTTGGGATCTTCTGATCTGGGAGCTACCGCCCAGTGGGCCCTATCCATCTCTAGGTCCATGTCTTCTAGCGGGCCGCAGAGCGATGTGAACAGTTCCGCAAGATAGGGACGAAGCTGGCCAGGTAAGACCGTCTCCGGTACATTTCTTATGCGCAGATTCTGGCGCCTGTCCCTATTTTCTTGGTCTTCCTGCCCGTCTTTGAGACGGGAGATCTCCTCTCCTAGGCGGATGATTTCTTCCTCGGCTGCTGTTTGTCTTGCCAGGGACTCCTCCAGTCCACCTTCCAGAGTAGTTGTCCTCTCTGTTAGGCCAGACATCTCCTGTTTAATCTCCGCTACTGCTGCTTTGATTTCTGCCTGCAGGGATGTTTGGAGCTTGACATGCATGGTGGAGAATAGGCTCTACAGGTAGGATCGGGTGATCGGTTCCTCTATCTCCATTTCAAGAGTTGCATGGGCTTTCGTACCCATATTTAGAGCTGCTTGCGGCTCTTGTGAGCCTCGTGGTCCGCCACCCTCTTGGTTTGCTGGACTCTTCTGTGTCGGGGAGAAGAATCGTGACACCGCCGGTGCTGCGGGCTTCTTTGTGTGTTTGGACATGCTCCGATCTCTCCAAGTAATGGGGGTATGTTTTTGAGCCTTGAATTTCTGGTTTGGGAGCGTTATTTATTAAGTTTTAGCCGGTGGGTCTGCGGAGCTCCCCTCCTACACCCCCATTCCTGATGACATCATTGGAAACCCATCCCTTTAGCACATTTTTAATGGATCATCAACATTCAGTATTGTCATAGACAACTTAGGATCTGGCTGTGGTTTTTTTTTTTAGGGAAGCTGTGTCTTTAACTGAAACGGGAGGCGGCCATCTTGGATCCAGATGGAACGCAGGCTGAAACACATGACATGAAGATAGCTCCTACTCAGAAAGCTCTTATTCAGACCACAGCTCTGATCAGACCCTCTCTTCACAGTGGGGGCGCAGGCAGGCTCAGGAGGGATCAGGTAGGGCGCAAGAAGGCGGGCAGCCAATATCTTCAACTGGTTTAGCCAACAAAATAGTCAGTGGGTCCATAGAAATGGACACATCCGTTATTTCTTTTTTTAATAGATTGGATAACGATCCAATATTTCTATTGCCGGACACGTTCACCAAATGTGGACCATATCGCTTCTCTGCCCACAACCCCTCCAGCACAGATCAGACACCACAGGGTAGATTTGCTTCAGCCGCCATGGCGTGAGGTACCAATGAATAAAATTTTATATATATTTTCTTTAGTTGCTGTGCATATGGAAGTTTTTGCAGCAAACTCCCATATATCCTCCCAATCATCCCTGTCAATTTCTATTTTCAAATCCGCTGCCCATTTGAGCATGCAGTCATGATCATGTGAATTGACCAAGGCCTCCAAACTGGCTTTTATTCTAGTTATCAAACCTTTTTGATAACTACCTCTCCTACATAGGCAGCAGAGATGTAGAGGAGCACAGCAGCGTTTCTTGGCAGCATACCAGCTAGTGGATCGCCAAAATGAGGGTAACTCCAAGCAGGGATGAGTATTAAAAGAGTACTTTAATGGTCAGTGCAAAACAGAACAATGGTAGGAGCGCACCTACGCGTTTCGTCCGTAAAGGACTCTCTCAAGGTGGATTATACTCTATGTCCCTGAACCTGGATCCATTATGGTATATGGAATTATCAGTATACTAATGAGCCATCTATGGTGATGCACCATAAACACCACTTACCTCTCCTACATAGTGCTTCAAAACTTGTGAAAGGAGTAAATTCTAATTTTGGGGACATTTTTGGAAAAAAATTCTGATCTGTAGATATTTAAACATACTAAGGTCTGGTGCCTCATACCTAGTTAGGAACTCTTGGAAACTAGAAAGTTTTCCTTTATGCAGTAGGTCGGCAACTACTCTAATATGTTTAGCTTTAATTTGGTCGAATTGTTTATAATCACAGCCTGGGGGGAAATTGGGATTGTTAAAAAGCGGAGTGAGTTGCGAAACGGGAGTCACAAGATTTAATTTGCCCTTAGACTTGCTCCAACTCTCCCAGGTAAATCTCGTCGGATCTAGCTCAAACATTTTGGCGTACACCTCCTTAGCCAGTGCCCATAGGGACACTGGCAGAGAAGACGTTCTAGCATATTGGGATTCTATAGCTAACCAACAATATTGTGTTGGATCCGCGTTCCACATCACCACCTGCCTTAGTTGGGCAGCTTGGTAGTATTTCGAGATATCTGGGACACCCAAACCTCCTCTTGTCTTTAAAGCCATCATCACCGATCTAGCTGTTCTAGGCCTTTTACCTTGCCAAATAAAATTAAATATTCTATTTGGGAAATTTTTCAGTTCGGATCCCGGTATCCGGACTGGGAGAGTCTGGAAATGATATAATAACCTAGGGAGTATATTCATCTTGACTGATACTATTCTCCCAATCCATGACACCTGATATCCTTCCCACTTTGCCAGATCCCTTTTAATCTTATCAAACAATGGTGGATAGTTGCCTTGATATAGGGAGTGGTAGTTCCTAGACACATTTACTCCCAGATATTTAATATGTGAGGAACTCCATCTGTAGCTGAAATTCAGTTTTGGTAATTTTATCTTTGGATCCGAAAGATTCAGATTAAAAGACTGTGACTTGTCGCTGTTCATTTTATATCCAGAGATTTTTCCAAAGTCTGATAGCGCCTTTTGCAGGTTGGGTAAAGAAGTCTGAGGGCTTGCTAAAGTCAGAATAATATCGTCTGCGAATAATGAGATTTTATCATTTGTTTTCCCAATCACTATATACAATGTATATTACTATTTGCTCTTATTTTAGCAGCCAATGGCTCAATCGTTAGAGCGAAGAGAGGAGGAGATAATTGGTACCCTTGTCTCGTACCATTTAAAAAAAAAAATTTCCCCAAACATTTTTATTAGGCATAATCATCTTTACAGACATTGGTTTTACATTATCAGTGTTGGCCTAATACAGTTGTATTTTCCTTGTTCATGTGGGGGGAGAGAGAAAGAAAGGAAATATCCCCTAAGGCCACGTCATGGTCTCTGGGGTGTGGAAAAAGAAAGAGAGGAAGTGGGGGGGGGAGAGAGGGAGTCATTCCACCCTCGTCCGGCCGGGTCCCGGCATCCATCCTTCACGGCTCTACTGTGGTTCAGATCCGTCTGGGGTTGTATCCTGATTTGGTTCGGATTAATGGGTTAACCAGGGTTCCCAGATTTTATAGAAACCTTCAGTTGAGCAGTTCAAGAAGGCCGTGAGTTTTTCCAAACTCATAACATCGTTAACTCTTTTTTTCACTAGCTGTTTGGTGGGGGGCGCTATCTTCTTCCAAGAGTATGCGACTGAACACCTTGCTGCTGTTAGAATAAAGGAGATTAATTTCCATACTGGGCGATCGATGTCCTCTATCGGCCTGCCCAGTAGGAAGGTCAGTGGATCTATAGGAATTGTGAGGCCTGTGACCTCTTTTATCAAATCTTGTACCGTAAGCCAGTATTTCTGAATTTCTGGACATGACCACCAGATATGGGCCATGTCCCCTCTATGTCCACAGCCTCTCCAGCATAGATCTGAGGCCAGAGGGTAGATTTGTTTTAACCTCACTGGGGTAAGATACCAATGATACATTATTTTATAGATGTTTTCCTTCACCGTGGTACAGATGGAAGTTCCCGAGGCTGCGTCTCATATTTCCTCCCAGTCCTCTCTGTCAATAACTATGTCCAATTCCGCTTCCCATTTAAGCATATAGTCGTGAGCGGTAGAGTTCACCGGATTCTCCATGCCGGCATATATTTGTGTTATTAGACCTTTTTGATGTACTCCTTCGCGACAGAGTTTCTCAAATTTTGTGAGAGGGGGGAATTTCAATGATGGGGACATTTTTTGTAGAAAGTGTCGAATTTGGAGAAACTTAAATGTATCCAGGTGGGGTAATTTTAATTTGGTTCGCAATTCTTGGAGACTCAGGAACTGTCCATCGCTCAGCAGGTCCGCGATCGCTCTGATCCCCATTGTTTTAAATAGGTCGAATTGTCGGGTTTCACACCCTGGTGGGAATTTAGGGTTGTCAAATATTGGAATGAGCTGAGAGCAAGGGGACGAGAGTAAGAATTTAGTTTTAGTTTTTGCCCATATGTCCCAAGTATGTTTTATTGCCCCCAGCCCGAATTTGGGCGCCATGTCATTTCCCCTGTCACCGCTCCAGAGAAAAGCTGGTAGAGAAGGCGTTCTGGAGTAATGAGATTAAATTGCTAGCCAACATAGCTTGTCTGGGTCCGAGTTCCACATTACCGCCTGTTTTAATTGGGCAGCTTGGTAATATCTATTAATGTCTGGGACCCCCAGTCCTCTTTTTGTCCTAGACGCCATAAGAACCGACCTAGCTACCCGGGGTCTCCTTCCGTTCCAAATAAATTGGAGGATTTTATTTTGGATAGTTTTTAATTCAGAACCAGGGACATGGATCGGGAGCGTCTGGAAATAATATAATAATCGGGGGAGTACACTGGCGACACACTTTATTCGAGCTCGGCTAGTCCCACGAATTCGGGTATACCCGGGTGTATTGAGGTTTGTGACTGTTTTCTGCCCGAGTGCATTGAGGTATTTTCCAAGCAGGGATTGAAGCATTTTATTCCCGCTGGCTGCAAAACTGCACAGTATATATATATATAATGCATTACAATTCATGAATTTATGCCATCTGGTAGACACGCGAAGCATTGCAGCCTATTAAATCCTAATCATTATCATTTAACAGATCAGCCGCCCGTCAGCCAGGCATGAACCCAGGCTGGGAAGGCAAATGCAACGGGGCTTGTCAGAGGTGAGGAGCAGCGCATTCCAGGTATCTGCCAGGTACATACTGGGTATTTGCTCGAATAAAGTGTGTCGGTGCAGTATATTCATTTTAACTGAGATCATTCTCCCGATCCATGAGATCTGGTATTTTTCCCATTTATCCAGATCTTTTTTAATTTTCCTAAATAGGTTGGGATAATTATTTTGGTATAGGGAGCAATAGTGCCTCGATACATGTACTCCCAGGTATTTGATGTATATAGGGCTCCACTTATAATTAAAGTTTGATTTCAATGTCCGCATCTCTGATTCTGATAGATTTAAGTTGAGGGCTTCTGACTTATCACTGTTAATTTTGTATCCTGATATTTTGCCAAATTCCTTTAATTCTTTGTGTAAGTTGGGAAGGGAGATCTGGGGCTGCGTTAATGTTAATATGATATCGTCTGCGAACAATGAGACTTTATAGTTTATTCCGCCAATTGGTACCCCCTGTATATTTATATTGTCTCGTATTTTAGACGCTAGTGGTTCGATTGTTAGGGCGAAGAGGAGAGGGGACAAAAGGCATCCCTGTCTCGTTCCATTTTTCATTTCAAATTTTTTTGCTGTACCCCCCGGGAGTTTCACCACTGCAGACGGGCAGCAGTACAGCGCTCGGACTCCCGCTAGATACGCATCTTTTAAGCCGAATTTCTGCATTGTTTTGTCAAGAAATAGCCAATCAATTCTATCGAACGTCTTCTCTGCGTCCAGGCTTAACAGAAGCGCTTTGGTAGCTGTGAGGTGGGCATGATCAACTATATTTATAATTTTGCGGGTGTTGTCTGAGGCTTGTCTGCCAGATACAAACCCCACCTGGTCGTTGTGAATTAATCTCGGTAGGATGGGATTCAGTCTATTTGCCAGGATTTTGCTGTATAGCTTAAGATCGTTATTTAGTAGGGAGATTAGTCGGTAGCTCCCACATAGCAGTGGGTCCCTACGCTCTTTGTGGATGATGGCGAGATTGGCCTGGGTCATTGATGGGGGGATTGGGCTGCCCTCCATGAATGAATTGAATAAGCTGAGTAGGTGTTTAGTTAGGATCGGGGAGAATCTTTTGTAATAAACATTGGAGAAGCCGTCGGGGCCAGGGGCTTTTGAGATATTTTTTTTTGTTTCAATTTTTTTATTGTTTTATCAGGGTACACAACAGATAGTAAACTTTGTTGTACATAGATTGGATAAACATTGATATTTGCATATATTAATAAAAACATCCGTATTCCGTTTTCTTTATTCAGATAGGTGTTTATCTAAATGTTTGTATGTCTGAATGCTCGTACGTTTCTGCTGTTATGGTTCAAACTAGGAAGCTGCCGCTTCCGTGTGTCCTGTTTTTAGTAGTATAGTAGAGAAAAGAAAAGGTGGAGAGCAGAGAAAGAGAGAGGAGGGAAAAAAGAAGGGAGATAAGGGGGGGGGGAGAGGTGCTGCGGGATGGCGTCCAGTTTTGTATATATCCTGCCTTTTCCTTTAGGAATTTATTATGTACCTGACCAAATTTCCCATGTCTTATGGAACTTATCCATCTTTTGGGTCAGTTTTGCCGTAAGAAGTTCCATTGTCTTTATTTCTCGCATTCTGCGGAGTACGGTCGGTTTAGCAGGGGCATTCACCTTCTTCCACGCTGCAGCAACGGAACAACGTGCCGCCGTGAGCACATGGCTCACCATCTTACTCTCTGCTGGGTCTAATTCGTCAATTGGCTTGGCCAGCACCATGGTCAGCGGGTCCACCTCAATCTCTACCCCCAGGTACTCTCGGATTAGTGTTTGAATCATGACCCAGAACACCTGAGTCTTGGGGCAGTTCCACCAGATATGAGCCATGTCTCCTCTTTGCCCGCAACCCCTCCAACACAAATCTGGGGTCCCGGGGAAGATCTGGCTCAACCTATTCGGGGTTAGGTACCAGTAAAATATAATTTTATAGATGTTCTCTTTAATGGTAGTACAAATCGATGTTTTGGATGCTGCCTCCCAGATATCCTCCCAGTCTTCTCTATCAATCTCTATATTTAAATCCTCCACCCATTTGGACATATACCTGTGTTGGGAACAGCCTGTTGATCGCGCCAGGCCCAGATATATTTCCCAGATCAATCCTTTAGCATAGTACCCTTTCCTGCACAGTCGTTCAAAATTTGTTAGCTGCTGGAAAGCCTTATCTTTGGATACTGTTTGCAGGTAGTGCCTGATTTGTAAAAAGCCAAATATTGGGAGGTTTGTCGTTTGATATTTTTTTTCCAGTTCTTGGGTCAGCAAGAGCCTACCTTGCCCAGAGAAATCCTCTGCTATCATCATCTTCAGCTGTTTAAATTTACTGAGTCTCTGTGGGAACCCGCCGGGGGGAAATTCTGGGTTATCGAATATGGGTGTTAATAGGGAGGGGTGAGCCGTCAAGCCATATTTGTCTTTATTTTTGGTCCATACTCTCCATGTACATTTCATTGCTCCCAGTTTTAATGTTTCCGAGAGGATCTCTCTACCCCGCACAGTCCACAGGGTGGCCGGGAGTGAGAGGGGTCTCGCGTAGGAAAACTCTATCCCTGTCCAACAGCTTGTAGTTGGGTCATTGTTCCACATTATCACTTGTTTCAGTTGGGCCGCCAAATAATATTTAATGATATCTGGGACTGCCAAGCCTCCACATTCTTTTGGTGCTAACATTATGGTTCTAGCTACTCTTGGTCTTTTGTTTTGCCAAATGAATTGAAAAATTCTGTTTTGTATATTCTTTAATTCCGACATTGGGATATCAATTGGGAGAGTCTGGAAGTAATACAGAAGTCTTGGCAGGATATTCATTTTGACCGTAGCTATTCTGCCTAACCAAGATATCTGGTATTCATTCCAGCTCTGTAAGTCTTTTTTTAGCCTCTCAAATAGGGGCGGATAGTTATATTGATATAGTGATTTGTACTCCCGTGTTATTTGGATTCCCAAGTATTTGATTTTCGTGGAACTCCACTTATAATTAAAATTTAATTGTAGCAGTTTGGCCTCGGGATTAGGTAGAGATACATTTAATGCTTCTGACTTATCCATATTGATTTTATACCCCGAGATTTTGCTAAATGTATCTAATTGTGAATGTAAATTCGGGAGTGAAGTCAAGGGGTTGGCTAGAGTTAGGATAATGTCGTCAGCAAAAAGGGATATCTTGTAATCCGTATCTCCAATTGTAATGCCACTTATATTGTTGTCCTCTCTGATTGTTGTTGCCAAGGGTTCTATAGAGAGGGCAAACAGAAGTGGAGACAAGGGACAACCCTGTCTAGTACCATTCCTAATGTTTATAGGATTCGAGTTTCCTCCTGGGAGTTTCACTACAGCCGTGGGAGTTTTATAGAGGGCTCTAACCCCCTCAAGATATGGGCCCTTAAATCCGAATTTAATTAATGTTTGGTCTAAAAATTCCCATCTGATCCTGTCAAACGCCTTTTCCGCGTCTAAACGTAACAGGATGGCTTTCGTGGATGAGAGATGTACATGGTCGATTATGTTTATAATTTTTCTCGTATTATCTGAGGCTTGTCTGCCTGAAATAAATACGACTTGGTCCTTGTGGATCAGGCCTGGGAGAATGGGAGTTAGTCTGTTAGCTAGGATTTTGCTATAAAGTTTTAGGTCCGAATTAAGGAGGGCTATGGGGCGATAATTACCACACTGTAGTGGGTCTCTCCCTTCCTTTGGTATGAGTGCCAAATTCGCTCTAGACATAGAAGCGGGGATAGCCGTTCCCTCCAGAAACTCATTAAACATATCCAGGAGATGTGGTGCCAAGATCAATTTAAATTTTTTATAGTATTGATTGGAAAATCCATCCGGGCCTGGCGTTTTACTAGGTTTTAGTTGTGAGATGGCTTCTAGTAAATCATCCTGTGCGATTTCTTTATTTAGCTCTAGTAAGTCAGCTTCTGAAAGGCTTGGAAGGTTACATGACGCTAGGTACTTAGTAATAGCTTCTGCATTTGAGGAGCTGTTTTGGGGGAAGTTCAAATTATATAGTTTGGAGTAGAAGTCTGAGAATGTGGCCGCTATCTGTTTTTCGCAATATGTTTTGATGCCCGTCTTTGTTTGTATGACGGATATTTGGGATTTGGTTCTCAGACCTCTTAATTTAGATGCTAATAACCGGTCGGCCTTATTTCCTTTGTCATAATATTTCTGCTTCGTCCACCTCAGCGCCCTCTCCACTTCATCTATTTGTATCTGCCTGAAATCAGATCTAGCCTTGTCCAGTACTTTGCGTAGTTGTTTTGAGGGATTAGCTTTATGTTTATGTTCTAGGAGTTTAACTTTCTCCGCTAATTCGTCGTACAATTTCTGTTTTTGCTTTTTCTTATATGATGCTATGGAAATTATATTCCCTCGAATCGTGGCCGTATGGGCCTCCCATAGCATCGCTGATGACTTTACAGAGCCCTTGTTCAGCGCAAAATATTCTCTGAGCTTTTGCTTAATCTCTATCTCTACATCTATTTGGTTTAACAGAATCGTTTAGTTTCCAATTATATTGATTATATTTATAGAAGGGGAGGGAGAGCGTCAGCGAGACCGGAGCGTGGTCCGACCATGTTATAGAACCTATGTCCGACTGGGAGGTTGCCTGAAAGATATCTTTAGTACCCAGAAAATAATCAATCCTTGAATAGGTCTGGTGCGGGGGAGAAAAATACGAATAGTCCCTCTGGCCCTGATGCTGCGCCCGCCAAATATCTATCAGCGAAAACTCTTTCAGTATGTTCTGAAACCTTTTGGCATTTGTGGTCGTAATGCGTGGGTGGGGAGTACCCAGTGGGCTTGTCCTATCTTGATCAGGTGCTACAACCATATTAAAATCTCCTGCTATCAATAGCGTAGTTCTAGGTTGGGGGGCTAGCTTGTCACATAGATCTCTCAAAAAGTCAGCTTGACCCTCATTTGGGGCGTATATATTAACAAGGGTAATCTCCACATCTGATAGTGTGCCTTGCAGAATGAGGAATCTACCTTCTGGGTCTACGGTCTGTTTTTGAAGTGTGAATTTGACATTTTGTCTAAATAAGATGGCTACCCCTTTTTTTTTTAGTGGAGCAGGATGCATAATATGCCTGGGGGTAGTATCTCTGAAAGGTGTTAGGGGGCGATATCGTATTAAAGTGCGTTTCTTGTAAGAATAGCACATCTCCTTTTGTTTTTTTTAATTCTTGTAAGGCGAGCTTTCTTTTGATTGCTGAGTTAAGTCCCCTAACATTTAGGGACACTAGTTTAAGTGTTGTATTTGGAGCCATTTTCGGAGCCATCCAGCAAACAGCTCCAGGGCTTTCCGGATACAGTCGGGTCCCCTCTTTCCCATAAGCTTTAGGCTCTGCGTTCAAATCCTTTCACCAGGTCAAAGGGGTCTCCACTTCTTTGCTGCACTGGGATGTGTAGATCCTTGTAGCTCCAGGGGCATGCGCCCTCTTTGTGGACAGGTAGGTATGTGTTCCCCGCCGGGGGCAGACAAGCGTTCCTCATCTCGTATGTGTCTCAGAAGCTCGTAAGGGGGGGTGGGGGGGCAATAGGTCGTCCAAACATATAAATTTTGCCGGGAGTAGTCTTTTCCTCTCCAGGTGACATTTCTCAGTCCTCACCTGCCTGGTTACGTTGGGTGGCTATTCTCTGAGAGGAGCGTGGTCCCCTCTCTGTTGGCCTGTGATCTGTGTCTCTGTCCGTATCTTCAGGGGCAATTCCACCTCCATTCTTGTGGGGGACACCGAGCCCCTTTAGGAATCTTGGTATCTCTTCCGGGTAGGAAAGGGTGTGGAATTTGCCTCCAGCCTGGGCCACAATTTTAAAAGGGAATCCCCAGCGATATTTAATCTTGTTGTCCCTTAATTTTAGTGTGAGGGGTCTGAGCTCTCTCCTGCGGTCTACTGTACGTTTTGAGAGATCACTGTATATCTCAATATGTACATTCCGGAACTGGATGTGTCCTTTCTCCCTGCTCGCCATCAGTATTTTCTCCTTTGTGGAGTAATAATGGAACCTGACCAGTATATCTCTGGTCCTCTTGGGGTCCGTGGACCTAGGTCCGAGGGCCCTATGGGCTCTGTCCATCTCTAGCTTTTAAGGAGTTAGGTCAGGTACCAGATGAATAAAGAGGTCTGATAGGTATGTGTGCAGCTGTTCAGTCTCCACTGTTTCTGGGACCAATTTCTGCCGCCGATCGTGGTTTTCCTGGTCCTCGGCACTTTCCTTGAGCCCTCTGATCTCCCAGTGCAGGCGGTTGATCTCGTCCTCCGCGGAGGACTGAGCCTGCTCCAGTGTTTCCACTGTGTTTGCCAGCCCATCTGTTTTGGCCGTTAGGAGAATCTAGTCCGCCCTTAGGATGTTAATGGCTTTACCCAAATCATCCCGAAACTCCTTCCTCATTCTGGTGAAGAGGTTTTCTAAATATGTTTTGTTCACATCTATGTTTTCAATTTCCTGCTCGTGCGCCCCGCTCGGGCCCTCCCGCGTGTCGGCTGAGCCGCCATCTTGGGAGGTCTCGCAACTCCCCGCGGTCCGCTGGCTTTGTGGAAAGTAGCTCGTCACTGACTGCTGAGCTGCCTTCTTATTTTTGCCGCTCATGCTGGCTACCTTCCCCTCCGCTTGTATGTATTTATTGGGGGGGTTTAGATGTAGAGATGCCGCAGGAACTGTGGGGTCTTTTTAGTGCAGTAGGATAGGATTGTTTGTTTAGTCTAGTACAGCTTATCTGGGTAGATATGGGGTTATTGGACCCAGGGGTTCTGGCCTTAGGGCTGTGTTTCTGACCTGCAGGTCGTTCTCTCTGAGGCACCTTTGTGTGGTGGTGGTGCTTCCACGTGGTGGTGCTCCCCCAAGATGGCCGCCTCCTCCCTCACCACGCTACTGAGGCCTATGGCTCCCTTCACTAGTGGGTCCCCTCCCGGTGTTCTTCACTCCCAGCAGGGCCCTAGGTCAGGTTTGTACCTTTTATTTACGTGTGCCGTCCTGGGGGGGGGAGCTGGACCCGTAACGGGGGGTCTCCGCTCGCGCCTTTCCTCACGGCCTCAGGCGGCCACAGCGGGCGCTTCTCTTACCCCACAGGGGGTCGGGGGTTCCGTCCCCGATCACCGCTGATTCCCCTCTATTCTTGGCTCCTCGGGGCGCGCGGAGTCCCGTCGCCTCTCGTCTCCGGAGTCTCTCCGTCAGATTTGAATTTTGCGGGCTGCAGAGGGGAAAGTCCCGCACCGGGGGCAGGGGGTCTCTGACACAGCTCTCCGGGACGCCGGAGCCAGCCACTTCGGAGCCCAGCTAGTCACCGGAGCAAAGTCTTTGGGGGTTCACTTAGGGATTCCTCCGCTTCTCCTGATTATTTTATTATTTAATATGCTTCGTTAGTGCTATTCATTCAGACCGGGTCGGGAGCGTCTCTTTCAAGCTGCCATTCCCCTTGACGTCACCGGAAGTCTCCGGCTTTTGAGATTTTTTTTTTTTTTTCAACTTTGTTTTTATTGGTTTTTAGTGCATACAACCATTTGGTTACATTACGTTGATAATTATTCCATGTATACACTTAACTTGCAAGGACAAACTTCAAATGACGGACGCACTTTGGGGAGACCCACAGGACAAGACATTGACAGACATACAACATCTACGGAGAGATAGGGGGGGGAAGGAGGGGGGGGGTAGGGAGGGAGAGGCGTAGCCGAGACTCACACCACCTGATGATCCGATGACCTGAGCCGCCACTGCTATCACCCTGCTTTTGACCACCTCGCAGAGAGCCCTGAGCCAACTCCGCATCCGCTTTTCGACTTCGTTCCCGTTGGGATAATACTACAACCCTGGGGGATCCCTGCCGTCCGAACGTCCCGTGCAACTCCCCGCCCAGCATCCAAGGAGAACCCACTTCCATCTATCAAAGCCATATTGTGGCCTCATTCATCCCCTGTATGTCGGTCTGGGCCAACCACAGTGACCAGACTTTTTCGAATTTATCGGCCGAATCGTTGACTAAACTCGTCAACTTCTCCATTCGGCAAATGAACCAAATTCTGTTCCTGATTTTGTCTATAGAAGGAATCGCATTCTGATTCCACAATGCTGCGGTCTCACACCTCATAGCGGTAGCAAAGTGTGCTATCAGCTTGTTACCCGACCGCGATACCTCATTCGTAGGTTTACCTAATAAAAATAGCCACGGGTCCAGCTGAATTTGGAGCCCTAAGAAGATCCTCTGCAGCCAATCTCGGATCTGGGTCCAGATCGGCACTATTTTCGGGCAAGACCACAGCATGTGAACCAGATCCCCTTGTTCCCCGCACTGCCTGGGGCAGAGCGGGGAAGATCCCCGATTGAATTTAGCTAATCTAACTGGGGTGAGATACCAACGTAGTAATACTTTATACGAGTTCTCCTTCAATGTTGTGCAGATGGAGCTAGTGGCCGCGGCCTTAAATACCGCGGCCCAGTCCTCGTCCTCTAGTTGGCCCTGGAGATCCTCTTCCCATTGAACCATAAAACGGGGTTTGACTGTCCTGTCTGTGTCAGTATTGACCACCTCTCTGTACAAGGCAGAGATCAGTCCCCTTGTGCCTGTCCCGCGCACACAGAGCTTCTCAAAATTCGTCAGCGGTGGTCTCACCGGGTGTGCTTTATAATATGCCCTGACCTGGAGGTATTTCATAAAATCCGTGTTAGGAATGCCTGTTTCCGACTGTAATGATTCGAAGGATTTGATCTTTCCTTTAACCTCCAGGTCCTTCAACCGTCTAACCCCCGATTTACGCCAGAGCGGGAAGCTCTTATCTGTCAGGCCAGGAGCAAAGTCCGGGTTGCCATATAAAGGTGCCATCAGAGTATGTTTGGAGGTTAATGAGCTGTTATCTTTGGAAGCCTCCCAGACCGAGAGTGAGTTGAGTACAGAGGTCAGTGGAATGAGAATATCCCTCACCCGTTTCCTCGGGTACCAGATCAGGTCCATGAGCTCCAGCGGGGCGCACACCTCCCTCTCCAGCGCCACCCACGTCTCAGCCCAGGATCTCCGTGCCACTGCGTAATTTGGCACAATTGTGCCGCTTTGTAGTAGGAAATAACACTCGGAACCGCTAGGCCACCAGCTTCCTTAGCTTTCTGCATTGTTTTTACTTTAATACGTGGTTTTCTACCATTCCAAATAAATTGAGATATTGATTTTTGAAGCCCTGTAATGTCTGCCCTTACCACGGGAATCGGGAGAGTTTGAAACAGATATAGAATCCGGGGAAGGACGTTCATCTTGACGCTATAGATCCTCCCTAACCAGGAAATACCATATGCCTTCCAGTCCTGCAGCTCTTTTTTTAGAGTCCTCAGCAGTTTGGGATAGTTAGCCGAATATAAGGAGCTTATCCGTTTTGTAATCTGCACTCCTAGGTACTTCATGGAGGAAGGACGCCATCTAAACCCGAAATTGAGTTCTATCAGCTTCTCCATCTCTCTTGGCATGTTGAGGCTTAAGGCCTCTGATTTGGATTGATTTATTTTAAAGCCTGAGATCTGGGCAAACCGCTCTAGAAGCTCGAACAGATTGGGTAGCGAGACGAGCGGCTTAGTAAGGGTTAGAATGATGTCATCTGCGTACAAAGCCACTTTGTGCTCCTGTGAGTGGATTTGCACCCCAGAGATATCAGCGTTGTTCCGAATTTGTGCTGCAAGTGGCTCGATGCATAGGGCGAAGAGCAGGGGCGAAAGCGGACACCCCTGTCTCGTGCCGCTTTTAATTGGAAAAGGATCTGATGGGTATCCTTGGTGGACCACCCTAGCTGTTGGTGCCGTGTACAAAGCCTTGACTGCCTGTTGGAATATACCCCCAAACACAAATGCTCCAAGCGCGGACTCCAGGTATGGCCAATCAATCCTGTCAAAGGCCTTTTCCGCATCTAGGCTTAGGGCCACACTTCGGATCTCCTTGGCTTCTATAAAGTCTATGATATCAACAATCCTTCTAGGGTTGTCGGCCGCTTGTCTATTTCTTATAAAGCCAACTTGATCCGGGTGGATAAGCCTCGGCAGGATTATATTTAATCTATTGGCCAGTAATTTAGAATAGATTTTAACATCTGTATTTATTAATGATATTGGCCTGTAACTCTGGCAGCTAGTGGGATCTTTGTCCTCTTTATGAATTACTGAAATTGACGCCTGGAGCATCTGTCCCGGAAAGGGCTCTCCTGCTAGCACTCCATTGAATAACTGGAGCATGTGAGGAGCCAGAACTCCAATAAATTTTTTATAGTACAGATTGGAGAACCCATCCGGGCCCGGGGCTTTTGACGCTTTTAGGTTTTTTACTACCGCCTCCAATTCCTCCCTCGTAAAGTCGCTCTGTAGTGCCTCTCGCTCCAATCTGGTCAATTGTGGCAAAGCCGCGTCTGCCAGGAATTTCCGTAGCTTACTACTTGTCCTTGCATTGTGGACCACCTTCTCCCCATTGTATAGCTGTGCGTAAAATTTCGCAAACTCCCCCACTATGACTTTAGGGTTTGAGGAACACTGGCCCCCACTTGTTTTGATAGACTGAATATTAAAATTTGGTTTCCGGTTTCGGAGTCTGGTAGCCAGCATAGTGTCCGGTTTGTTAGCTTTCTCATAAAACTTCCTCTGAGTCCAACTCATGTCTTTCTCAGCCCTGGAGGTAAGGAGGAGGTTCAGTTCAATCCTAACATCCTTCAACTCCTTCAGGGTATCCTCTCTACCTGTCCGGTTATGTAGTGTAGAGAGCTCATGTAACCTTTTATAGAGCTGCGTTAATTTGGCTTCCTTTTTCTTTTTTCTACTTGCGGCTATGCTGATTAAGACCCCACGGATCGTGGCTTTATGAGCCTCCCATAACAGAGAATGGGAATCCACACTGCCACTATTTATCCTGAAGTAGGCTGATATCTCGGTTTTGACTTTTTTTTGTATTTCCGGGATTTTAATTATTGATTCGTTTAGCTTCCAATTTGCTCCCGGCCTGACAAATCCAATTTGAGTGCATCTAAGCTCAATCGATGCATGGTCCGACCATGTAATATCGTGTATGTTTGTGTCGGAGATTTGTGGGACCATTCTGCCCGATACAAAGAAGTGGTCAATCCTACTGTAACTGTCATGGGGATGGGAATAAAAGGAGTAGCTGCGTTCACCCTGGTGCTGCTCTCTCCAAATATCTACTAGGCCAGTTTGTCTTAGTCCCCTCAGAAGTGCAGTGTTACCTACTTGCCTTCTAGACTGTTGGGGTGTCGTGCGATCGACCTTAGGGTTGAGTACGGTGTTAAAGTCCCCTCCCAAAACAATATGACCCTCGGCCCACTGTTGCAGCTTTTGAAAGAAAGCGTTAAAGAAATCTGTTTGTCCTTCACTAGGCGCGTATATACATGCCAATGTAATTCTGGTCTGTTTGAGGAGCCCAATCAGCACGATATACCTGCCCCCGGGGTCCCTTTTGATCTTCTCGACCTGGAATTGGGTGTTATTGTTTATTAATATAGCTACCCCTCTCTTTTTTTCCTCCCCTGAAGCCAAGAAAAACTGACGGAAGTGTGAGTCTATAAATTTAGGGCTGTGTCTAGAACTGAAGTGTGTCTCCTGAAGAAAGACCACCTCAGCCCCTCTCCTCCTGAACTCCGCGAAGGCGACTCTCCGCTTGTGTGGACTATTAAGCCCTTTGGCGTTTTGTGATATAAAGGTTACCGCCATATTGAGATAAGTTGTGTGTGCAGATAGGGTGTATAGGCGTAATTACTCTTACCCCTGTCCTGGGGCTCCTGATGGGCTTGCGAGCCGTGGTGCTTGCCCTTCCCGAGCGGGTTCCGTCTGACGCCTGTTGGGGCTGGGATGGGGAGGGGAGAAAACATGAGGGAAAATAACATATATACATCACATATAGAAATAACAAGAACCGTATTGGTCCTAAGAGACCTCGGGTTCAATGCCCGGCTGTGATCTTTTCTTCCTGGACCTCTCCCCCCCTTGGTCCACCTCCGTGGCTCCTGAGACCAGCCACGGACAACCGGGTCTTTGCCAGGAAGGTGGGTTTTATCCCATCTCTTGGATTGGATGCACATGCCTGCAGGCAGAGTTTTGGGTACTCCCCCCCCTCGCCGGCAGTTATGCTAAACTAAAACCTAACCTCTAACTCTGAACTACTGTCGTGTTTGGGCAATTTTTTTTTTTTTTTTTCCCCTTTCCACCCCCACCCAAACCTAGTGTAAACCCTAATTATCCTCTATAATCTACTCTCTCCCCCTCGACATTCTCTATACTACTTCCCAAAACTCTGAACTACTTTAACCCTTCAATTCTGTCCTTCCTCCGTTTCTGCTATACCCACCTGCAGACTCTTGTGCCCTACCTATCCCTCGCTTCCCTCCTGGGGATAATTTTTCCCTTGACCGCCTGTTAACGCTGGGACTTAATCCTTTTTAGTGGACTCTGTGGCCCTTAGCGTCCCTCTGTGGCTCCATGCTATCGGGTGTGAATCTGCCTTCTTTCCTACCGGCCGCCTCTCACTTTCCTTCCCCCCCTCCCCCTCGGGACCCCCCCGACCGTCCTCGAGACCTCCGCTCTCCTGCCCCCCACCATCGCCCATGTCCCCTTTGTCCCTCCTGTGTCGGAGCTTCTCCCCGGCGGCGGATCTCGCGTGCCTCCGCCGAGGAGCCCCGCAGCACATCCGGGTCGTCGCCGTCCTCTTGACGTCACCGCGACTCCATCCCGGCGCTCCATTGCCTTCCCTTCCAGCGTTCTCACGAGATCCAACGCTTTGACGTCACCGAGCTGGGCGGGCCATTCTCATTCACAGGCGGGCCTCCGAGGAGAGAGGGCTGGTCCGGGGGCAGCTCCCTGGGCGGGTCCCGTTGCTGGAGCATTCCATCCTGCCAAAAGCTGCACCGCCATGGAAGTCTTCGCGCTTCATCCCCACCTTCCCGCTCAGATAGGTAAGGAAACGCCATCTTGGTTCCTCCAGATCTGTGTTAGATGAGATTAACGGCCACCATTTGAGGCCTTCTGTCCTTGGTCTCCCTCTCCGGCCTTAGTAGTCCTTGGGGTAACAATTTGGCAGTCTTGAAGGGTAATAACTGGTTGGAAAGAAAAAACGCAACAAGCGTAACAGAACTATGCTGACTTTATTCCCTTCCTTGTTTTAAGGGCTTTTCCCGCTCCCATCTTTTCTGTTTAGGCTCTTATCCTTCGGGGGAGAGGGACCCTGACGTCTTGGCGGGGAGTCCGCATTGGGACCTTGTTGGGCCCCCTCTGTGGAGTTAGCCACATTTCCCTGCACTCCAAGCTTTTTCAGGAAGGATGCCCCCTCCGAAGGATGTTTGAGGACGTGGGGTCTTCCATTTTTCGTGGCCACCAGGGCAAAGGGGAAGGCCCAGCGGTATCTTATTTCACTGTCTCTGAGTGCCCGTGTAACATGGCCTACAGCTCTTCGCCGAGCCAGAGTGAGGGGCGACAGGTCCTGATATACTGTGAGGGTGACCCCCTCAAAGGTGATATGGGGGGTGGCCCGGGCTATCCTTCCCACCTCCTCCTTTACGGAGAAGTAGTGGAGGCGGAGGATCACATCCCTAGGGGGATTTGAGGCCAGTGGCTTAGAGCGCAGGGCTCTATGGCACCTGTCCATCCTGAAGTCAGATTCCGGCTTATCCGGCAGGATGGAGGCCATCCAGCGTGTCAGCAGCGCCTCCGGGTCCAAGATCTCCTCCGGGATCCCCCTGACTCTCAAGTTGTTCCTCCTATCCCTGTTTTCTCCGTCTTCCTGGCGGGCCTCCAATTCCATCACCCTCTGTTCTAGGGCCTGTATACGGGTGTTTGTTTCCTGCTGTGAGTTAGCGCTAGCTTCCATGCGCTCCTCCAAGTCGTTGGTTCTGGTCCCGATCTGCATAAGATCATGCCGGAGCCCCTCCACCTCCCCCCTGAAAAAGGATTTCAGATCCACCAAGAGCCTGGAGATTTCCTTTTTAATAATTTTGGATTGTTCCGCCGCTGCTCTTGATCCCTCAGCATCCTGGGTGGAATCGGAGTCCGACACCGCTGACATCTCCGCGGCCCCTGCCTTACTTTGTCCCGTGAAGTAGGCCCTGACATCCGACTTGCGTCGGGCTTTCTGCCTCGTTGCCGCCATCAGGGTCTAGGGCTTATTTGCCGGATCGGGGTGTATTTACGTTCACGTATTGCCTTTTTGCTTTTGTCCGAAGTCGGTTTTAGTCTGATTTATTATCTTTATTATGCCGGCGGTTGGTGGAGCTGAGTGACTAAGCGTCCATCACCAGCCAGCCGCGCATGCCATTCCTCGTGACGTCACAGGAAGTCTCCCTGATAGCGCCTTTTGGAACTTGTTGTCCCCGTGTTCCCACCCTGAGCCTTGAAGTTATAAAGTTTAATATAAAATGCGGTAAATTCCTCCGCTATTTTCTGTTCGTTATAGATGATTTCTCACGATTAATTTTTTATCGCTGTGATCTGGGAACGCTTCTGTATACCTCTTAGTTTGCTCGCCAAAAGTCTGTCAGCCTTATTGCCCTTGTCATAGTATTTCTGACAAGTCCATGTAAGAGCTTTTTCTACTTCTTCCATTTGGGCTTGTTTTAGCTCATTCCTGGCTGCGGTCAAGGTTTTATAAATCTTTTTCGAGGGGTTGGGTTTGTGCTGTTGTTCCAGCTTAATTATTTTAGTTGTAACAACTAGTGACATACCGCTCACCTCAATATTGAATACCAACTCTATGATAGGGATGACAGACATACATATATAAGGAGACAAAGGATGCTCCTAAAAAGATCCCACTTTAATGCACAGCAAAGCCGAAAATAGTCCACAGGTATAGTAACCCACTAGAGTAATGGTAAGGCTATAAGGGTACAATTAAGTAACCGCTCCCAACACTGTGGGAGGACAATTACCACTAAAATGCCCTAGGGCAAAAATAATAAATGATTTATTGATATTCAGAAGTCGACGCAGTAACACACACTCAAAATAACCATAAAAACAATTAAAACATAAATCACGGGTGAGGCAGGGTAAGGGGATATTATTATAAGATGAATTCCCAAATATTAGTGTATGTCCCCTTACCAGTACCAGGTGGTAGTGTGAGACACAATGGTAAATACAAATGATAGGCAATAGAGAATGCTAGAGCCTCTGGTCTCAGGGTATGGTGGAGGTTGCACTAATCATTGCATGCTGTGATTGATCTGCTCAGTATCAATAGTTGGATATCACACTGACAGTAGGTAGTGATGCATGCAGAGTAGTGAATGCAAATAAATGTGCCACTGTCATATATCACAAAACCTATATAGGTACTAGGTCACATGATCAATGATTCAGTAAATCATTAGTGCACATTATACCACATTATATAAATGAACCGCGGCATGTGCATCAAAAACCGGACCTGATATATGCATAAACTACCTCTGCTAGGCAGTTAACAACTCGAACAACCCCACACAAACTACCAGGAACAGTCTCACCCGTGACTCCTCCTACACGACGTCAACGTGGTGACGTCATGCCGACGATCGTTTCGCGCATAAGGGGCTGGCGCTTTCTCAAGGTTCAGCCTCACCCGTGATTTATGTTTTAATTGTTTTTATGGTTATTTTGAGTGTGTGTTACTGCGTCGACTTCTGAATATCAATAAATCATTTATTATTTTTGCCCTAGGGCATTTTAGTGGTAATTGTCCTCCCACAGTGTTGGGAGCGGTTACTTAATTGTACCCTTATAGCCTTACCATTACTCTAGTGGGTTACTATACCTGTGGACTATTTTCGGCTTTGCTGTGCATTAAAGTGGGATCTTTTTAGGAGCATCCTTTGTCTCCTTATATATGTATAATTATTTTAGTTGTCAGATCTGTTATTAATTTCACCTTGGCCTTTCTGTGGGATGCAATTGAAATAAAATTTCCCCTAATTGCTGCCCTATGGGCTTCCCACAGAACCGCCGGAGAGTCTACTATGCCCCAGTTGAGAGCGAAGTACTCCCTAAGAGCCTTTTTAATTTCTTTTTCTACCTCCGGGTGGTTCAGTAGGGAGTCGTTCAGCTTCCAAGTGTAGGCGGTTAATTTATGAAATGGGGTGGATAGGGTTTATGTGATGGGGGCGTGATCTGACCATGTAATGGGGCCTAAGTCCGAATTTGTGCAGGCTTCCAGGATATATTTGGTAGCAAAAAAATAGTCTATACGAGAGTATGACTGGTGGGGTGCGGAATAGAATGTGTAATCTTTTTGGCCCTGGTGTTGGATTCTCCAGATGTCCATTAAGGAATATTCCTTGGTGATTGTTTTAAATTGTTTCTCCATCCTCTGAGGTGGAGCTCTGTGTTGGCCTTGTTGGCCTGAGGTTCTGTCCTCCGCAGAGTTTATGGCCATATTAAAGTCTCCGCCCACAATCAACGAAGATAGGTAGGTAGGGTCAACCTTTTCTAACACTGCTTTCAGGAATTCCGTTTGATTATCATTTGGCGCGTAGATGTTGATCAGAGCGACCGGCGAGCCAGCCAGTGAGCCATATACCATTAGAAATCTACCCTCTGGGTCTGAAGTGGTTTTGGTGATATTGAATGGGGTTCCTTGTCGGAGCAGGATCGCTACTCCCCGCTTTTTACTGTTAAATGACGAGAAGAAACCCGTAGGGAATACATTGCTAATCAATTTGGGCAGCTCTTGGGATGTAAAGTGCGTCTCTTGGAGGAAGATGATATCTCCCTTGGACTTTTTCAGCTCTTGGAGCGCCAGTCGTCTTTTTCTATTATTATTCAGGCCCTTTACGTTTAGTGATACAAGTTTAATTGCGGACTGACTAGCCATTTGGGCGAGAGAGTTTAGTGTCCATCGGGGTCTCGCCCTTCCCACCGGGGAGATCCTGGTTCGTTGGTTCAGAGAACCTTTTTAACGCTTCTTGATGGTGCTGTTTGAGTATGGGTGTCAGGCCCGCCCGACGAGGGGTTGGGTGTGAGGAGGGCAGGGAAGGTCGAGAGGGGGGGGGGGAATAGGCTGCTGGGACAGGGTCAGCAGCAAGAGGCAAAGTGGGACGAGGTCAGCTAAGGACCTCCAATAAGTACGGCCGGGATTGGCTACCGGCATTTGGGCTTATGGCCCAATGGGGGGGGAATCCGATGGTTCAGGCATGGGCGTGCAGGGAAGGTGCGGACCCTTGTACTTGCTTAGTGTAAGCTCTACCTTAGTTTAAGAGGGTGGGGGGAGGGGGGGAAATGGGAGGGGGGGAAAGGGGTCAAAGGGACGCAGGTCACGAAACGCGTCAGAGTTACTATGTACTCCTTTTGACCACTTAATAAACCTTTTTATATCCGATACTGGTTTGCAGCCCCCATTGTTTGCACGGTTGTGCTCCGCCACTGTACCCTATGGGACTACTCTCTGCAATTACGTCTGGCATGACGCACCCACTAATCAAGGACTGAGCTGTGCTTCAAGGGAGTTCCTCACATTGATCGTTTGATTGGTATGTACTTTTGTTTTGCTGGGGGTCTATACAGGACCTTAATGGTATATATAGAGATCTGTGTTAGCCGTCCAGCGTAACTAGTACACTCCTATGTTTATATCATCCTAATGAGTCTCCTTAGCTCTTATACATGCTCTAATGCCTTGGTTACATATTTTATTACTCTGAATATGCATGTACACTACCGACACACTTTATTGAAGTGTGGTCGGTACCGCAAGCCGGGAAATCTCCCGGCTTGCTAGTGGCCGCCCCTCGGCGTGCCGCGCGTCATAGACGCGCGGTCACGCGTCATCGGGAGCGTGCGCCCCCTGCACGCGTGTCCAGGGGCTCCCCCGAGGGAGCCCTGGTGTCCCGCGATCGCGGGACAGCGGCAGGGGGTTCCGGGGGACCCGGCGGACCCGGCAGCGGTAGGGAGAGCGCCCCGATCGGAGGGCACTCTTCCGCTGCTTCGGCGCGCGCCCGTCACACTCGGGCGCGCGCCAGGCTACTGCTGCGGCACAGAACGGGCAAATGCTCGAATAAACTGTGCCGCAGCAGTATGTTCCTAGGACAGCAGAGCCCTGAATATTGGGATAATATCCCTCACCCACTATGGTCAAGCTTATAGGTTTTGGACATGGGGAAGGCGTGGGGAGGGGAGGGAAAACTCCTAGCATAGCCATAACATGGAGATCTTTCTGACAATCCTTAAAACCAGTGTAATAAACGTGAGAACAACTCTTAACAAGCTCAGTACATGAAAAGCATTATAACCTCTCTTTTTGTCAGTCGGTCAAGCTTATAGGTTTTGGACCTGGCAAAAGGGGGGGAGATGGGGGGGGGGGTGGGGAGATAGGGGGGAGGGGGAGACCTGGGTTGACAGGTAACACAACAGCACATTGCATTAATGTTTTTAGGTATCATGCTGAACATAAACGGAATACTTCCTACGCTTGCTGGTCGGGGAAGAGGGGGGGAGGGATGGGGCTCTTACATTTAGTGAAGTTAATATCCGAGGATCCTTATGACATTTCTATTTGATCTATGTGGCCCGCCGTGTGCCTTCCTCAGAGGGTTTGACAACGTATTTTAGTACTGCAGGCAGCATCATTAGTATGGGGCCGTGCGGCCATATCTTCTGCGGCGGAAGGGCAGGCTTATGGGCTTTGGAGCGTGAGGGGGGGAGGGGGAAGGGGGGGAGAGAAAAGGGAGTACATTATATTATAACACATACAACTTTTCTCAACTTCAACATTCATCAACTGAGGAACAGGTTTTTTTTTTTTTTACATAACTCAACTGTGGCATAGGGACGGCTTAGCACTAGATCCATGTGGCCAGCTAATCTAGAATGCCAGTTACTGTAATAGTGTCACTGCCGCTGCTTCCATTATCGAAGTCATTTGGGCTTCCTGTCTTGTGCAGGGCTCATTAGGCAGCTTCCCAGTTAACTAGTATTTCCTAGTCCGGGGGGTGGGGAGGGTAGTAACAGTCGTGCGAACCGAGCCTGGGGTCCATAGTCCTGTACCCGGGCCTTAGACAGATGAAATTTTGCTACTTACAGTTAGTAGATCGCAGTGCTGTTGTCGGAGCATCGCGCTCCCCTCCTATTCCCCCCGCCAACCCCTAAAGCCCAGCCGGACCTCAGCATTCTTCAACTGCCATTCGGTCAGCGTCAAAAGTTATAGTAGCTTCAGCTGTGGGTTGCCTCCGATCGTCAGGGGTCAGATTCAGAAGCTATGCGTCTGGCTGGGTCTGGTGTGGTTCTTGAGCTGTCATGTGCTCCCGTCTTCGCTGTGGAGTACGGTGCTTCTCATCTGTTCTTAGACTGCCTTGGCGCCGCCGTTCTCCTCGCGGGACGGGTGCTGCGTGGTTCCGCGTCCTCCCGGTGCGGTGGGTCTTGTAGTTGCTCCGTTGTCCAGGAAAGCGGCGGGGTCAGACCCAGGGCTTTCACGAATGGGGCCATGTCCTCAGGGCGGCGGATGGTTAGGAATTTGCCGTCATAGCTTACCGTAAGCTTGAACGGAAAGCCCCAGCGGTACTTCACCTCCTCCCGGAGGAATGAGGTCAAGGGCTTCATTTCTCTCCTTCGGTCGACTGTTATCCGTGACAGGTCGTTGAAAATTTGGAGAGTTTCATTTTGGAAAGGTAGTGACTCTTTCCCTCTGCAGGCGGTGATGATCTTCTCCTTTACTGTATAGCTGTGTAATCTTATGATTACATCGCGTCGCCGGTTGGGATCTTCTGATCTGGGAGCTACCGCCCGGTGGGCTCTATCCATCTCTAGGTCCATGTCCTCTAGCGGGCCGCAGAGCGATGTGAACAGTTCCGCAAGATAGGGACGAAGCTGGCCAGGTAAGTCCGTCTCCGGTACATTTCTTATGCGCAGATTCTGGCGCCTGTCCCTATTTTCTTGGTCTTCCTGCCCGTCTTTGAGACGGGAGATCTCCTCTCCTAGGCGGATGATTTCTTCCTCGGCTGCTGTTTGTCTTGCCAGGGACTCCTCCAGTCCACCTTCCAGAGTAGTTGTCCTCTCTGTTAGGCCAGACATCTCCTGTTTAATCTCCGCTACTGCTGCTTTGATTTCTGCCTGCAGGGATGTTTGGAGCTTGACATGCATGGTGGAGAATAGGCTCTCCAGGTAGGATCGGGTGATCGGTTCCTCTATCTCCATTTCAAGAGTTGCATGGGCTTTCGTACCCATATTTAGAGCTGCTTGCGGCTCTTGTGAGCCTCGTGGTCCGCCACCCTCTTGGTTTGCTGGACTCTTCTGTGTCGGGGAGAAGAATCGTGACACCGCCGGTGCTGCGGGCTTCTTTGTGTGTTTGGACATGCTCCGATCTCTCCAAGTAATGGGGGTATGTTTTTGAGCCTTGAATTTCTGGTTTGGGAGCGTTATTTATTAAGTTTTAGCCGGTGGGTCTGCGGAGCTCCCCTCCTACACCCCCATTCCTGATGACATCATCGGAAACCCATCCCTTTAGCACATTTTTAATGGATCATCAAAATTCAGTATTGTCATAGACAACTTAGGATCTGGCTGTGTGTTTTTTTTTTAGGGAAGCTGTGTCTTTAACTGAAACGGGAGGCGGCCATCTTGGATCCAGATGGAACGCAGGCTGAAACACATGACATGAAGATAGCTCCTACTCAGAAAGCTCTTATTCAGACCACAGCTCTGATCAGACCCTCTCTTCACAGTGGGCGCGCAGGCAGGCTCAGGAGGGATCAGGTAGGGCGCAAGAAGGCGGGCAGCCAATATCTTCAACTGGTTTAGCCAACAAAATAGTCAGTGGGTCCATAGAAATGGACACATCCGTTATTTCTTTTTTTAATAGATTGGATAACGATCCAATATTTCTATTGCCGGACACGTTCACCAAATGTGGACCATATCGCTTCTCTGCCCACAACCCCTCCAGCACAGATCAGACACCACAGGGTAGATTTGCTTCAGCCGCCATGGCGTGAGGTACCAATGAATAAAATTTTATATATATTTTCTTTAGTTGCTGTGCATATGGAAGTTTTTGCAGCAAACTCCCATATATCCTCCCAATCATCCCTGTCAATTTCTATTTTCAAATCCGCTGCCCATTTGAGCATGCAGTCATGATCATGTGAATTGACCAAGGCCTCCAAACTGGCTTTTATTCTAGTTATCAAACCTTTTTGATAACTACCTCTCCTACATAGGCAGCAGAGATGTAGAGGAGCACAGCAGCGTTTCTTGGCAGCATACCAGCTAGTGGATCGCCAAAATGAGGGTAACTCCAAGCAGGGATGAGTATTAAAAGAGTACTTTAATGGTCAGTGCAAAACAGAACAATGGTAAGAGCGCACCTACGCGTTTCGTCCGTAAAGGACTTTCTCAAGGTGGATTATACTCTATGTCCCTGAACCTGGATCCATTATGGTATATGGAATTATCAGTATACTAATGAGCCATCTATGGTGATGCACCATAAACACCACTTACCTCTCCTACATAGTGCTTCAAAACTTGTGAAGGGAGTAAATTCTAATTTTGGGGACATTTTTGGAAAAAAATTCTGATCTGTAGATATTTAAACATACTAAGGTCTGGTGCCTCATACCTAGTTAGGAACTCTTGGAAACTAGAAAGTTTTCCTTTATGCAGTAGGTCGGCAACTACTCTAATATGTTTAGCTTTAATTTGGTCGAATTGTTTATAATCACAGCCTGGGGGGAAATTGGGATTGTTAAAAAGCGGAGTGAGTTGCGAAACGGGAGTCACAAGATTTAATTTGCCCTTAGACTTGCTCCAACTCTCCCAGGTAAATCTCGTCGGATCTAGCTCAAACATTTTGGCGTACACCTCCTTAGCCAGTGCCCATAGGGACACTGGCAGAGAAGACGTTCTAGCATATTGGGATTCTATAGCTAACCAACAATATTGTGTTGGATCCGCGTTCCACATCACCACCTGCCTTAGTTGGGCAGCTTGGTAGTATTTCGAGATATCTGGGACACCCAAACCTCCTCTTGTCTTTAAAGCCATCATCACCGATCTAGCTGTTCTAGGCCTTTTACCTTGCCAAATAAAATTAAATATTCTATTTGGGAAATTTTTCAGTTCGGATCCCGGTATCCGGACTGGGAGAGTCTGGAAATGATATAATAACCTAGGGAGTATATTCATCTTGACTGATACTATTCTCCCAATCCATGACACCTGATATCCTTCCCACTTTGCCAGATCCCTTTTAATCTTATCAAACAATGGTGGATAGTTGCCTTGATATAGCGAGTGGTAGTTCCTAGACACATTTACTCCCAGATATTTAATATGTGAGGAACTCCATCTGTAGCTGAAATTCAGTTTTGGTAATTTTATCTTTGGATCCGAAAGATTCAGATTAAAAGACTGTGACTTGTCGCTGTTCATTTTATATCCAGAGATTTTTCCAAAGTCTGATAGCGCCTTTTGGAGGTTGGGTAAAGAAGTCTGAGGGCTTGCTAAAGTCAGAATAATATCGTCTGCGAATAATGAGATTTTATCATTTGTTTTCCCAATCACTATATACAATGTATATTACTATTTGCTCTTATTTTAGCAGCCAATGGCTCAATCGTTAGAGCGAAGAGAGGAGGAGATAATGGGTACCCTTGTCTCGTACCATTTAAAAAAAAAATTTCCCCAAACATTTTTATTAGGCATAATCATCTTTACAGACATTGGTTTTACATTATCAGTGTTGGCCTAATACAGTTGTATTTTCCTTGTTCATGTGGGGGGAGAGAGAAAGAAAGGAAAGATCCCCTAAGGCCACGTCATGGTCTCTGGGGTGTGGAAAAAGAAAGAGAGGAAGGGGGGGGGGAGAGAGGGAGTCATTCCACCCTCGTCCGGCCGGGTCCCGGCATCCATCCTTCACGGCTCTACTGTGGTTCAGATCCGTCTGGGGTTGTATCCTGATTTGGTTCGGATTAATGGGTTAACCAGGGTTCCCAGATTTTATAGAAACCTTCAGTTGAGCAGTTCAAGAAGGCCGTGAGTTTTTCCAAACTCATAACATCGTTAACTCTTTTTTTCACTAGCTGTTTGGTGGGGGGCGCTATCTTCTTCCAAGAGTATGCGACTGAACACCTTGCTGCTGTTAGAATAAAGGAGATTAATTTCCATACTGGGCGATCGATGTCCTCTATCGGCCTGCCCAGTAGGAAGGTCTGTGGATCTATAGGAATTGTGAGGCCTGTGACCTCTTTTATCAAATCTTGTACCGTAAGCCAGTATTTCTGAATTTCTGGACATGACCACCAGATATGGGCCATGTCCCCTCTATGTCCACAGCCTCTCCAGCATAGATCTGAGGCCAGAGGGTAGATTTGTTTTAACCTCACTGGGGTAAGATACCAATGATACATTATTTTATAGATGTTTTCCTTCACCGTGGTACAGATGGAAGTTCCCGAGGCTGCGTCTCATATTTCCTCCCAATCCTCTCTGTCAATAACTATGTCCAATTCCGCTTCCCATTTAAGCATATAGTCGTGAGCGGTAGAGTTCACCGGATTCTCCATGCCGGCATATATTTGTGTTATTAGACCTTTTTGATGTACTCCTTCGCGACAGAGTTTCTCAAATTTTGTGAGAGGGGGGAATTTCAATGATGGGGACATTTTTTGTAGAAAGTGTCGAATTTGGAGAAACTTAAATGTATCCAGGTGGGGTAATTTTAATTTGGTTCGCAATTCTTGGAGACTCAGGAACTGTCCATCGCTCAGCAGGTCCGCGATCGCTCTGATCCCCATTGTTTTAAATAGGTCGAATTGTCGGGTTTCACACCCTGGTGGGAATTTAGGGTTGTCAAATATTGGAATGAGCTGAGAGCAAGGGGACGAGAGTAAGAATTTAGTTTTAGTTTTTGCCCATATGTCCCAAGTATGTTTCATTGCCCCCAGCCCGAATTTGGGCGCCATGTCATTTCCCCTGTCACCGCTCCAGAGAAAAGCTGGTAGAGAAGGCGTTCTGGAGTAATGAGATTCAATTGCTAGCCAACATAGCTTGTCTGGGTCCGAGTTCCACATTACCGCCTGTTTTAATTGGGCAGCTTGGTAATATCTATTAATGTCTGGGACCCCCAGTCCTCCTTTTGTCCTAGACGCCATAAGAACCGACCTAGCTACCCGGGGTCTCCTTCCGTTCCAAATAAATTGGAGGATTTTATTTTGGATAGTTTTTAATTCAGAACCAGGGACATGGATCGGGAGCGTCTGGAAATAATATAATAATCGGGGGAGTATATTCATTTTAACTGAGATCATTCTCCCGATCCATGAGATCTGGTATTTTTCCCATTTATCCAGATCTTTTTTAATTTTCCTAAATAGGTTGGGATAATTATTTTGGTATAGGGAGCAATAGTGCCTCGATACATGTACTCCCAGGTATTTGATGTATATAGGGCTCCACTTATAATTAAAGTTTGATTTCAATGTCCGCATCTCTGGTTCTGATAGATTTAAGTTGAGGGCTTCTGACTTATCACTGTTAATTTTGTATCCTGATATTTTGCCAATTCCTTTAATTCTTTGTGTAAGTTGGGAAGGGAGATCTGGGGCTGCGTTAATGTTAATATGATATCGTCTGCGAACAATGAGACTTTATAGTTTATTCCGCCAATTGGTACCCCCTGTATATTTATATTTTCTCTTATTTTAGACGCTAGTGGTTCGATTGTTAGGGCGAAGAGGAGAGGGGACAAAAGGAATCCCTGTCTCGTTCCATTTTTCATTTCAAATTTTTTTGCTGTACCCCCCGGGAGTTTCACCACTGCAGACGGGCAGCAGTACAGCGCTCGGACTCCCGCTAGATACGCATCTTTTAAGCCGAATTTCTGCATTGTTTTGTCAAGAAATAGCCAATCAATTCTATCGAACGTCTTCTCTGCGTCCAGGCTTAACAGAAGCGCTTTGGTAGCTGTGAGGTGGGCATGATCAACTATATTTATAATTTTGCGGGTGTTGTCTGAGGCTTGTCTGCCAGATACAAACCCCACCTGGTCGTTGTGAATTAATCTCGGTAGGATGGAATTCAGTCTATTTGCCAGGATTTTGCTGTATAGCTTAAGATCGTTATTTAGTAGGGAGATTAGTCGGTAGCTCCCACATAGCAGTGGGTCCCTACCCTCTTTGTGGATGATGGCGAGATTGGCCTGGGTCATTGATGGGGGGATTGGGCTGCCCTCCATGAATGAATTGAATAAGCTGAGTAGGTGTTTAGTTAGGATCGGGGAGAATCTTTTGTAATAAACATTGGAGAAGCCGTCGGGGCCAGGGGCTTTTGAGATATTTTTTTTTGTTTCAATTTTTTTATTGTTTTATCAGGGTACACAACAGATAGTAAACTTTGTTGTACATAGATTGGATAAACATTGATATTTGCATATATTAATAAAAACATCCGTATTCCGTTTTCTTTATTCAGATAGGTGTTTATCTAAATGTTTGTATGTCTGAATGCTTGTACGTTTCTGCTGTTATGGTTCTAACTACTGTAGGAAGCTGCCGCTTCCGTGTGTCCTGTTTTTAGTAGTATAGTAGAGAAAAGAAAAGGTGGAGAGCAGAGAAAGAGAGAGGAGAGAAAAAAGAAGGGAGATAAGGGTGGGGGGGAGAGGTGCTGCGGGATGGCGTCCAGTTTTGTATATATCCTGCCTTTTCCTTTAGGAATTTATTATGTACCTGACCAAATTTCCCATGTCTTATGGAACTTATCCATCTTTTGGGTCAGTTTTGCCGTAATAAGTTCCATTGTCTTCATTTCTCGCATTCTGCGGAGTACGGTCTGTTTAGCAGGGGCATTCACCTTCTTCCACGCTGCAGCAACGGAACAACGTGCCGCCGTGAGCACATGGCTCACCATCTTACTCTCTGCTGTGTCTAATTCGTCAATTGGCTTGGCCAGCATCATGGTCAGCGGGTCCACCTCAATCTCTACCCCCAGGTACTCTCGGATTAGTGTTTGAATCATGACCCAGAACACCTGAGTCTTGGGGCAGTTCCACCAGATATGAGCCATGTCTCTTCTTTGCCCGCAACCCCTCCAACACAAATCTGGGGTCCCGGGGAAGATCTGGCTCAACCTATTTGGGGTTAGGTACCAGTAAAATATAATTTTATAGATGTTCTCTTTAATGGTAGTACAAATCGATGTTTTGGATGCTGCCTCCCAGATATCCTCCCAGTCTTCTCTATCAATCTCTATATTTAAATCCTCCGCCCATTTGGACATATACCTGTGTTGGGAACAGCCTGTTGATCGCGCCAGGCCCAGATATATTTCCCAGATCAATCCTTTAGCATAGTACCCTTTCCTGCACAGTCGTTCAAAATTTGTTAGCTGCTGGAAAGCTTTATCTTTGGATACTGTTTGCAGGTAGTGCCTGATTTGTAAAAAGCCAAATATTGGGAGGTTTGTCGTTTGATATTTTTTTTCCAGTTCTTGGGTCAGCAAGAGCCTACCTTGCCCTGAGAAATCCTCTGCTATCATCATCTTCAGCTGTTTAAATTTACTGAGTCTCTGTGGGAACCCGCCGGGGGGAAATTCTGGGTTATCGAATATGGGTGTTAATAGGGAGGGGTGAGCCGTCAAGCCATATTTGTCTTTATTTTTGGTCCATACTCTCCATGTACATTTCATTGCTCCCAGTTTTAATGTTTCCGAGAGAATCTCTCTACCCCGCACAGTCCACAGGGTGGCCGGGAGTGAGAGGGGTCTCGCGTAGGAAAACTCTATCCCTGTCCAACAGCTTGTAGTTGGGTCATTGTTCCACATTATCACTTGTTTCAGTTGGGCCGCCAAATAATATTTAATGATATCTGGGACTGCCAAGCCTCCACATTCTTTTGGTGCTAACATTATGGTTCTAGCTACTCTTGGTCTTTTGTTTTGCCAAATGAATTGAAAAATTCTGTTTTGTATATTCTTTAATTCCGACATTGGGATATCAATTGGGAGAGTCTGGAAGTAATACAGAAGTCTTGGCAGGATATTCATTTTGACCGTAGCTATTCTGCCTAACCAAGATATCTGGTATTCATTCCAGCTCTGTACTGTAAGTCTTTTTTTAGCCTCTCAAATAGGGGCGGATAGTTATATTGATATAGTGATTTGTACTCCCGTGTTATTTGGATTCCCAAGTATTTGATTTTCGTGGAACTCCACTTATAATTAAAATTTAATTGTAGCAGTTTGGCCTCGGGATTAGGTAGAGATACATTTAATGCTTCCGACTTATCCATATTGATTTTATACCCCGAGATTTTGCTAAATGTATCTAATTGTGAATGTAAATTCGGGAGTGAAGTCAAGGGGTTGGCTAGAGTTAGGATAATGTCGTCAGCAAAAAGGGATATCTTGTAATCCGTATCTCCAATTGTAATGCCACTTAAATTGTTGTCCTCTCTGATTGTTGTTGCCAAGGGTTCTATAGAGAGGGCAAACAGAAGTGGAGACAAGGGACATCCCTGTCTAGTACCATTCCTAATGTTTATAGGATTCGAGTTTCCTCCTGGGAGTTTCACTACAGCCGTGGGAGTTTTATAGAGGGCTCTAACCCCCTCAAGATATGGGCCCTTAAATCCGAATTTAATTAATGTTTGGTCTAAAGATTCCCATCTGATCCTGTCAAACGCCTTTTCCGCGTCTAAACGTAACAGGATGGCTTTCGTGGATGAGAGATGTACATGGTCGATTATGTTTATAATTTTTCTCGTATTATCTGAGGCTTGTCTGCCTGAAATAAATACGACTTGGTCCTTGTGGATCAGGCCTGGGAGAATGGGAGTTAGTCTGTTAGCTAGGATTTTGCTATAAAGTTTTAGGTCCGAATTAAGGAGGGCTATGGGGCGATAATTACCACACTGTAGTGGGTCTCTCCCTTCCTTTGGTATGAGTGCCAAATTCGCTCTAGACATAGAAGCGGGGATAGCCGTTCCCTCCAGAAACTCATTAAACATATCCAGGAGATGTGGTGCCAAGATCAATTTAAATTTTTTATAGTATTGATTGGAAAACCCATCCGGGCCTGGCGTTTTACTAGGTTTTAGTTGTGAGATGGCTTCTAGTAAATCATCCTGCGCGATTTCTTTATTTAGCTCTAGTAAGTCAGCTTCTGAAAGGCTTGGAAGGTTACATGACGCTAGGTACTTAGTAATAGCTTCTGCATTTGAGGATTTGTTTTGGGGGAAGTTCAAATTATATAGTTTGGAGTAGAAGTCTGAGAATGTGGCCGCTATCTGTTTTTCGCAATATGTTTTGATGCCCGTCTTTGTTTGTATGACGGATATTTGGGATTTGGTTCTCAGACCTCTTAATTTAGATGCTAATAACCGGTCGGCCTTATTTCCTTTGTCATAATATTTCTGCTTCGTCCACCTCAGCGCCCTCTCCACTTCATCTATGTGTATCTGCCTGAAATCAGATCTAGCCTTGTCCAGTACTTTGCGTAGTTGTTTTGAGGGATTAGCTTTATGTTTATGTTCTAGGAGTTTTACTTTCTCCGCTAATTCGTCGTACAATTTCTGTTTTTGCTTTTTCTTATATGATGCTATGGAAATTATATTCCCTCGAATCGTGGCTGTATGGGCCTCCCATAGCATCGCTGATGACTTTACAGAGCCCTTGTTCAGCGCAAAATATTCTCTGAGCTTTTGCTTAATCTCTATCTCTACATCTATTTGGTTTAACAGAATCGTTTAGTTTCCAATTATATTGATTATATTTATAGAAGGGGAGGGAGAGCGTCAGCGAGACCGGAGCGTGGTCCGACCATGTTATAGAACCTATGTCCGACTGGGAGGTTGCCTGAAAGATATCTTTAGTACCCAGAAAATAATCAATCCTTGAATAGGTCTCATGCGGGGGAGAAAAATACGAATAGTCCCTCTGGCCCTGATGCTGCGCCCACCAAATATCTATCAGCGAAAACTCTTTCAGTATGTTCTGAAACCTTTTGGCATTTGTGGTCGTAATGCGTGGGTGGGGAGTACCCAGTGGGCTTGTCCTATCTTGATCAGGTGCTACAACCATATTAAAATCTCCTGCTATCAATAGCGTAGTTCTAGGTTGGGGGGCTAGCTTGTCACATAGATCTCTCAAAAAGTCAGCTTGACCCTCATTTGGGGCGTATATATTAACAAGGGTAATCTCCACATCTGATAGTGTGCCTTGCAGAATGAGGAATCTACCTTCTGGGTCTACGGTCTGTTTTTGAAGTGTGAATTTGACATTTTGTCTAAATAAGATGGCTACCCTTTTTTTTTTAGTGGAGCAGGATGCATAATATGCCTGGGGGTAGTATCTCTGAAAGGTGTTAGGGGGCGATATCGTATTAAAGTGCGTTTCTTGTAAGAATAGCACATCTCCTTTTGTTTTTTTTAATTCTTGTAAGGCGAGCTTTCTTTTGATTGCTGAGTTAAGTCCCCTAACATTTAGGGACACTAGTTTAAGTGTTGTATTTGGAGCCATTTTCGGAGCCATCCAGCAAACAGCTCCAGGGCTTTCCGGATACAGTCGGGTCCCCTCTTTCCCATAAGCTTTAGGCTCTGCGTTCAAATCCTTTCACCAGGTCAAAGGGGTCTCCACTTCTTTGCTGCGCTGGGATGTGTAGATCCTTGTAGCTCCAGGGGCATGCGCCCTCTTTGCTCCAGTGTTTCCACTGTGTTTGCCAGCCCATCTGTTTTGGCCGTTAGGAGAATCTAGTCCGCCCTTAGGGTGTTAATGGCTTTACCCAAATCATCCCGAAACTCCTTCCTCATTCTGGAGATTCAAGTCCGCCCTTAGGGTGTTAATGGCTTTACCCAAATCATCCAGAAACTCCTTCCTCATTCTGGTGAAGAGGTTCTCTAAATATGTTTTGTTCACATCTATGTTTTCAATTTCCTGCTCGTGCGCCCTGTTCGGGCCCTCCCGCGTGTCGGCTGAGCCGCCATCTTGGGAGGTCTCGCAACTCCCCGCGGTCCGCTGGCTTTGTGGGAAGTAGCTCGTCACTGACTGCTGAGCTGCCTTCTTATTTTTGCCGCTCATGCTGGCTACCTTCCCCTCCGCTTGTATGTATTTATTGGGGGGGTTTAGATGTAGAGATGCCGCAGGAACTGTGGGGTCTTTTTAGTGCAGTAGGATAGGATTGTTTGTTTATTCTAGTACAGCTTGTCTGGGTAGATATGGGGTTATTGGACCCAGGGGTTCTGGCCTTAGGGCTGTGTTTCTGACCTGCAGGTCGTTCTCTCTGAGGCACCTTTGTGTGGTGGTGGTGCTTCCACGTGGTGGTGCTCCCCCAAGATGGCCGCCTCCTCCCTCACCACGCTACTGAGGCCTATGGCTCCCTTCACTAGTGGGTCCCCTCCCGGTGTTCTTCACTCCCAGCAGGGCCCTAGGTCAGGTTTGTACCTTTTATTTACGTGTGCCGTCCTGGGGGGGGCGCTGGACCCGTAACGGGGGGTCTCTGCTCGCGCCTTTCCTCACGGCCTCAGGCGGCCACAGCGGGCGCTTCTCTTACCCCACAGGGGGTCGGGGGTTCCGTCCCCGATCACCGCTGATTCCCCTCTATTCTTGGCTCCTCGGGGCGCGCGGAGTCCCGTCGCCTCTCGTCTCCGGAGTCTCTCCGTCAGATTTGAATTTTGCGGGCTGCAGAGGGGAAAGTCCCGCACCGGGGGCAGGGGGTCTCCGACACAGCTCTCCGGGACGCCGGAGCCAGCCACTTCGGAGCCCAGCTAGTCACCGGAGCAAAGTCTTTGGGGGTTCACTTAGGGATTCCTCCGCTTCTCTTGATTATTTTATTATTTAATATGCTTCGTTAGTGCTATTCATTCAGAGGGGGTCGGGAGCGTCTCTTTCAAGCTGCCATTCCCCTTGACGTCACGGGAAGTCTCCGGCTTTTGAGATTTTTAATGTTTTTATTGCGTCCGCCAGCTCTTTTTGGGTAATTTTTGCGTTAAGCATTTGATTCTCCTCCTCTGTCAGTGTTGGTAGGAGGCAATCGGACAGGTAATTACTAATAGGTTCAGTGGCTGGTGTCCCCGTGTTCCCACCCTGAGCCTTGAGGTTATAAAGTTTAATATAAAATGCGGTAAATTCCTCCGCTATTTTCTGTTCGTTATAGATTATTTCTCACGATTAATTTTTTGTCGCTGTGATCTGGGAACGCTTCTGTATACCTCTTAGTTTGCTCGCCAAAAGTCTGTCAGCCTTATTGCCCTTGTCATAGTATTTCTGACAAGTCCATGTAAGAGCTTTTTCTACTTCTTCCATTTGGGCTTGTTTTAGCTCATTCCTGGCTGCGGTCAAGGTTTTATAAATCTTTTTCGAGGGGTTGGGTTTGTGCTGTTGTTCCAGCTTAATTATTTTAGTTGTAACAACTAGTGACATACCGCTCACCTCAATATTGAATACCAACTCTATGATAGGGATGACAGACATACATATATAAGGAGACAAAGGATGCTCCTAAAAAGATCCCACTTTAATGCACAGCAAAGCCGAAAATAGTCCACAGGTATAGTAACCCACTAGAGTAATGGTAAGGCTATAAGGGTACAATTAAGTAACCGCTCCCAACACTGTGGGAGGACAATTACCACTAAAATGCCCTAGGGCAAAAATAATAAATGATTTATTGATATTCAGAAGTCGACGCAGTAACACACACTCAAAATAACCATAAAAACAATTAAAACATAAATCACGGGTGAGGCAGGGTAAGGGGATATTATTATAAGATGAATTCCCAAATATTAGTGTATGTCCCCTTACCAGTACCAGGTGGTAGTGTGAGACACAATGGTAAATACAAATGATAGGCAATAGAGAATGCTAGAGCCTCTGGTCTCAGGGTATGGTGGAGGTTGCACTAATCATTGCATGCTGTGATTGATCTGCTCAGTATCAATAGTTGGATATCACACTGACAGTAGGTAGTGATGCATGCAGAGTAGTGAATGCAAATAAATGTGCCACTGTCATATATCACAAAACCTATATAGGTACTAGGTCACATGATCAATGATTCAGTAAATCATTAGTGCACATTATACCACATTATATAAATGAACCGCGGCATGTGCATCAAAAACCGGACCTGATATATGCATAAACTACCTCTGCTAGGCAGTTAACAACTCGAACAACCCCACACAAACTACCAGGAACAGTCTCACCCGTGACTCCTCCTACACGACGTCAACGTGGTGACGTCATGCCGACGATCGTTTCGCGCATAAGGGGCTGGCGCTTTCTCAAGGTTCAGCCTCACCCGTGATTTATGTTTTAATTGTTTTTATGGTTATTTTGAGTGTGTGTTACTGCGTCGACTTCTGAATATCAATAAATCATTTATTATTTTTGCCCTAGGGCATTTTAGTGGCAATTGTCCTCCCACAGTGTTGGGAGCGGTTACTTAATTGTACCCTTATAGCCTTACCATTACTCTAGTGGGTTACTATACCTGTGGACTATTTTCGGCTTTGCTGTGCATTAAAGTGGGATCTTTTTAGGTGCATCCTTTGTCTCCTTATATATGTATAATTATTTTAGTTGTCAGATCTGTTATTAATTTCACCTTGGCCTTTCTGTGGGATGCAATTGAAATAAAAGTTCCCCTAATTGCTGCCCTATGGGCATCCCACAGAACCGCCGGAGAGTCTACTATGCCCCAGATGAGAGCGAAGTACTCCCTAAGAGCCTTTTTAATTTCTTTTTCTACCTACGGGTGGTTCAGTAGGGAGTCGTTCAGCTTCCAAGTGTAGGCGGTTAATTTATGAAATGGGGTGGATAGGGTTAATGTGATGGGGGCGTGATCTGACCATGTAATGGGGCCTAAGTCCGAATTTGTGCAGGCTTCCAGGATATATTTGGTAGCAAAAAAATAGTCAATACGAGAGTATGACTGGTGGGGTGCGGAATAGAATGTGTAATCTTTTTGGCCCTGGTGTTGGATTCTCCAGATGTCCATTAAGGAATATTCCTTGGTGATTGTTTTAAATTGTTTCTCCTTCCTCTGAGGTGGAGCTCTGTGTTGGCCTTGTTGGCCTGAGGTTCTGTCCTCCGCAGAGTTTATGGCCATATTAAAGTCTCCGCCCACAATCAACGAAGATAGGTAGGCAGGGTCAACCTTTTCTAACACTGCTTTCAGGAATTCCATTTGATTATCATTTGGCGCGTAGATGTTGATCAGAGCGACCGGCAATCCAGCCAGTGAGCCATATACCATTAGAAATCTACCCTCTGGGTCTGAAGTGGTTTTGGTGATACTGAATGGGGTTCCTTGTCGGAGCAGGATCGCTACTCCCCGCTTTTTACTGTTAAATGACGAGAAGAAACCCGTAGGGAATACATTGCTAATCAATTTGGGCAGCTCTTGGGATGTAAAGTGCATCTCTTGGAGGAAGATAATATCTCCCTTGGACTTTTTCAGCTCTTGGAGCGCCAGTCGTCTTTTTCTATTATTATTCAGGCCCTTTACGTTTAGTGATACAAGTTTAATTGCGGACTGACTAGCCATTTGGGTGAGAGAGTTTAGTGTCCATCTGGGTCTCGCCCTTCCCACCGGGGAGATCCTGGTTCGTTGGTTCAGAGAACCTTTTTAACGCTTCTTGATGGTGCTGTTTGAGTATGGGTGTCAGGCCCGCCCGACGAGGGGCTGGGTGGAAGGAGGGCAGGGAAGGTCGAGAGGGGGGGGGGGAATAGGCTGCTGGGACAGGGTCAGCAGCAAGAGGCAAAGTGGGACGAGGTCAGCTAAGGACCTCCAATAAGTACGGCCGGGATTGGCTACCGGCATTTGGGCTTAAGGCCCAATGGGGGGGGAATCCGATGGTTCAGGCATGGGCGTGCAGGGAAGGTGCGGACCCTTGTACTTGCTTAGTGTAAGCTCTACCTTTGTTTAAGAGGGGGGGGGAGGGGGGGAAAGGGGTCAAAGGGACGCAGGTCCGAAACGCGTCAGAGTTACTATGTACTCCTTTTGACCACTTAATAAACCTTTTTATATCCGATACTGGTTTGCAGCCCCCATTGTTTGCACGGTTGTGCTCCGCCACTGTACCCTATGGGACTACTCTCTGCAATTACGTTTGGCATGACGCACCCACTAATCAAGGACTGAGCTGTTCTTCAAGGGAGTTCCTCACATTGATCGTTTGATTGGTATGTACTTTTGTTTTGCTGGGGGTCTATACAGGACCTTTATGGTATATATAGAGATCTGTGTTAGCCGTCCAGCGTAACTAGTACACTCCTATGTTTATATCATCCTAATGAGTCTCCTTAGCTCTTATACATGCTCTAATGCCTTGGTTACATATTTTATTACTCTGAATATGCATGTATGTTCCTAGGACAGCAGAGCCCTGAATTTTGGGATAATATCCCTCACCCACTACGGTCAAGCTTATAGGTTTTGGACATGGGGAAGGCGTGGGGAGGGGAGGGAAAACTCCTAGCATAGCCATAACATGGAGATCTTTCTGACAATCCTTAAAACCAGTGTAATAAACGTGAGAACAACTCTTAACAAGCTCAGTACATGAAAAGCATTATAACCTCTCTTTTTGTCAGTCGGTCAAGCTTATAGGTTTTGGACCTGGGAAAAGGGGGGGAGATGGGGGGGGGGGAGATAGGGGGGAGGGGGAGACCTGGGTTGACAGGTAACACAACAGCACATTGCATTAATGTTTTTAGGTATCATGCTGAACATAAACGGAATACTTCCTACGCTTGCTGGTCGGGGAAGAGGGGGGGAGGGATGGGGCTCTTACATTTAGTGAAGTTAATATCCGAGGATCCTTATGACATTTCTATTTGATCTATGTGGCCCGCCGTGTGCCTTCCTCAGAGGGTTTGACAACGTATTTTATTACTGCAGGCAGCATCATTAGTATGGGGCCGTGCGGCCATATCTTCTGCGGCGGAAGGCAGGCTTATGGGCTTTGGAGCGTGAGGGGGGAGGGGGAAGGGGGGGAGAGAAAAGGGAGTACATTATATTATAACACATACAACTTTTCTCAACTTCAACATTCATCAACTGAGGAACAGGTTTTTTTTTTTTTACATAACTCAACTGTGGCATAGGGACGGCTTAGCACTAGATCCATGTGGCCTGCTAATCTAGACTGCCAGTTACTGTAATAGTGTCACTGCCGCTGCTTCCATTATCGAAGTCATTTGGGCTTCCTGTCTTGTGCAGGGCTCATTAGGCAGCTTCCCAGTTAACTAGTATTTCCTAGTCCGGGGGGTGGGGAGGGTAGCAACAGTCGTGCGAACCGAGCCTGGGGTCCATAGTCCTGTATCCGGGCCTTAGACAGATTAAATTTTGCTACTTACAGTTAGTAGATCGCAGTGCTGTTGTCGGAGCATCGCGCTCCCCTCCTATTCCCCCCGCCAACCCCTAAAGCCCAGCCGGACCTCAGCACTCTTCAACTGCCATTCGGTCAGCGTCAAAAGTTATAGTAGCTTCAGCTGTGGGTTGCCTCCGATCGTCAGGGGTCGGATTCAGAAGCTATTGGTCTGGTGTGGTTCTTGAGCCGTCATGTGCTCCCGTCTTCGCTGTGGACTACGGTGCTTCTCATCTGTTCTTAGACTGCCTTGGCGCCGCCGTTCTCCTCGCGGGACGGGTGCTGCGTGGTTCCGCGTCCTCCCGGTGCGGTGGGTCTTGTAGTTGCTTGTAGTAGTCCTGTCCAGGAAAGCGGCGGGGTCAGACCCAGGGCTTTCACGAATGGGGCCATGTCCTCAGGGCGTCGGATGGTTAGGAATTTGCCGTCATAGCTTACCGTAAGCTTGAACGGAAAGCCCCAGCGGTACTTCACCTCCTCCCGGAGGAATGAGGTCAAGGGCTTCATTTCTCTCCTTCGGTCGACTGTTATCCGTGACAGGTCGTTGAAAATTTGGAGAGTTTCATTTTGGAAAGGTAGTGACTCTTTCCCTCTGCAGGCGGTGATGATCTTCTCCTTTACTGTATAGCTGTGTAATCTTATGATTACATCGCGTCGCCGGTTGGGATCTTCTGATCTGGGAGCTACCGCCCGGTGGGCCCTATCCATCTCTAGGTCCATGTCCTCTAGCGGGCCGCAGAGCGATGTGAACAGTTCCGCAAGATAGGGACGAAGCTGGCCAGGTAAGTCCGTCTCCGGTACATTTCTTATGCGCAGATTCTGGCGCCTGTCCCTATTTTCTTGGTCTTCCTGCCCGTCTTTGAGACGGGAGATCTCCTCTCCTAGGCGGATGATTTCTTCCTCGGCTGATGTTTGTCTTGCCAGGGACTCCTCCAGTCCACTTTCCAGAGTCGTTGTCCTCTCTGTTAGGCCAGACATCTCCTGTTTAATCTCCGCTACTGCTGCTTTGATTTCTGCCTGCAGGGATGTTTGGAGCTTGACATGCATGGTGGAGAATAGGCTCTCCAGGTAGGATCGGGTGATCGGTTCCTCTATCTCCATTTCAAGAGTTGCATGGGCTTTCGTACCCATATTTAGAGCTGCTTGCGGCTCTTGTGAGCCTCGTGGTCCGCCACCCTCTTGGTTTGCTGGACTCTTCTGTGTCGGGGAGAAGAATCGTGACACCGCCGGTGCTGCGGGCTTCTTTGTGTGTTTGGACATGCTCCGATCTCTCCAAGTAATGGGGGTATGTTTTTGAGCCTTGAATTTCTGGTTTGGGAGCGTTATTTATTAAGTTTTAGCCGGTGGGTCTGCGGAGCTCCCCTCCTACACCCCCATTCCTGATGACATCATCGGAAACCCATCCCTTTAGCACATTTTTAATGGATCATCAACATTCAGTATTGTCATAGACAACTTAGGATCTGGCTGTGGTTTTTTTTTTTAGGGAAGCTGTGTCTTTAACTGAAACGGGAGGCGGCCATCTTGGATCCAGATGGAACGCAGGCTGAAACACATGACATGAAGATAGCTCCTACTCAGAAAGCTCTTATTCAGACCACAGCTCTGATCAGACCCTCTCTTCACAGTGGGGGCGCAGGCAGGCTCAGGAGGGATCAGGTAGGGCGCAAGAAGGCGGGCAGCCAATATCTTCAACTGGTTTAGCCAACAAAATAGTCAGTGGGTCCATAGAAATGGACACATCCGTTATTTCTTTTTTTAATAGATTGGATAACGATCCAATATTTCTATTGCCGGACACGTTCAACAAATGTGGACCATATCGCTTCTCTGCCCACAACCCCTCCAGCACAGATCAGACACCACAGGGTAGATTTGCTTCAGCCTCCATGGCGTGAGGTACCAATGAATAAAATTTTATATATATTTTCTTTAGTTGCTGTGCATATGGAAGTTTTTGCAGCAAACTCCCATATATCCTCCCAATCATCCCTGTCAATTTCTATTTTCAAATCCGCTGCCCATTTGAGCATGCAGTCATGATCATGTGAATTGACCAAGGCCTCCAAACTGGCTTTTATTCTAGTTATCAAACCTTTTTGATAACTACCTCTCCTACATAGGCAGCAGAGATGTAGAGGAGCACAGCAGCGTTTCTTGGCAGCATACCAGCTAGTGGATCGCCAAAATGAGGGTAACTCCAAGCAGGGATGAGTATTAAAAGAGTACTTTAATGGTCAGTGCAAAACAGAACAATGGTAGGAGCGCACCTACGCGTTTTGTCCGTAAAGGACTCTCTCAAGGTGGATTATACTCTATGTCCCTGAACCTGGATCCATTATGGTATATGGAATTATCAGTATACTAATGAGCCATCTATGGTGATGCACCATAAACACCACTTACCTCTCCTACATAGTGCTTCAAAACTTGTGAAGGGAGTAAATTCTAATTTTGGGGACATTTTTGGAAAAAAATTCTGATCTGTAGATATTTAAACATACTAAGGTCTGGTGCCTCATACCTAGTTAGGAACTCTTGGAAACTAGAAAGTTTTCCTTTATGCACTAGGTCGGCATCTACTCTAATATGTTTAGCTTTAATTTGGTCGAATTGTTTATAATCACAGACTGGGGGGAAATTGGGATTGTTAAAAAGCGGAGTGAGTTGCGAAACGGGAGACACAAGATTTAATTTGCCCTTAGACTTGCTCCAACTCTCCCAGGTAAATCTCGTCGGATCTAGCTCAAACATTTTGGCGTACACCTCCTTAGCCAGTGCCCATAGGGACACTGGCAGAGAAGACGTTCTAGCATATTGGGATTCTATGGCTAACCAACAATATTGTGTTGGATCAGCGTTCCACATCACCACCTGCCTTAGTTGGGCAGCTTGGTAGTATTTCGAGATATCTGGGACACCCAAACCTCCTCTTGTCTTTAAAGCCATCATCACCGATCTAGCTGTTCTAGGCCTTTTACCTTTCCAAATAAAATTAAATATTCTATTTGGGAAATTTTTCAGTTCGGATCCCGGTATCCGGACTGGGAGAGTCTGGAAATGATATAATAACCTAGGGAGTATATTCATCTTGACTGATACTATTCTCCCAATCCATGACACCTGATATCCTTCCCACTTTGCCAGATCCCTTTTAATCTTATCAAACAATGGTGGATAGTTGCCTTGATATAGGGAGTGGTAGTTCCTAGACACATTTACTCCCAGATATTTAATATGTGAGGAACTCCATCTGTAGCTGAAATTCAGTTTTGGTAATTTTATCTCTGGATCCGAAAGATTCAGATTAAAAGACTGTGACTTGTCGCTGTTCATTTTATATCCAGAGATTTTTCCAAAGTCTGATAGCGCCTTTTTTTTTTTTTTTTTAACAATCTTTTTTCCTTTATTGGAGACAGATAAAAGTTGGTACATTCAGGGGTTACAATCAGTACAGTATTTAACAATCGGATAGGATTAAGTTGACTTGGTTGTGTTCTATGGAGACAGTCTCAATAAAGCCTTTTCTCAGTTTTATGTCAAAAAAGAGATGGGTAGGGGGAGACTCAGGTTGGGGGGGGATAGATGGGAACGACAAAAGATGGGTTGGGGGGGCAAGTTTCGGGGAGGGTCGGAGGAGGGGGGGGGGGAGCGTTGGGGAGTTCCTCTCTTATTGTCAGTGCCGGGGGGTAAGTGAGGGGAGATGGGTTATTGTATGTAGTTGGGTCTAGTCTGGTGTCGAGATTCCTAGACTTATCCATGGTTCCCAGGTGTTGTGGAATTGTAGCATTTTTTGCCTGAGCATTGCTGTTAGCCTTTCCATGCTCATGACTAGGTTTATTCTATTTACTACTGTCCTTCGTGAGGGTGCTTTCAGTTGTTTCCAGGCTGCTGCAACTGTACATCTCGCGGCCGTGAGTATGGCCGACATCAGTCTGGCCTCGGGGGCCGGGATGTCCTCCATTGGGCTGCCCAGCACGTATGTCAGAGGGTCCAGCGGGAACTCCAGGCCAAGGGTCTCGTCTAGCAAGCTCTGGATTCTAGTCCAGAATTTCTGGATTTCGGGGCATGTCCACCATATGTGGGCCATGTCCCCTTTCTGTCCACATCCCCTCCAGCACAGGTCCGATGCGCCGGGGAAGATCTTGCTCAATCTACTCGGGGTCAGGTACCATTGAAATAGTATTTTGTATATGTTTTCTTTTGTTACTGTGCAGATTGAAGTTTTGGGGGCTGCCTCCCAGATGTCCTCCCACTCCTCGAGGTCTAGGGGTATGCCCAGGTCTATACACCATTTTTGCATATAGGCATGTGTGGGCGAGGGGAGGGAATTTTCGATTATTCTGTAAATTGACGTAATTAGTCCTTTCTGGTATTCTCTCACTTGGCAGAGGGACTCAAATTTGGTTATAGGGGGGAATTTTGAGGAGGCGGACAGAGCTCTGAGAAAGTGTCGTAGCTGTAGGAATGCAAAAATGGGGAGGTGGGGGGCCGCTAATTTGTTTTTGAGCTCCTGGAAGGACAGAGCTTCATTATTCTCCAGCAGATCCGCTACCGTGCTAATATGAAGTTCCTGAAATAGACCGATTTGGGCTTGGGTGCATCCCGGAGGGAATTCAGGGTTCCCAAGTATGGGGGTGAGTTGGGAGGGGGGAGAAGTTAGGCCATATTTCCCTCTGTTTTTGGACCAGATAGACCACGTGCATTTCATTGCTCCTAACTCAAATTTCTGGGGAGGTTTTCCTTTATATTCTGGGGACAATAGCAATATAGGGAGGGGGAGAGGGGATATGTAGCTAGCCTCCATTTCTAACCAGCAGGTTGTACTCGGGGGGCTGTTCCAGACTACTGCTTGTCTGAGCTGGGTCGCGTGGTAATATCTGACCACATCTGGTACCCCTAGTCCACCCCTCGTTTTAGCTGCTAAGAGCACTGACCTCGGGACTCGGGGTTTCCGATACTTCCATATAAATTGCATTATTTGCTTTTGAATATCCTTTAGGTCGGCTAACGGTATTGGGATTGGGAGGGTTTGGAAATAGTATAACAGTCGGGGAAGGATATTCATTTTAGCGGAGACGATTCTGCCGAACCAGGAGATCTGGTATGTATTCCATGTCTCTAGGTCTCTCTTGATTTGACTAAATAGGGGGGGATAGTTTGTTTTATATAGCATGGAGTACTTTTTAGTGATTTTTATTCCTAGGTATTTTATATGGGACAAGTTCCATCTATATTTGTAGTTTGATTGGAGAAGTTTCCATGTGGCTTCGGGGAGGGATATATTCAGTGCCTCAGATTTGTCCCTGTTTATCTTGTAGTCTGAGGCCTGACTAAATTCATCTAATAATTTGTGGAGATTGGGCAGGGAGATATGTGGGTTAGCTAGGGTCAGAATGACGTCGTCCGCGAAAAGGGATATTTTGTAGTTTTTGTCAGCTATAGTTACACCTGTGATGTTCCGGTCTGCTCTAACTTGGGCCGCCAGAGGTTCTATTGATATTGCGAATAGCAAGGGGGATAGGGGGCAGCCCTGTCTGGTTCCGTTTCTAATGTGGATCGGACTGGATTGTCCTCCTGGTAATTTTAAATATGCCGTGGGGTTCTGGTAGAGTGCTCTGACCCCCTCTAGAAACGGGCCTGAGAAGCCGAATTTGAGCAGGGTTTTGTCTAGGAAGGTCCATTTGATCCGATCAAAGGCCTTCTCGGCGTCTAGACTGAGGATCATGGCTTGAAGTTTGTTGAGATGCACGTGGTCAATGATATTAATAATCTTGCGGGTGTTGTCAGAGGCCTGTCTTCCTGACACAAATCCCACTTGGTCTATATGAATTAGTCTGGGGAGAATAGGGCTTAACCGGTTTGCTAGGATCTTGCTAAAGAGTTTCAGGTCTGTGTTAAGCAGGGAGATTGGTCTGTAGCTACCGCATTGCAGCGGGTCCCTTCCTTCCTTGTGTATAATTGCTAGGTTGGCAGCTGTAATTGTGCCTGGGATCGGGGCTCCTTCTAGGAAAGAGTTGAACATATCGAGTAGAAAGGGGGAGAGCGGCATGCTAAATTTTTTATAATAGGCGTTTGAGAAACCGTCTGGACCAGGGGTTTTGGCTATCTTAAGGGTGCTTATGGCTTGTGCCAATTCCTCCTGGGTGATCTTACCATTTAGGGCTTTGAGTTCCTCTTCCGTGAGAGATGGTAGATTACATCTTGCTAAAAATTGCGAGATATAGTCTACGTCTACTGGGTCTTGGTTGGGGGGGTGGAGATTGTAGAGATCTGTATAATATTTTGCAAATTCTTGGGCTATTTCTTTTTCGATGTAAATGGTGTGGCCTCCTTTAGTGTGGATTCTAGTAATTTGGCCCCTTGTTTTTATGCCCCGAAGTTTTGATGCTAATAGTTTATCAGCTTTGTTGCCTTTGTCATAAAACTTCTGGTTGGACCATTTAAGTTTTCTCTCCACCTCCTCTAATTGGGATTGTCTTAGTTCGGTCCTAGTTTTTTCAAGTATTCTGAGTAGTTTCTTGGAGGGTGACTTTTTATGCTGGTGTTCCAAGGTAGTTATTTTTTCAGTTAGCTCTTTTTGCATTTTTAGTTTCTGCTTTTTTTTATAAGATGCTAGGGAGATTAGATCCCCTCTGATTTGAGCTTTGTGGGCTTCCCACAGTGTTGACGCTAGGGGGACTGACCCTTTGTTTTGTTCAAAGAACATATTTAGTTTGTGTCGAATCGTATCTACTGTTTGGGGGTCGTTCAGTAAGGTATCATTAAGTTTCCAATTATAGGAGGTGTGTTTCACAAACGGGAGAGTTAGGGTCAAATCTATCGGGGCATGGTCAGACCACGTTATTGGTCCTATATTGGAGTGGGAGGACGCCTGGAGGACATTTGTGGAACCTATGAAATAGTCGATCCGCGAGTATGATTGGTGCGGGGCCGAGAAGAACGTATAGTCCCTCTGGCCGACGTGCTGGGCCCTCCAAATATCTGTGAGGGAGAAACTTTTTAAGACCTCTCTAAGTTTTGTCGCTTTTTGTTGGGTCTGGGCTACATATTGGGTGGACGGTTGGGTGGTTCTATCCTGATCGGGGGATAGGGCCATGTTGAAATCGCCAACTATGAGCAACGAAGCTAGAGCTGATTGATCAAGGGAGTCTAGCAGGACCTGGATAAATTGAACTTGATTTTCGTTTGGGGCGTATATATTTATTATAGAAATAGGGTTTCCAGAGAGGGAACCTTGAATGTGCAGGTATCGGCCATCTGGATCTCTGTTAATCTTGGAGAGGGCAAATGAAACACTGTTCCTTATTAGAATGGCTACTCCTCTTTTTTTAACCTGGGAGGAGGCGTAGTAGGCCTGGGGAAAGGTCTGCTTGAATGTGTTTGGGGGATCATTAGAGTTGAAATGTGTCTCTTGTAAGCATATGATATCGCTCCGGAGTTTTTTAAGTTCCTGGAGTGCTAACTTACGTTTTTTAGTTGAGTTGAGTCCTTTAACATTTAGGGAAGTGATTTTAATTGATGACATTATTGTGGGGTCGTGCTTCCAGGATTGAGAGGCCTGGACCCCGTATTTATCCCATGACGGGGGTTGGTTTGTTTATTATTGGGGGGGGTCGGTTGTGGCGCAGCTTGGTTCGTGAGTCATTGTGTCCTGAGGAGCTCGGGGGTGGGTTGGGTGGGTGGGTTTTGTTGGACGGGGGGAGGAAAGGGGGAAGGGGGGGGCACACAAGAGGAAAGTAAGAAGTGGGCTTTCTGAGGGCCCATTTGTTTTTCCCTGTGGCATCTTCGTGTCCAGGGGTTGAGGGGGGAGTCCCCGGGAGATCTTTCCGTGACGTCGGTCGTGGAAGACTTCCAGGATTGGAGGTCCGGCACCCTCCACTTAAAGATTGGCAGGTGGGGGTGAGGAGGGGGGGGGAAGGGGGGTATTGAGGTTGGGTATAGCCTTGGGAAGAGATTTGTGTTCTCTAGTTTGAGGAGCTTTGTGGAGGTGGGGGGGGGAGGACAGGGAAGGGTGGGGGAGGTGAGATGGTTGGGGGGGAGGGAGGAGGAGGGGGGGGGAAAGTGGGGTGGGGGGGAGGGGAAGGAGAAGGGTGGGGCAGGGGAATGGGACATTAGGGTGCAGGGGAGATCAGGGATATCTCCCATGATTTCCTCGCAGTTCCCTTCGTAATGATATGTCCTTTATAGGTTTGCTTTACTAGGCACCTGTGTTTAAAGTGCTTATCAGACACCTGTTTCACTCTGTCTTAGCCATTGCCTCGATGGAGTGAGATTTCGGGTACCAAGCGCGTGTGTAGGTTTTCTACTGTGCTTTATCTGGGCAGGGGGGGTAGGGTATATGCGTGGAGGGAAGGGGGGAGGGGAGGGGGTGGGATAACGGGGGGGGGGGGAGAAGGGAGGGGGGAGATGATGTGGAGTAGGCGGGCTGGGTGGGGAATGGTGAGGGGAAGGGGAGTGAGGGGTTGGAAAGGGGGGAGAAGAGAGCTTTGGGTTTAATGATCATTGGGTTTAATGATTACATCGACACTTTTCATTGCAGTACAATATACAGATTACTGGATTACATTGTTAGGCAAAGGCTTAAGGAAAAAAGGAAAATCACAGCAGTGTGTATCTCCAGACATTCATTCCCTCGTTATTCCTCTTTGTAAGCTAGGGGAGATCATGGGTACCTTTAATGAGAGCGGTTCTCTTTTCGGTGTGTTAGTCGGGGGGGCGGGGGGGGGCAGGAGGTTGAGGGGAGGGGGATGAGAGGTTGGGGCGGAGGGGGGGGTGTGTGAGGGGGGGTGGGGGGGGAGGGGAGGGGGTGGGGAAGGGGGGGGCGGGAGGGGAGGGGTGGGGCGAGGGGGGGTAGGGGGGCTTATCTCTCTAGGCGTAGTTAAATTTTTCAACTTATGGGAAATCTTTTTGGCCATTTGTGAATGCTGTAAACCCTTGTTATGAGTGTTTATTACTCATTCTTTAACCAACTGTGGGTCTTTGTTGCCCATTACTAGGCATTATATCGGTTGCGAATTCTGTTCTTTCAGGGGGCGGGTTCTAGGGGGGGGAGGGGGGGGGAAATTCCCGGTGCTTGTGGGAAGGAGGGTTGAGAGAGGGTAGTGCTGGAGGGATAGACTAAGTGGGGCGAGAGGTCAGTGTGGTATGGAGGTTTGGTTGAAGCACGCGGGTCAGCCATCTTGTTCTTGCGAGGCAGGCTTTGTTGCTCCCTGGGTCTTTTGGCTGGCGATTCGTTCTGACGCTCTTGGTGTTTCCGCCGGGTCTGCTCGTAGTGCTCTGGGGGGGCTTCTCTCTCTCTCCCCGTCTCTTCGGCTGGGGACTCCTATCGCCTCGAGGAACTCCTTGATGTCGTCAGGATCGGTGATGGTGAAGAACCGCCCGTTCCTCGGGACAACGAGCTTGAAGGGGAAGCCCCAGCGGTAGGGGATTCCGCGATCCCTGAGAATTGCCGTGAAGGGTTTCATCCCTTGTCTTTTCAGGACGGTCCATCTGGAGAGGTCGTTGAATACTTGAATCGTGTAAGTATCCATTTTGATGCCGCCGTCTTTTCTCGCAGCTGCAGAGATCTTTTCTTTCGCCGTGTATGTGTGGAACTTCATAATGACATCCCTTGGGCGCTTTGGGTCTGGCGATTTAGGGCCAAGGGCTCTGTGCGCCCTGTCGAGTTGGAGCTCGTGTTCTGTGAAGTCAGGTACCAGCTTTAAGAAGACGTTTTTGAGGTAAGTTGGTAGTGATTCTGGGGGGACCGTCTCGGGGATACCTCTGAACCGCAGGTTCTGCCTGCGGTCCCTATTTTCGTGGTCTTCAATGGTGGATTTTAGCTCGGCAATTTCGTGGCCCATTCGCGCCATGTCATCCTCCAAGTTTGAGTGGGAGTCTGCTATCGTTACCATTTTCGCCTCCACTTTGTCTACCCGTGAGTTCAATTTATTCACATCCTCTCTAATGTCCCTTAAAACCTTCTCGAGGTCTTGAGTGAAACCTTTCCGCATTCTGAGGAGTAGGGCTTCAAAGAAAGCCGGGTTGAGCTCTTGCTGTTGTGCAGGACTGTGCTGGGGCATATCGGCCGCCTCCGCGGCGTCCTCGTGTTCTTCGTCGCCATCCTGGATGTTTGCTGCCCGCTCCATCTGTCTCTGTGCTGGGTGGAAGAACTTAGTTACGGGGTTCTGCGATTTCCTTTGGTTCCTCCCCGTCATGCCTGGGTACCTTAGGGAGGCTGTTAAACACTTTTGGGGGAAATTCGTTCGGTTTGGAGTGCTGTTCTAATAGCGTTCTGGGGAGGGTGTCGGGAGTTCTCCTTTTACCCGTCCATTCACGGAGGATGGTGGGTTGTGGCACTCTGAGGCTCAGGCAGTAGGGCCAAATTTTTGGCAATTGGGACAGGCAGCCGTGTACCCCTTTAAGGGGAGATATTCCTTTAAGATGGCCGCTTCCTCCTCTGCAGCCACGTGGTGGGACCAGCAGTACCTTCAGTGAATGGGTACTCTCCCTGTGCTCTCCCCTGCCGGGATCGCCTGATGGGGTATGGAGGTAAATTTATTGATTGTCTCGGGGGGGGGGGGGGGCACGCGGTCACCGCAGCGGAGTGTTGCTGCTCAGGCTTCCTCGTGGGGCTATGGTAGGCTGCCGCAGACGCGCCTCAGTCACCGCTCACGGGGGGAGGGGGGTTTCCCCGAACACCACAGGGAGATCGGGCACCGCGGGACACCCGGAGCTTAGCTCCACCGCCCCTCCTACCTCCCGCTCCGCTTCTCCCGACGGCTCCTTCGATTTTGTGTGTGGGGCAGGGGGAGACTTCCACCGGGGGTCGGGGCTCCCAGGAGGCCTCTCAGAGCGCCGGCAAGCCCACTCCAAATGTCAGGAAAAGGTGAGTCCTGTGCGCAGCTAGTCTTTGGGGTTCTGGGCTGTGAGGTTTGGGGGGGGATTTGTTTATTTTAATGCTGTATCTTAGTTTATTCGTTGGAGGGGCCCTGGAGCAAGTCTCTCAGGCAGCCATTCCTCGTGACGTCACAGGAAGTCTCCCTGATAGCGCCTTTTGGAACTTGGTGTCCCCGTGTTCCCACCCTGAGCCTTGAGGTTATAAAGTTTAATATAAAATGCGGTAAATTCCTCCGCTATTTTCTGTTCGTTATAGATTATTTCTCACGATTAATTTTTTATCGCTGTGATCTGGGAACGCTTCTGTATACCTCTTAGTTTGCTCGCCAAAAGTCTGTCAGCCTTATTGCCCTTGTCATAGTATTTCTGACAAGTCCATGTAAGAGCTTTTTCTACTTCTTCCATTTGGGCTTGTTTTAGCTCATTCCTGGCTGCGGTCAAGGTTTTATAAATCTTTTTCGAGGGGTTGGGTTTGTGCTGTTGTTCCAGCTTAATTATTTTAGTTGTAACAACTAGTGACATACACTGGCGACACACTTTATTCGAGCTCGGCTAGTCCCACGAATTCGGGTATGCCCGGGTGTATTGAGGTTTGTGACTGTATTCTGCCCGAGTGCATTGAGGTATTTTCCAGGCAGGGATTGAAGCATTTTATTCCCGCTGGCTGCAATACTGCACAGTATATATATATATACTGCATTACAATTCATGAATTTATGCCATCTGGTAGACACGCGAAGCATTGCAGCCTATTAAATTCTAATCATTATCATTTAACAGATCAGCCGCCCGTCAGCCAGGCATGAACCCAGGCTGGGAAGGCAAACGCAATGGGGCTTGTCAGAGGTGAGGAGCGGCGCATTCCAGGTATCTGCCAGGTACATACTGGGTATTTGCTCGAATAAAGTGTGTCGGTGCAGTACCGCTCACCTCAATATTGAATACCAACTCTATGATAGGGATGACAGACATACATATATAAGGAGACAAAGGATGCTCCTAAAAAGATCCCACTTTAATGCACAGCAAAGCCGAAAATAGTCCACAGGTATAGTAACCCACTAGAGTAATGGTAAGGCTATAAGGGTACAATTAAGTAACTGCTCCCAACACTGTGGGAGGACAATTACCACTAAAATGCCCTAGGGCAAAATTAATAAATGATTTATTGATATTCAGAAGTCGACGCAGTAACACAAACTCAAAATAACCCTAAAAACAATTAAAACATAAATCACGGGTGAGGCAGGGTAAGGGGATATTATTATAAGATGAATTCCCAAATATTAGTGTATGTCCCCTTACCAGTACCAGGTGGTAGTGTGAGACACAATGGTAAATACAAATGATAGGCAATAGAGAATGCTAGAGCCTCTGGTCTCAGGGTATGGTGGAGGTTGCACTAATCATTGCATGCTGTGATTGATCTGCTCAGTATCAATAGTTGGATATCACACTGACAGTAGGTAGTGATGCATGCAGAGTAGTGAATGCAAATAAATGTGCCACTGTCATATATCACAAAACCTATATAGGTACTAGGTCACATGATCAATGATTCAGTAAATCATTAGTGCACATTATACCACATTATATAAATGAACCGCGGCATGTGCATCAAAAACCGGACCTGATATATGCATAAACTACCTCTGCTAGGCAGTTAACAACTCGAACAACCCCACACAAACTACCAGGAACAGTCTCACCCGTGACTCCTCCTACACGACGTCAACGTGGTGACGTCATGCCGACGATCGTTTCGCGCATAAGGGGCTGGCGCTTTCTCAAGGTTCAGCCTCACCCGTGATTTATGTTTTAATTGTTTTTATGGTTATTTTGAGTGTGTGTTACTGCGTCGACTTCTGAATATCAATAAATCATTTATTATTTTTGCCCTAGGGCATTTTAGTGGCAATTGTCCTCCCACAGTGTTGGGAGCGGATACTTAATTGTACCCTTATAGCCTTACCATTACTCTAGTGGGTTACTATACCTGTGGACTATTTTCGGCTTTGCTGTGCATTAAAGTGGGATCTTTTTAGGAGCATCCTTTGTCTCCTTATATATGTATAATTATTTTAGTTGTCAGATCTGTTATTAATTTCACCTTGGCCTTTCTGTGGGATGCAATTGAAATAAAAGTTCCCCTAATTGCTGCCCTATGGGCTTCCCACAGAACCGCCGGAGAGTCTACTATGCCCCAGTTGAGAGCGAAGTACTCCATAAGAGCCTTTTTAATTTCTTTTTCTACCTCCGGGTGGTTCAGTAGGGAGTCGTTCAGCTTCCAAGTGTAGGCGGTTAATTTATGAAATGGGGTGGATAGGGTTAATGTGATGGGGGCGTGATCTGACCATGTAATGGGGCCTAAGTCCGAATTTGTGCAGGCTTCCAGGATATATTTGGTAGCAAAAAAATAGTCTATACGAGAGTATGACTGGTGGGGTGCGGAATAGAAAGTGTAATCTTTTTGGCCCTGGTGTTGGATTCTCCAGATGTCCATTAAGGAATATTCCTTGGTGATTGTTTTAAATTGTTTCTCCATCCTCTGAGGTGGAGCTCTGTGTTGGCCTTGTTGGCCTGAGGTTCTGTCCTCCGCAGAGTTTATGGCCATATTAAAGTCTCCGCCCACAATCAACGAAGATAGGTAGGCAGGGTCAACCTTTTCTAACACTGCTTTCAGGAATTCCGTTTGATTATCATTTGGCGTGTAGATGTTGATCAGAGCGACCGGCGAGCCAGCCAGTGAGCCATATACCATTAGAAATCTACCCTCTGGGTCTGAAGTGGTTTTGGTGATATTGAATGGGGTTCCTTGTCGGAGCAGGATCGCTACTCCCCGCTTTTTACTGTTAAATGACGAGAAGAAACCCGTAGGGAATCCATTGCTAATCAATTTGGGCAGCTCTTGGGATGTAAAGTGCGTCTCTTGGAGGAAGATGATATCTCCCTTGGACTTTTTCAGCTCTTGGAGCGCCAGTCGTCTTTTTCTATTATTATTCAGGCCGTTTACGTTTAGTGATACAAGTTTAATTGCGGACTGACTAAACTCTCTCACCCAAATGGCTAGTGTCCATCGGGGTCTCGCCCTTCCCACCGGGGAGATCCTGGTTCGTTGGTTCAGAGAACCTTTTTAACGCTTCTTGATGGTGCTGTTTGAGTATGGGTGTCAGGCCCGCCCGACGAGGGGTTGGGTGGGAGGAGGGCAGGGAAGGTCAAGAGGGGGGGGGGAATAGGCTGCCGGGACAGGGTCAGCAGCAAGAGGCAAAGTGGGACGAGGTCAGCTAAGGACCTCCAATAAGTACGGCCGGGATTGGCTACCGGCATTTGGGCTTAAGGCCCAATGGGGGGGGGGAATCCGATGGTTCAGGCATGGGCGTGCAGGGAAGGTGCGGACCCTTGTACTTGCTTAGTGTAAGCTCTACCTTAGTTTAAGAGAGGGGGGGGGAGGGGGGGAAATGGGAGGGGGGGAAAGGGGTCAAAGGGACGCAGGTCCCGAAACACGTCAGAGTTACTATGTACTCCTTTTGACCACTTAATAAACCTTTTTATATCCGATACTGGTTTGCAGCCCCCATTGTTTGCACGGTTGTGCTCCGCCACTGTACCCTATGGGACTACTCTCTGCAATTACGTCTGGCATGACGCACCCACTAATCAAGGACTGAGCTGTGCTTCAAGGGAGTTCCTCACATTGATCGTTTGATTGGTATGTACTTTTGTTTTGCTGGGGGTCTATACAGGACCTTTATGGTATATATAGAGATCTGTGTTAGCCGTCCAGCGTAACTAGTACACTCCTATGTTTATATCATCCTAATGAGTCTCCTTAGCTCTTATACATGCTCTAATGCCTTGGTTACATATTTTATTACTCTGAATATGCATGTATGTTCCTAGGACAGCAGAGCCCTGAATATTGGGATAACATCCCTCACCCACTACGGTCAAGCTTATAGGTTTTGGACATGGGGAAGGCGTGGGGAGGGGAGGGAAAACTCCTAGCATAGCCATAACATGGAGATCTTTCTGACAATCCTTAAAACCAGTGTAATAAACGTGAGAACAACTCTTAACAAGCTCAGTACATGAAAAGCATTATAACCTCTCTTTTTGTCAGTCGGTCAAGCTTATAGGTTTTGGACCTGGGAAAAGGGGGGGAGATGGGGGGTGGGGTGGGGAGATAGGGGGGAGGGGGAGACCTGGGTTGACAGGTAACACAACAGCACATTGCATTAATGTTTTTAGGTATCATGCTGAACATAAACGGAATACTTCCTACGCTTGCTGGTCGGGGAAGAGGGGGGGAGGGATGGGGCTCTTACATTTAGTGAAGTTAATATCCGAGGATCCTTATGACATTTCTATTTGATCTATGTGGCCCGCCGTGTGCCTTCCTCAGAGGGTTTGACAACGTATTTTATTACTGCAGGCAGCATCATTAGTATGGGGCCGTGCGGCCATATCTTCTGCGGCGGAAGGGCAGGCTTATGGGCTTTGGAGCGTGAGGGGGGGAGGGGGAAGGGGGGGAGAGAAAAGGGAGTACATTATATTATAACACATACAACTTTTCTCAACTTCAACATTCATCAACTGAGGAACAGGTTTTTTTTTTTTTACATAACTCAACTGTGGCATAGGGACGGCTTAGCACTAGATCAATGTGGCCAGCTAATCTAGACTGCCAGTTACTGTAATAGTGTCACTGCCGCTGCTTCCATTATCGAAGTCATTTGGGCTTCCTGTCTTGTGCAGGGCTCATTAGGCAGCTTCCCAGTTAACTAGTATTTCCTAGTCCGGGGGGTGGGGAGGGTAGCAACAGTCGTGCGAACCGAGCCTGGGGTCCATAGTCCTGTACCCGGGCCTTAGACAGATTAAATTTTGCTACTTACAGTTAGTAGATCGCAGTGCTGTTGTCGGAGCATCGCGCTCCCCTCCTATTCCCCCCGCCAACCCCTATAGCCCAGCCGGACCTCAGCACTCTTCAACTGCCATTCGGTCAGCGTCAAAAGTTATAGTAGCTTCAGCTGTGGGTTGCCTCCGATCGTCAGGGGTCGGATTCAGAAGCTATGCGTCTGGCTGGGTCTGGTGTGGTTCTTGAGCCGTCATGTGCTCCCGTCTTCGCTGTGGACTACGGTGCTTCTCATCTGTTCTTAGACTGCCTTGGCGCCGCCGTTCTCCTCGCGGGACGGGTGCTGCGTGGTTCCGCGTCCTCCCGGTGCGGTGGGTCTTGTAGTTGCTCCGTTGTCCAGGAAAGCGGCGGGGTCAGACCCAGGGCTTTCACGAATGGGGCCATGTCCTCAGGGCGGCGGATGGTTAGGAATTTGCCGTCATAGCTTACCGTAAGCTTGAACGGAAAGCCCCAGCGGTACTTCACCTCCTCCCGGAGGAATGAGGTCAAGGGCTTCATTTCTCTCCTTCGGTCGACTGTTATCCGTGACAGGTCGTTGAAAATTTGGAGAGTTTCATTTTGGAAAGGTAGTGACTCTTTCCCTCTGCAGGCGGTGATGATCTTCTCCTTTACTGTATAGCTGTGTAATCTTATGATTACATCGCGTCGCCGGTTGGGATCTTCTGATCTGGGAGCTACCGCCCGGTGGGCCCTATCCATCTCTAGGTCCATGTCCTCTAGCGGGCCGCAGAGCGATGTGAACAGTGCCGCAAGATAGGGACGAAGCTGGCCAGGTAAGACCGTCTCCGGTACATTTCTTATGCGCAGATTCTGGCGCCTGTCCCTATTTTCTTGGTCTTCCTGCCCGTCTTTGAGACGGGAGATCTCCTCTCCTAGGCGGATGATTTCTTCCTCGGCTGCTGTTTGTCTTGCCAGGGACTCCTCCAGTCCACCTTCCAGAGTAGTTGTCCTCTCTGTTAGGCCAGACATCTCCTGTTTAATCTCCGCTACTGCTGCTTTGATTTCTGCCTGCAGGGATGTTTGGAGCTTGACATGCATGGTGGAGAATAGGCTCTACAGGTAGGATCGGGTGATCGGTTCCTCTATCTCCATTTCAAGAGTTGCATGGGCTTTCGTACCCATATTTAGAGCTGCTTGCGGCTCTTGTGAGCCTCGTGGTCCGCCACCCTCTTGGTTTGCTGGACTCTTCTGTGTCGGGGAGAAGAATCGTGACACCGCCGGTGCTGCGGGCTTCTTTGTGTGTTTGGACATGCTCCGATCTCTCCAAGTAATGGGGGTATGTTTTTGAGCCTTGAATTTCTGGTTTGGGAGCGTTATTTATTAAGTTTTAGCCGGTGGGTCTGCGGAGCTCCCCTCCTACACCCCCATTCCTGATGACATCATCGGAAACCCATCCCTTTAGCACATTTTTAATGGATCATCAAAATTCAGTATTGTCATAGACAACTTAGGATCTGGCTGTGTTTTTTTTTTTTAGGGAAGCTGTGTCTTTAACTGAAACGGGAGGCGGCCATCTTGGATCCAGATGGAACGCAGGCTGAAACACATGACATGAAGATAGCTCCTACTCAGAAAGCTCTTATTCAGACCACAGCTCTGATCAGACCCTCTCTTCACAGTGGGGGCGCAGGCAGGCTCAGGAGGGATCAGGTAGGGCGCAAGAAGGCGGGCAGCCAATATCTTCAACTGGTTTAGCCAACAAAATAGTCAGTGGGTCCATAGAAATGGACACATCCGTTATTTCTTTTTTTAATAGATTGGATAACGATCCAATATTTCTATTGCCGGACACGTTCACCAAATGTGGACCATATCGCTTCTCTGCCCACAACCCCTCCAGCACAGATCAGACACCACAGGGTAGATTTGCTTCAGCCGCCATGGCGTGAGGTACCAATGAATAAAATTTTATATATATTTTCTTTAGTTGCTGTGCATATAGAAGTTTTTTCAGCAAACTCCCATATATCCTCCCAATCATCCCTGTCAATTTCTATTTTCAAATCCGCTGCCCATTTGAGCATGCAGTCATGATCATGTGAATTGACCAAGGCCTCCAAACTGGCTTTTATTCTAGTTATCAAACCTTTTTGATAACTACCTCTCCTACATAGGCAGCAGAGATGTAGAGGAGCACAGCAGCGTTTCTTGGCAGCATACCAGCTAGTGGATCGCCAAAATGAGGGTAACTCCAAGCAGGGATGAGTATTAAAAGAGTACTTTAATGGTCAGTGCAAAACAGAACAATGGTAAGAGCGCACCTACGCGTTTCGTCCGTAAAGGACTTTCTCAAGGTGGATTATACTCTATGTCCCTGAACCTGGATCCATTATGGTATATGGAATTATCAGTATACTAATGAGCCATCTATGGTGATGCACCATAAACACCACTTACCTCTCCTACATAGTGCTTCAAAACTTGTGAAGGGAGTAAATTCTAATTTTGGGGACATTTTTGGAAAAAAATTCTGATCTGTAGATATTTAAACATACTAAGGTCTGGTGCCTCATACCTAGTTAGGAACTCTTGGAAACTAGAAAGTTTTCCTTTATGCACTAGGTCGGCAACTACTCTAATATGTTTAGCTTTAATTTGGTCGAATTGTTTATAATCACAGCCTGGGGGGAAATTGGGATTGTTAAAAAGCGGAGTGAGTTGCGAAACGGGAGACACAAGATTTAATTTGCCCTTAGACTTGCTCCAACTCTCCCAGGTAAATCTCGTCGGATCTAGCTCAAACATTTTGGCGTACACCTCCTTAGCCAGTGCCCATAGGGACACTGGCAGAGAAGACGTTCTAGCATATTGGGATTCTATAGCTAACCAACAATATTGTGTTGGATCAGCGTTCCACATCACCACCTGCCTTAGTTGGGCAGCTTGGTAGTATTTCGAGATATCTGGGACACCCAAACCTCCTCTTGTCTTTAAAGCCATCATCACCGATCTAGCTGTTCTAGGCCTTTTACCTTGCCAAATAAAATTAAATATTCTATTTGGGAAATTTTTCAGTTCGGATCCCGGTATCCGGACTGGGAGAGTCTGGAAATGATATAATAACCTAGGGAGTATATTCATCTTGACTGATACTATTCTCCCAATCCATGACACCTGATATCCTTCCCACTTTGCCAGATCCCTTTTAATCTTATCAAACAATGGTGGATAGTTGCCTTGATATAGGGAGTGGTAGTTCCTAGACACATTTACTCCCAGATATTTAATATGTGAGGAACTCCATCTGTAGCTGAAATTCAGTTTTGGTAATTTTATCTCTGGATCCGAAAGATTCAGATTAAAAGACTGTGACTTGTCGCTGTTCATTTTATATCCAGAGATGTTTCCAAAGTCTGATAGCGCCTTTTGGAGGTTGGGTAAAGAAGTCTGAGGGCTTGCTAAAGTCAGAATAATATCGTCTGCGAATAATGAGATTTTATCATTTGTTTTCCCAATCACTATATACAATGTATATTACTATTTGCTCTTATTTTAGCAGCCAATGGCTCAATCGTTAGAGCGAAGAGAGGAGGAGATAATGGGTACCCTTGTCTCGTACCATTTAAAAAAAAAAAATTCCCCAAACATTTTTATTAGGCATAATCATCTTTACAGACATTGGTTTTACATTATCAGTGTTGGCCTAATACAGTTGTATTTTCCTTGTTCATGTGGGGGGAGAGAGAAAGAAAGGAAAGATCCCCTAAGGCCACGTCATGGTCTCTGGGGTGTGGAAAAAGAAAGAGAGGAAGGGGGGGGGGGGAGAGAGGGAGTCATTCCACCCTCGTCCGGCCGGGTCCCGGCATCCATCCTTCACGGCTCTACTGTGGTTCAGATCCGTCTGGGGTTGTATCCTGATTTGGTTCGGATTAATGGGTTAACCAGGGTTCCCAGATTTTATAGAAACCTTCAGTTGAGCAGTTCAAGAAGGCCGTGAGTTTTTCCAAACTCATAACATCGTTAACTCTTTTTTTCACTAGCTGTTTGGTGGGGGGCGCTATCTTCTTCCAAGAGTATGCGACTGAACACCTTGCTGCTGTTAGAATAAAGGAGATTAATTTCCATACTGGGCGATCGATGTCCTCTATCGGCCTGCCCAGTAGGAAGGTCAGTGGATCTATAGGAATTGTGAGGCCTGTGACCTCTTTTATCAAATCTTGTACCGTAAGCCAGTATTTCTGAATTTCTGGACATTACCACCAGATATGGGCCATGTCCCCTCTATGTCCACAGCCTCTCCAGCATAGATCTGAGGCCAGAGGGTAGATTTGTTTTAACCTCACTGGGGTAAGATACCAATGATACATTATTTTATAGATGTTTTCCTTCACCGTGGTACAGATGGAAGTTCCTGAGGCTGCGTCTCATATTTCCTCCCAGTCCTCTCTGTCAATAACTATGTCCAATTCCGCTTCCCATTTAAGCATATAGTCGTGAGCGGTAGAGTTCACCGGATTCTCCATGCCGGCATATATTTGTGTTATTAGACCTTTTTGATGTACTCCTTCGCGACAGAGTTTCTCAAATTTTGTGAGAGGGGGGAATTTCAATGATGGGGACATTTTTTGTAGAAAGTGTCGAATTTGGAGAAACTTAAATGTATCCAGGTGGGGTAATTTTAATTTGGTTCGCAATTCTTGGAGACTCAGGAACTGTCCATCGCTCAGCAGGTCCGCGATCGCTCTGATCCCCATTGTTTTAAATAGGTCGAATTGTCGGGTTTCACACCCTGGTGGGAATTTAGGGTTGTCAAATATTGGAATGAGCTGAGAGCAAGGGGACGAGAGTAAGAATTTAGTTTTAGTTTTTGCCCATATGTCCCAAGTATGTTTCATTGCCCCCAGCCCGAATTTGGGCGCCATGTCATTTCCCCTGTCACCGCTCCAGAGAAAAGCTGGTAGAGAAGGCGTTCTGGAGTAATCAGATTCAATTGCTAGCCAACATAGCTTGTCTGGGTCCGAGTTCCACATTACCGCCTGTTTTAATTGGGCAGCTTGGTAATATCTATTAATGTCTGGGACCCCCAGTCCTCCTTTTGTCCTAGACGCCATAAGAACCGACCTAGCTACCCGGGGTCTCCTTCCGTTCCAAATAAATTGGAGGATTTTATTTTGGATAGTTTTTAATTCAGAACCAGGGACATGGATCGGGAGCGTCTGGAAATAATATAATAATCGGGGGAGTATATTCATTTTAACTGAGATCATTCTCCCAATCCATGAGATCTGGTATTTTTCCCATTTATCCAGATCTTTTTTAATTTTCCTAAATAGGTTGGGATAATTATTTTGGTATAGGGAGCAATAGTGCCTCGATACATGTACTCCCAGGTATTTGATGTATATAGGGCTCCACTTATAATTAAAGTTTGATTTCAATGTCCGCATCTCTGGTTCTGATAGATTTAAGTTGAGGGCTTCTGACTTATCACTGTTAATTTTGTATCCTGATATTTTGCCAAATTCCTTTAATTCTTTGTGTAAGTTGGGAAGTGAGATCTGGGGCTGCGTTAATGTTAATATGATATCGTCTGCGAACAATGAGACTTTATAGTTTATTCCGCCAATTGGTACCCCCTGTACTGTATATTTATATTGTCTCGTATTTTAGACGCTAGTGGTTCGATTGTTAGGGCGAAGAGGAGAGGGGACAAAAGGCATCCCTGTCTCGTTCCATTTTTCATTTCAAATTTTTTTGCTGTACCCCCCGGGAGTTTCACCACTGCAGACGGGCAGCAGTACAGCGCTCGGACTCCCGCTAGATACGCATCTTTTAAGCCGAATTTCTGCATTGTTTTGTCAAGAAATAGCCAATCAATTCTATCGAACGTCTTCTCTGCGTCCAGGCTTAACAGAACCGCTTTGGTAGCTGTGAGGTGGGCATGATCAACTATATTTATAATTTTGCGGGTGTTGTCTGAGGTTTGTCTGCCAGATACAAACCCCACCTGGTCGTTGTGAATTAATCTCGGTAGGATGGGATTCAGTCTATTTGCCATCATTTTGCTGTATAGCTTAAGATCGTTATTTAGTAGGGAGATTAGTCGGTAGCTCCCACATAGCAGTGGGTCCCTACCCTCTTTGTGGATGATGGCGAGATTGGCCTGGGTCATTGATGGGGGGATTGGGCTGCCCTCCATGAATGAATTGAATAAGCTGAGTAGGTGTTTAGTTAGGATCGGGGAGAATCTTTTGTAATAAACATTGGAGAAGCCGTCGGGGCCAGGGGCTTTTGAGATATTTTTTTTTGTTTCAATTTTTTTATTGTTTTATCAGGGTACACAACAGATAGTAAACTTTGTTGTACATAGATTGGATAAACATTGATATTTGCATATATTAATAAAAACATCCGTATTCCGTTTTCTTTATTCAGATAGGTGTTTATCTAAATGTTTGTATGTCTGAATGCTCGTACGTTTCTGCTGTTATGGTTCAAACTAGGAAGCTGCCGCTTCCGTGTGTCCTGTTTTTAGTAGTATAGTAGAGAAAAGAAAAGGTGGAGAGCAGAGAAAGAGAGAGGAGAGAAAAAAGAAAGGAGATAAGGGGGGGGGGGGGAGAGGTGCTGCGGGATGGCGTCCAGTTTTGTATATATCCTGCCTTTTCCTTTAGGAATTTATTATGTACCTGACCAAATTTCCCATGTCTTATGGAACTTATCCATCTTTTGGGTCAGTTTTGCCGTAAGAAGTTCCATTGTCTTTATTTCTCGCATTCTGCGGAGTACGGTCTGTTTAGCAGGGGCATTCACCTTCTTCCACGCTGCAGCAACGGAACAACGTGCCGCCGTGAGCACATGGCTCACCATCTTACTCTCTGCTGTGTCTAATTCGTCAATTGGCTTGGCCAGCACCATGGTCAGCGGGTCCACCTCAATCTCTACCCCCAGGTACTCTCGGATTAGTGTTTGAATCATGACCCAGAACACCTGAGTCTTGGGGCAGTTCCACCAGATATGAGCCATGTCTCCTCTTTGCCCGCAACCCCTCCAACACAAATCTGGGGTCCCGGGGAAGATCTGGCTCAACCTATTCGGGGTTAGGTACCAGTAAAATATAATTTTATAGATGTTCTCTTTAATGGTAGTACAAATCGATGTTTTGGATGCTGCCTCCCAGTCTTCTCTATCAATCTCTATATTTAAATCCTCCGCCCATTTGGACATATACCTGTGTTGGGAACAGCCTGTTGATCGCGCCAGGCCCAGATATATTTCCCAGATAAATCCTTTAGCATAGTACCCTTTCCTGCACAGTCGTTCAAAATTTGTTAGCTGCTGGAAAGCCTTATCTTTGGATACTGTTTGCAGGTAGTGCCTGATTTGTAAAAAGCCAAATATTGGGAGGTTTGTCGTTTGATATTTTTTTTCCAGTTCTTGGGTCAGCAAGAGCCTACCTTGCCCTGAGAAATCCTCTGCTATCATCATCTTCAGCTGTTTAAATTTACTGAGTCTCTGTGGGAACCCGCCGGGGGGAAATTCTGGGTTATCGAATATGGGTGTTAATAGGGAGGGGTGAGCCGTCAAGCCATATTTGTCTTTACTTTTGGTCCATACTCTCCATGTACATTTCATTGCTCCCAGTTTTAATGTTTCCGAGAGGATCTCTCTACCCCGCACAGTCCACAGGGTGGCCGGGAGTGAGAGGGGTCTCGCGTAGGAAAACTCTATCCCTGTCCAACAGCTTGTAGTTGGGTCATTGTTCCACATTATCACTTGTTTCAGTTGGGCCGCCAAATAATATTTAATGATATCTGGGACTGCCAAGCCTCCACATTCTTTTGGTGCTAACATTATGGTTCTAGCTACTCTTGGTCTTTTGTTTTGCCAAATGAATTGAAAAATTCTGTTTTGTATATTCTTTAATTCCGACATTGGGATATCAATTGGGAGAGTCTGGAAGTAATACAGAAGTCTTGGCAGGATATTCATTTTGACCGTAGCTATTCTGCCTAACCAAGATATCTGGTATACATTCCAGCTCTGTAAGTCTTTTTTTAGCCTCTCAAATAGGGGCAGATAGTTATATTGATATAGTGATTTGTACTCCCGTGTTATTTGGATTCCCAAGTATTTGATTTTCGTGGAACTCCACTTATAATTAAAATTTAATTGTAGCAGTTTGGCCTCGGGATTAGGTAGAGATACATTTAATGCTTCCGACTTATCCATATTGATTTTATACCCCGAGATTTTGCTAAATGTATCTAATTGTGAATGTAAATTCGGGAGTGAAGTCAAGGGGTTGGCTAGAGTTAGGATAATGTCGTCAGCAAAAAGGGATATCTTGTAATCCGTATCTCCAATTGTAATGCCACTTAAATTGTTGTCCTCTCTGATTGTTGTTGCCAAGGGTTCTATAGAGAGGGCAAACAGAAGTGGAGACAAGGGACATCCCTGTCTAGTACCATTCCTAATGTTTATAGGATTCGAGTTTCCTCCTGGGAGTTTCACTACAGCCGTGGGAGTTTTATAGAGGGCTTTAACCCCCTCAAGATATGGGCCCTTAAATCCGAATTTAATTAATGTTTGGTCTAAAAATTCCCATCTGATCCTGTCAAACGCCTTTTCCGCGTCTAAACGTAACAGGATGGCTTTCGTGGATGAGAGATGTACATGGTCGATTATGTTTATAATTTTTCTCGTATTATCTGAGGCTTGTCTGCCTGAAATAAATACGACTTGGTCCTTGTGGATCAGGCCTGGGAGAATGGGAGTTAGTCTGTTAGCTAGGATTTTGCTATAAAGTTTTAGGTCCGAATTAAGGAGGGCTATGGGGCGATAATTACCACACTGTAGTGGGTCTCTCCCTTCCTTTGGTATGAGTGCCAAATTCGCTCTAGACATAGAAGCGGGGATAGCCGTTCCCTCCAGAAACTCATTAAACATATCCAGGAGATGTGGTGCCAAGATCAATTTAAATTTTTTATAGTATTGATTGGAAAACCCATCCGGGCCTGGCGTTTTACTAGGTTTTAGTTGTGAGATGGCTTCTAGTAAATCATCCTGCGCGATTTCTTTATTTAGCTCTAGCAAGTCAGCTTCTGAAAGGCTTGGAAGGTTACATGACGCTAGGTACTTAGTAATAGCTTCTGCATTTGAGGAGCTGTTTTGGGGGAAGTTCAAATTATATAGTTTGGAGTAGAAGTCTGAGAATGTGGCCGCTATCTGTTTTTCGCAATATGTTTTGATGCCCGTCTTTGTTTGTATGACGGATATTTGGGATTTGGTTCTCAGACCTCTTAATTTAGATGCTAATAACCGGTCGGCCTTATTTCCTTTGTCATAATATTTCTGCTTCGTCCACCTCAGCGCCCTCTCCACTTCATCTATTTGTATCTGCCTGAAATCAGATCTAGCCTTGTCCAGTACTTTGCGTAGTTGTTTTGAGGGATTAGCTTTATGTTTATGTTCTAGGAGTTTAACTTTCTCCGCTAATTCGTCGTACAATTTCTGTTTTTGCTTTTTCTTATATGATGCTATGGAAATTATATTCCCTCGAATCGTGGCCGTATGGGCCTCCCATAGCATCGCTGATGACTTTACAGAGCCCTTGTTCAGCGCAAAATATTCTCTGAGCTTTTGCTTAATCTCTATCTCTACATCTATTTGGTTTAACAGAATCGTTTAGTTTCCAATTATATTGATTATATTTATAGAAGGGGAGGGAGAGCGTCAGCGAGACCGGAGCGTGGTCCGACCATGTTATAGAACCTATGTCCGACTGGGAGGTTGCCTGAAAGATATCTTTAGTACCCAGAAAATAATCAATCCTTGAATAGGTCTGGTGCGGGGGAGAAAAATACGAATAGTCCCTCTGGCCCTGATGCTGCGCCCACCAAATATCTATCAGCGAAAACTCTTTCAGTATGTTCTGAAACCTTTTGGCATTTGTGGTCGTAATGCGTGGGTGGGGAGTACCCAGTGGGCTTGTCCTATCTTGATCAGGTGCTACAACCATATTAAAATCTCCTGCTATCAATAGCGTAGTTCTAGGTTGGGGGGCTAGCTTGTCACATAGATCTCTCAAAAAGTCAGCTTGACCCTCATTTGGGGCGTATATATTAACAAGGGTAATCTCCACATCTGATAGTGTGCCTTGCAGAATGAGGAATCTACCTTCTGGGTCTACGGTCTGTTTATGAAGTGTGAATTTGACATTTTGTCTAAATAAGATGGCTACCCCTTTTTTTTTAGTGGAGCAGGATGCATACTATGCCTGGGGGTAGTATCGCTGAAAGGTGTTAGGGGGCGATATCGTATTAAAGTGCGTTTCTTGTAAGAATAGCACATCTCCTTTTGTTTTTTTTAATTCTTGTAAGGCGAGCTTTCTTTTGATTGCTGAGTTAAGTCCCCTAACATTTAGGGACACTAGTTTAAGTGTTGTATTTGGAGCCATTTTCGGAGCCATCCAGCAAACAGCTCCAGGGCTTTCCGGATACAGTCGGGTCCCCTCTTTCCCATAAGCTTTAGGCTCTGCGTTCAAATCCTTTCACCAGGTCAAAGGGGTCTCCACTTCTTTGCTGCGCTGGGATGTGTAGATCCTTGTAGCTCCTGGGGCATGTGCCCTCTTTGCTCCAGTGTTTCCACTGTGTTTGCCAGCCCATCTGTTTTGGCCGTTAGGAGAATCTAGTCCGCCCTTAGGGTGTTAATGGCTTTACCCAAATCATCCCGAAACTCCTTCCTCATTCTGGTGAAGAGGTTCTCTAAATATGTTTTGTTCACATCTATGTTTTCAATTTCCTGCTCGTGCGCCCCGCTCGGGCCCTCCCGCGTGTCGGCTGAGCCGCCATCTTGGGAGGTCTCGCAACTCCCCGCGGTCCGCTGGCTTTGTGGGAAGTAGCTCGTCACTGACTGCTGAACTGCCTTCTTATTTTTGCCCTTCATGCTGGCTACCTTCCCCTCCGCTTGTATGTATTTATTGGGGGGGTTTAGATGTAGAGATGCCGCAGGAACTGTGGGGTCTTTTTAGTGCAGTAGGATAGGATTGTTTGTTTAGTCTAGTACAGCTTGTCTGGGTAGATATGGGGTTATTGGACCCAGGGGTTCTGGCCTTAGGGCTGTGTTTCTGACCTGCAGGTCGTTCTCTCTGAGGCACCTTTGTGTGGTGGTGGTGCTTCCACGTGGTGGTGCTCCCCCAAGATGGCCGCCTCCTCCCTCACCACGCTACTGAGGCCTATGGCTCCCTTCACTAGTGGGTCCCCTCCCGGTGTTCTTCACTCCCAGCAGGGCCCTAGGTCAGGTTTGTACCTTTTATTTACGTGTGCCGTCCTGGTGGAGGGGAGCTGGACCCGTAACGGGGGGTCTCTGCTCGCGCTTTTCCTCACGGCCTCAGGCGGCCACAGCGGGCGCTTCTCTTACCCCACAGGGGGTCGGGGGTTCCGTCCCCGATCACCGCTGATTCCCCTCTATTTTTGGCTCCTCGGGGCGCGCGGAGTCCCGTCGCCTCTCGTCTCCGGAGTCTCTCCGTCAGATTTGAATTTTGCGGGCTGCAGAGGGGAAAGTCCCGCACCGGGGGCAGGGGGTCTCCGACACAGCTCTCCGGGACGCCGGAGCCAGCCACTTCGGAGCCCAGCTAGTCACCGGAGCAAAGTCTTTGGGGGTTCACTTAGGGATTCCTCCGCTTCTCTTGATTATTTTATTATTTAATATGCTTCGTTAGTGCTATTCATTCAGAGGGGGTCGGGAGCGTCTCTTTCAAGCTGCCATTCCCCTTGACGTCACCGGAAGTCTCCGGCTTTTGAGATTTTTAATGTTTTTATTGCGTCCGCCAGCTCTTTTTGGGTAATTTTTGCGTTAAGCATTTGATTCTCCTCCTCTGTCAGTGTTGGTAGGAGGCAATCGGACAGGTAATTACTAATAGGTTCAGTGGCTGGTGTCCCCGTGTTCCCACCCTGAGCCTTGAGGTTATAAAGTTTAATATAAAATGCGGTAAATTCCTCCGCTATTTTCTGTTCGTTATAGATTATTTCTCACGATTCATTTTTTGTCGCTGTGATCTGGGAACGCTTCTGTATACCTCTTAGTTTGCTCGCCAAAAGTCTGTCAGCCTTATTGCCCTTGTCATAGTATTTCTGACAAGTCCATGTAAGAGCTTTTTCTACTTCTTCCATTTGGGCTTGTTTTAGCTCATTCCTGGCTGCGGTCAAGGTTTTATAAATCTTTTTCGAGGGGTTGGGTTTGTGCTGTTGTTCCAGCTTAATTATTTTAGTTGTAACAACTAGTGACATACCGCTCACCTCAATATTGAATACCAACTCTATGATAGGGATGACAGACATACATATATAAGGAGACAAAGGATGCTCCTAAAAAGATCCCACTTTAATGCACAGCAAAGCCGAAAATAGTCCACAGGTATAGTAACCCACTAGAGTAATGGTAAGGCTATAAGGGTACAATTAAGTAACCGCTCCCAACACTGTGGGAGGACAATTACCACTAAAATGCCCTAGGGCAAAAATAATAAATGATTTATTGATATTCAGAAGTCGACGCAGTAACACACACTCAAAATAACCATAAAAACAATTAAAACATAAATCACGGGTGAGGCAGGGTAAGGGGATATTATTATAAGATGAATTCCCAAATATTAATGTATGTCCCCTTACCAGTACCAGGTGGTAGTGTGAGACACAATGGTAAATACAAATGATAGGCAATAGAGAATGCTAGAGCCTCTGGTCTCAGGGTATGGTGGAGGTTGCACTAATCATTGCATGCTGTGATTGATCTGCTCAGTATCAATAGTTGGATATCACACTGACAGTAGGTAGTGATGCATGCAGAGTAGTGAATGCAAATAAATGTGCCACTGTCATATATCACAAAACCTATATAGGTACTAGGTCACATGATCAATGATTCAGTAAATCATTAGTGCACATTATACCACATTATATAAATGAACCGCGGCATGTGCATCAAAAACCGGACCTGATAAATGCATAAACTACCTCTGCTAGGCAGTTAACAACTCGAACAACCCCACACAAACTACCAGGAACAGTCTCACCCGTGACTCCTCCTACACGACGTCAACGTGGTGACGTCATGCCGACGATCGTTTCGCGCATAAGGGGCTGGCGCTTTCTCAAGGTTCAGCCTCACCCGTGATTTATGTTTTAATTGTTTTTATGGTTATTTTGAGTGTGTGTTACTGCGTCGACTTCTGAATATCAATAAATCATTTATTATTTTTGCCCTAGGGCATTTTAGTGGTAATTGTCCTCCCACAGTGTTGGGAGCGGTTACTTAATTGTAGCCTTAAAGCCTTACCATTACTCTAGTGGGTTACTATACCTGTGGACTATTTTCGGCTTTGCTGTGCATTAAAGTGGGATCTTTTTAGGAGCATCCTTTGTCTCCTTATATATGTATAATTATTTTAGTTGTCAGATCTGTTATTAATTTCACCTTGGCCTTTCTGTGGGATGCAATTGAAATAAAAGTTCCCCTAATTGCTGCCCTATGGGCTTCCCACAGAACCGCCGGAGAGTCTACTATGCCCCAGATGAGAGCGAAGTACTCCCTAAGAGCCTTTTTAATTTCTTTTTCTACCTCCGGGTGGTTCAGTAGGGAGTCGTTCAGCTTCCAAGTGTAGGCGGTTAATTTATGAAATGGGGTGGATAGGGTTAATGTGATGGGGGCGTGATCTGACCATGTAATGGGGCCTAAGTCCGAATTTGTGCAGGCTTCCAGGATATATTTGGTAGCAAAAAAATAGTCTATACGAGAGTATGACTGGTGGGGTGCGGAATAGAATGTGTAATCTTTTTGGCCCTGGTGTTGGATTCTCCAGATGTCCATTAAGGAATATTCCTTGGTGATTGTTTTAAATTGTTTCTCCTTCCTCTGAGGTGGAGCTCTGTGTTGGCCTTGTTGGCCTGAGGTTCTGTCCTCCGCAGAGTTTATGGCCATATTAAAGTCTCCGCCCACAATCAACGAAGATAGGTAGGTAGGGTCAACCTTTTCTAACACTGCTTTCAGGAATTCCGTTTGATTATCATTTGGCGCGTAGATGTTGATCAGAGCGACCGGCAATCCAGCCAGTGAGCCATATACCATTAGAAATCTACCCTCTGGGTCTGAAGTGGTTTTGGTGATATTGAATGGGGTTCCTTGTCGGAGCAGGATCGCTACTCCCCGCTTTTTACTGTTAAATGACGAGAAGAAACCCGTAGGGAATACATTGCTAATCAATTTGGGCAGCTCTTGGGATGTAAAGTGCGTCTCTTGGAGGAAGATAATATCTCCCTTGGACTTTTTCAGCTCTTGGAGCGCCAGTCGTCTTTTTCTATTATTATTCAGGCCCTTTACGTTTAGTGATACAAGTTTAATTGCGGACTGACTAGCCATTTGGGTGAGAGAGTTTAGTGTCCATCTGGGTCTCGCCCTTTCCACCGGGGAGATCCTGGTTCGTTGGTTCAGAGAACCTTTTTAACGCTTCTTGATGGTGCTGTTTGAGTATGGGTGTCAGGCCCGCCCGACGAGGGGCTGGGTGGGAGGAGGGCAGGGAAGGTCAAGAGGGGGGGGCGAATAGGCTGCTGGGAGAGGGTCAGCAGCAAGAGGCAAAGTGGGACGAGGTCAGCTAAGGACCTCCAATAAGTACGGCCGGGATTGGCTACCGGCATTTGGGCTTAAGGCCCAATGGGGGGGGAATCCGATGGTTCAGGCATGGGCGTGCAGGGAAGGTGCGGACCCTTGTACTTGCTTAGTGTAAGCTCTACCTTAGTTTAAGAAGGGGGGGCGAGGGGGGGAAAGGGGTCAAAGGGACGCAGGTCCCGAAACGCGTCAGAGTTACTATGTACTCCTTTTGACCACTTAATAAACCTTTTTATATCCGATACTGGTTTGCAGCCCCCATTGTTTGCTCGGTTGTGCTCCGCCACTGTACCCTATGGGACTACTCTCTGCAATTACGTCTGGCATGACGCACCCACTAATCAAGGACTGAGCTGTGCTTCAAGGGAGTTCCTCACAGTGATCGTTTGATTGGTATGTACTTTTGTTTTGCTGGGGGTCTATACAGGACCTTTATGGTATATATAGAGATCTGTGTTAGCCGTCCAGCGTAACTAGTACACTCCTATGTTTATATCATCCTAATGAGTCTCCTTAGCTCTTATACATGCTCTAATGCCTTGGTTACATATTTTATTACTCTGAATATGCATGTATGTTCCTAGGACAGCAGAGCCCTGAATTTTGGGATAATATCCCTCACCCACTACGGTCAAGCTTATAGGTTTTGGACATGGGGAAGGCGTGGGGAGGGGAGGGAAAACTCCTAGCATAGCCATAACATGGAGATCTTTCTGACAATCCTTAAAACCAGTGTAATAAACGTGAGAACAACTCTTAACAAGCTCAGTACATGAAAAGCATTATAACCTCTCTTTTTGTCAGTCGGTCAAGCTTATAGGTTTTGGACCTGGGAAAAGGGGGGGAGATGGGGGGGTGGGGAGATAGGGGGGAGGGGGAGACCTGGGTTGACAGGTAACACAACAGCACATTGCATTAATGTTTTTAGGTATCATGCTGAACATAAACGGAATACTTCCTACGCTTGCTGGTCGGGGAAGAGGGGGGGAGGGATGGGGCTCTTACATTTAGTGAAGTTAATATCCGAGGATCCTTATGACATTTCTATTTGATCTATGTGGCCCGCCGTGTGCCTTCCTCAGAGGGTTTGACAACGTATTTTATTACTGCAGGCAGCATCATTAGTATGGGGCCGTGCGGCCATATCTTCTGCGGCGGAAGGGCAGGCTTATGGGCTTTGGAGCGTGAGGGGGGGAGGGGGAAGGGGGGGAGAGAAAAGGGAGTACATTATATTATAACACATACAACTTTTCTCAACTTCAACATTCATCAACTGAGGAACAGGTTTTTTTTTTTTTACATAACTCAACTGTGGCATAGGGACGGCTTAGCACTAGATCCATGTGGCCTGCTAATCTAGACTGCCAGTTACTGTAATAGTGTCACTGCCGCTGCTTCCATTATCGAAGTCATTTGGGCTTCCTGTCTTGTGCAGGGCTCATTAGGCAGCTTCCCAGTTAACTAGTATTTCCTAGTCCGGGGGGTGGGGAGGGTAGCAACAGTCGTGCAAACCGAGCCTGGGGTCCATAGTCCTGTACCCGGGCCTTAGACAGATTAAATTTTGCTACTTACAGTTAGTAGATCGCAGTGCTGTTGTCGGAGCATCGCGCTCCCCTCCTATTCCCCCCGCCAACCCCTAAAGCCCAGCCGGACCTCAGCACTCTTCAACTGCCATTCGGTCAGCGTCAAAAGTTATAGTAGCTTCAGCTGTGGGTTGCCTCCGATCGTCAGGGGTCGGATTCAGAAGCTATGGGTCTGGTGTGGTTCTTGATCCGTCATGTGCTTCCGTCTTCGGTGTGGACTACGGTGCTTCTCATCTGTTCTTAGACTGCCTTGGCGCCGCCGTTCTCCTCGCGGGACGGGTGCTGCGTGGTTCCGCGTCCTCCCGGTGCGGTGGGTCTTGTAGTTGCTTGTAGTAGTCCTGTCCAGGAAAGCGGCGGGGTCAGACCCAGGGCTTTCACGAATGGGGCCATGTCCTCAGGGCGTCGGATGGTTAGGAATTTGCCGTCATAGCTTACCGTAAGCTTGAACGGAAAGCCCCAGCGGTACTTCACCTCCTCCCGGAGGAATGAGGTCAAGGGCTTCATTTCTCTCCTTCGGTCGACTGTTATCCGTGACAGGTCGTTGAAAATTTGGAGAGTTTCATTTTGGAAAGGTAGTGACTCTTTCCCTCTGCAGGCGGTGATGATCTTCTCCTTTACTGTATAGCTGTGTAATCTTATGATTACATCGCGTCGCCGGTTGGGATCTTCTGATCTGGGAGCTACCGCCCGGTGGGCCCTATCCATCTCTAGGTCCATGTCCTCTAGCGGGCCGCAGAGCGATGTGAACAGTTCCGCAAGATAGGGACGAAGCTGGCCAGGTAAGACCGTCTCCGGTACATTTCTTATGCGCAGATTCTGGCGCCTGTCCCTATTTTCTTGGTCTTCCTGCCCGTCTTTGAGACGGGAGATCTCCTCTCCTAGGCGGATGATTTCTTCCTCGGCTGCTGTTTGTCTTGCCAGGGACTCCTCCAGTCCACCTTCCAGAGTCTTGTCCTCTCTGTTAGGCCAGACATCTCCTGTTTAATCTCCGCTACTGCTGCTTTGATTTCTGCCTGCAGGGATGTTTGTAGCTTGACATGCATGGTGGAGAATAGGCTCTCCAGGTAGGATCGGGTGATCGGTTCCTCTATCTCCATTTCAAGAGTTGCATGGGCTTTCGTACCCATATTTAGAGCTGCTTGCGGCTCTTGTGAGCCTCGTGGTCCGCCACCCTCTTAGTTTGCTGGACTCTTCTGTGTCGGAGAGAAGAACCGTGACACCGCCGGTGCTGCGGGCTTCTTTGTGTGTTTGGACATGCTCCGATCTCTCCAAGTAATGGGGGTATGTTTTTGAGCCTTGAATTTCTGGTTTGAGAGCGTTATTTATTAAGTTTTAGCCGGTGGGTCTGCGGAGCTCCCCTCCTACACCCCCATTCCTGATGACATCATCGGAAACCCATCCCTTTAGCACATTTTTAATGGATCATCAACATTCAGTATTGTCATAGACAACTTAGGATCTGGCTGTGGTTTTTTTTTTTAGGGAAGCTGTGTCTTTAACTGAAACGGGAGGCGGCCATCTTGGATCCAGATGGAACGCAGGCTGAAACACATGACATGAAGATAGCTCCTACTCAGAAAGCTCTTATTCAGACCACAGCTCTGATCAGACCCTCTCTTCACAGTGGGGGCGCAGGCAGGCTCAGGAGGGATCAGGTAGGGCGCAAGAAGGCGGGCAGCCAATATCTTCAACTGGTTTAGCCAACAAAATAGTCAGTGGGTCCATAGAAATGGACACATCCATTATTTCTTTTTTTAATAGATTGGATAACGATCCAATATTTCTATTGCCGGACACGTTCACCAAATGTGGACCATATCGCTTCTCTGCCCACAACCCCCCCAGCACAGATCAGACACCACAGGGTAGATTTGCTTCAGCCTCCATGGCGTGAGGTACCAATGAATAAAATTTTATATATATTTTCTTTAGTTGCTGTGCATATGGAAGTTTTTGCAGCAAACTCCCATATATCCTCCCAATCATCCCTGTCAATTTCTATTTTCAAATCCGCTGCCCATTTGAGCATGCAGTCATGATCATGTGAATTGACCAAGGCCTCCAAACTGGCTTTTATTCTAGTTATCAAACCTTTTTGATAACTACCTCTCCTACATAGTGCTTCAAAACTTGTGAAGGGAGTAAATTCTAATTTTGGGGACATTTTTGGAAAAAAATTCTGATCTGTAGATATTTAAACATACTAAGGTCTGGTGCCTCATACCTAGTTAGGAACTCTTGGAAACTAGACAGTTTTCCTTTATGCACTAGGTCGGCAACTACTCTAATATGTTTAGCTTTAATTTGGTCGAATTGTTTATAATCACAGCCTGGGGGGAAATTGGGATTGTTAAAAAGCGGAGTGAGTTGCGAAACGGGAGACACAAGATTAAATTTGCCCTTAGACTTGCTCCAACTCTCCCAGGTAAATCTCGTCGGATCTAGCTCAAACATTTTGGCGTACACCTCCTTAGCCAGTGCCCATAGGGACACTGGCAGAGAAGACGTTCTAGCATATTGGGATTCTATGGCTAACCAACAATATTGTGTTGGATCCGCGTTCCACATCACCACCTGCCTTAGTTGGGCAGCTTGGTAGTATTTCGAGATATCTGGGACACCCAAACCTCCTCTTGTCTTTAAAGCCATCATCACCGATCTAGCTGTTCTAGGCCTTTTACCTTGCCAAATAAAATTAAATATTCTATTTGGGAAATTTTTCAGTTCGGATCCCGGTATCCGGACTGGGAGAGTCTGGAAATGATATAATAACCTAGGGAGTATATTCATCTTGACTGATACTATTCTCCCAATCCATGACACCTGATATCCTTCCCACTTTGCCAGATCCCTTTTAATCTTATCAAACAATGGTGGATAGTTGCCTTGATATAGGGAGTGGTAGTTCCTAGACACATTTACTCCCAGATATTTAATATGTGAGGAACTCCATCTGTAGCTGAAATTCAGTTTTGGTAATTTTATCTCTGGATCCGAAAGATTCAGATTAAAAGACTGTGACTTGTCGCTGTTCATTTTATATCCAGAGATTTTTCCAAAGTCTGATAGCGCCTTTTTTTTTTTTTTTTAACAATCTTTTTTCCTTTATTGGAGACAGATAAAAGTTGGTACATTCAGGGGTTACAATCAGTACAGTATTTAACAATCGGATAGGATTAAGTTGACTTGGTTGTGTTCTATGGAGACAGTCTCAATAAAGCCTTTTCTCAGTTTTATGTCAAAAAAGAGATGGGTAGGGGGAGACTCAGGTTGGGGGGGGATAGATGGGAACGACAAAAGATGGGTTGGGGGGGGCAAGTTTCGGGGAGGGTCGGAGGAGGGGGGGGGGAGCGTTGGGGAGTTCCTCTCTTATTGTCAGTGCCGGGGGGTAAGTGAGGGGAGATGGGTTATTTTATGTAGTCGGGTCTAGTCTGGTGTCGAGATTCCTAGACTTATCCATGGTTCCCAGGTGTTGTGGAATTGTGGCATTTTTTGCCTGAGCATTGCTGTTAGCCTTTCCATGCTCATGACTAGGTTTATTCTGTTTACTACTGTCCTTCGTGAGGGTGCTTTCAGTTGTTTCCAGGCTGCTGCAACTGTTCATCTCGCGGCCGTGAGTATGGCCGACATCAGTCTGGCCTCGGGGGCCGGGATGTCCTCCATTGGGATGCCCAGCACGTATGTCAGAGAGTCCAGCGGGAACTCCAGGCCAAGGGTCTCGTCTAGCAAGCTCTGGATTCTAGTCCAGAATTTCTGGATTTCGGGGCATGTCCACCATATGTGGGCCATGTCCCCTTTCTGTCCACATCCCCTCCAGCACAGGTCCGATGCGCCGGGGAAGATCTGGCTCAATCTACTCGGGCTCAGGTACCATTGAAATAGTATTTTGTATATGTTTTCTTTTGTTACTGTGCAGATTGAAGTTTTGGGGGCTGCCTCCCAGATGTCCTCCCACTCCTCGAGGTCTAGGGGTATGCCCAGGTCTATACACCATTTTTGCATATAGGCATGTGTGGGCGAGGGGAGGGAATTTTCGATTATTCTGTAAATTGACGTAATTAGTCCTTTCTGGTATTCTCTCACTTGGCAGAGGGACTCAAATTTGGTTATAGGGGGGAATTTTGAGGAGGCGGACAGAGCTCTCAGAAAGTGTCGTAGCTGTAGGAATGCAAAAATGGGGAGGTGGGGGGCCGCTAATTTGTTTTTGAGCTCCTGGAAGGACAGAGCTTCATTATTCTCCAGCAGATCCGCTACCGTGCTAATATGAAGTTCCTGAAATAGACCGATTTGGGCTTGGGTGCATCCCGGAGGGAATTCAGGGTTCCCAAGTATGGGGGTGAGTTGGGAGGGGGGAGAAGTTAGGCCATATTTCCCTCTGTTTTTGGACCAGATAGACCACGTGCATTTCATTGCTCCTAACTCAAGTTTCTGGGGAGGTTTTCCTTTATATTCTGGGGACCATAGCAATATAGGGAGGGGGAGAGGGGATATGTAGCTAGCCTCCATTTCTAACCAGCAGGTTGTACTCGGGGGGCTGTTCCAGACTACTGCTTGTCTGAGCTGGGTCGCGTGGTAATATCTGACCACATCTGGTACCCCTAGTCCACCCCTCGTTTTAGCTGCTAAGAGCACTGACCTCGGGACTCGGGGTTTCCGATACTTCCATATAAATTGCATTATTTGCTTTTGAATATCCTTTAGGTCGGCTAACGGTATTGGGATTGGGAGGGTTTGGAAATAGTATAACAGTCGGGGAAGGATATTCATTTTAGCGGAGACGATTCTGCCGAACCAGGAGATCTGGTATGTATTCCATGTCTCTAGGTCTCTCTTGATTTGACTAAATAGGGGGGGATAGTTTGTTTTATATAGCATGGAGTACTTTTTAGTGATTTTTATTCCTAGGTATTTTATATGGGACAAGTTCCATCTATATTTGTAGTTTGATTGGAGAAGTTTCCATGTGGCTTCGGGGAGGGATATATTCAGTGCCTCAGATTTGTCCCTGTTTATCTTGTAGTCTGAGGCCTGACTAAATTCATCTAATAATTTGTGGAGATTGGGCAGGGAGATATGTGGGTTAGCTAGGGTCAGAATGACGTCGTCCGCGAAAAGGGATATTTTGTAGTTTTTGTCAGCTATAGTTACACCTGTGATGTTCGGGTCTGCTCTAACTTGGGCCGCCAGAGGTTCTATTGATATTGCGAATAGCAAGGGGGATAGGGGGCAGCCCTGTCTGGTTCCGTTTCTAATGTGGATCGGACTGGATTGTCCTCCTGGTAATTTTAAATATGCCGTGGGGTTCTGGTAGAGTGCTCTGACCCCCTCTAGAAACGGGCCTGAGAAGCCGAATTTGAGCAGGGTTTTGTCTAGGAAGGTCCATTTGATCCGATCAAAGGCCTTCTCGGCGTCTAGACTGAGGATCATGGCTTGAAGTTTGTTGAGATGCACGTGGTCAATGATATTAATAATCTTGCGGGTGTTGTCAGAGGCCTGTCTTCCTGACACAAATCCCACTTGGTCTATATGAATTAGTCTGGGGAGAATAGGGCTTAACCGGTTTGCTAGGATCTTGCTAAAGAGTTTCAGGTCTGTGTTAAGCAGGGAGATTGGTCTGTAGCTACCGCATTGCAGCGGGTCCCTTCCTTCCTTGTGTATAATTGCTAGGTTGGCAGCTGTAATTGTGCCTGGGATCGGGGCTCCTTCTAGGAAAGAGTTGAACATATCGAGTAGAAAGGGGGAGAGCGGCATGCTAAATTTTTTATAATAGGCGTTTGAGAAACCGTCTGGACCAGGGGTTTTGGCTATCTAAAGGGTGCTTATGGCTTGTGCCAATTCCTCCTGGGTGATCTTACCATTTAGGGCTTTGAGTTCCTCTTCCGTGAGAGATGGTAGATTACATCTTGCTAAAAATTGCAAGATATAGTCTACGTCTACTGGGTCTTGGTTGGGGGGGTGGAGATTGTAGAGATCTGTATAATATTTTGCAAATTCTTGGGCTATTTCTTTTTCGATGTAAGTGGTGTGGCCTCCTTTAGTGTGGATTCTAGTAATTTGGCCCCTTGTTTTTATGCCCCGAAGTTTTGATGCTAATAGTTTATCAGCTTTGTTGCCTTTGTCATAAAACTTCTGGTTGGACCATTTAAGTTTTCTCTCCACCTCCTCTAATTGGGATTGTCTTAGTTCGGTCCTAGTTTTTTCAAGTATTCTGAGTAGTTTCTTGGAGGGTGACTTTTTATGCTGGTGTTCCAAGGTAGTTATTTTTTCAGTTAGCTCTTTTTGCATTTTTAGTTTCTGCTTTTTTTTATAAGATGCTAGGGAGATTAGATCCCCTCTGATTTGAGCTTTGTGGGCTTCCCACAGTGTTGACGCTAGGGGGACTGACCCTTTGTTTTGTTCAAAGAACATATTTAGTTTGTGTCGAATCGTATCTACTGTTTGGGGGTCATTCAGTAAGGTATCATTAAGTTTCCAATTATAGGAGGTGTGTTTCACAAACGGGAGAGTTAGGGTCAAATCTATCGGGGCATGGTCAGACCACGTTATTGGTCCTATATTGGAGTGGGAGGACGCCTGGAGGACATTTGTGGAACCTATGAAATAGTCGATCCGCGAGTATGATTGGTGCGGGGCCGAGAAGAACGTATAGTCCCTCTGGCCGACGTGCTGGGCCCTCCAAATATCTGTGAGGGAGAAACTTTTTAAGACCTCTCTAAGTTTTGTCGCTTTTTGTTGGGTCTGGGCTACATATTGGGTGGACGGTTGGGTGGTTCTATCCTGATCGGGGGATAGGGCCATGTTGAAATCGCCAACTATGAGCAACGAAGCTAGAGCTGATTGATCAAGGGAGTCTAGCAGGACCTGGATAAATTGAACTTGATTTTCGTTTGGGGCGTATATATTTATTATAGAAATAGGGTTTCCAGAGAGGGAACCTTGAATGTGCAGGTATCGGCCATCTGGATCTCTGTTAATCTTGGAGAGGGCAAATGAAACACTGTTCCTTATTAGAATGGCTACTCCTCTTTTTTTAACCTGGTAGGAGGCGTAGTAGGCCTGGGGAAAGGTCTGCTTGAATGTGTTTGGGGGATCATTAGAGTTGAAATGTGTCTCTTGTAAGCATATGATATTGCTCCGGAGTTTTTTAAGTTCCTGGAGTGCTAACTTACGTTTTTTAGTTGAGTTGAGTCCTTTAACATTTAGGGAAGTGATTTTAATTGATGACATTATTGTGGGGTCGTGCTTCCAGGATTGAGAGGCCTGGACCCCGTATTTTTCCCATGACGGGGGTTGGTTTGTTTATTATTGGGAGGGGGGGGTTGGTTGGGGCGCAGCTTGGTTCGTGAGTCATTGTGTCCTGAGGAGCTCGGGGGGGGGTTGGGTGGGAGGGAGTTGGACGGGGGGAGGGAAGGGGGGGGGGGCACACAAGAGGAAAGTAAGAAGTGGGCTTTCTGAGGGCCCATTTGTTTTTCCCTGTGGCACCTTCGTGTCCAGGGGTTGAGGGGGGAGTCCCCGGGAGATCTTTCCGTGACGTCGGTCGTGGAAGACTTCCAGGATTGGAGGTCCGGCACCCTCCACTTAAAGATTGGCAGGTGGGGGTGAGGAGGGGGGGGGAAGGGGGGTATTGAGGTTGGGTATAGCCTTGGGAAGAGATTTGTGTTCTCTAGTTTGAGGAGCTTTGTGGAGGTGGGGGTGGGGAGGACAGGGAAGGGTGGGGGAGGTGAGACGGTTGGGGGGGAGGGAGGAGGAGGGGGGGGGGGAAAGTGGGGTGGGGGGGTGTGAGGGGGGGGGGAGGGGAAGGAGAATGGGGGGGCAGGGGAATGGGACATTAGGGTGCAGGGGAGATCAGGGATATCTCCCATGATTTCCTCGCAGTTCCCTTCTTAATGATATGTCCTTTATAGGTTTGCTTTACTAGGCACCTGTGTTTAAAGTGCTTATCAGATGCCTGTTTCACTCTGTCTTAGCCATTGCCTCGATGGAGTGAGATTTCGGGTACCAAGCGCGTGTGTAGGTTTTCTACTGTGCTTTATCTGGGCAGGGGGGGTAGAGTATATGCGTGGAGGGAAGGGGGGAGAGGGTGGGATAACGGGGGGGAGGGGGAGAAGGGAGGGGGGAGAGGATGTGGAGTAGGCGGGCTGGGTGGGGAATGGTGGGGGGGAGGGGAGTGAGGGGTTGGAAAGGGGGGAGAAGAGAGCTTTGGGTTTAATGATCCGTCTTTTTACATCGACACTTTTCATTGCAGTACAATATACAGATTACTGGATTACATTGTTAGGCAAAGGCTTAAGGAAAAAAGGAAAATCACAGCAGTGTGTATCTCCAGACATTCATTCCCTCGTTATTCCTCTTTGTAAGCTAGGGGAGATCATGGGTACCTTTAATGAGAGCGGTTCTCTTTTCGGTGTGTTAGTCGGGGGGGGTGGGGGAGGGGCAGGAGGTTGAGGGGAGGGGGATGGGAGGTTAGGGCGGAGGGGGGTGTGTGTAAGGGGGGAAGGGGGGGTGGGGGGGAGGGGAGGGGGGGAAGGGGGGGGCGGGGGGTAGGGGGGGGAGTAGAGGGAGGGGGGAAAGGCTGTGAAGTAGGCAGGCTGGGTGGGGGGTGATGGGGGGGTAGTGGGGAAGAGGAGGAGTGTGGGGGGGGAGGGGGATAAGGGAGGGGGGAGAGGATGTGGAGTAGGCGGGCTGGGTGGGGGGTAGGGGGTTGGAGGGGGGGGAGGAGAGAGCTTGGGGTTTAGTGACCTGTTCCATTTCATCTACACATTTCACTGCAGTGCACTGTACAGACTAATGGGTTACATTGCTAGACACAGGTAAGCGCAGAAAGGAAAATCACCACCATGTTTATCTCCAGACTCTCATTCCCTCGTTATTTCTCTTTTTTTGTCAGAGAGGAACTTCAATCTCACAATATTTGAGAAATACATTTTGACCGGGTATGGGTGTGCATATGCTGTATTTAAGAGCCCGTTGCTCTGAATGCTTATCCTGAAAGGGGAACCGGGGGGAGTAGGAGGGGGGGGGAAAGGCAAGGAAGGGGGGAGGTGGGGGGGGGAGCTGGCTTATCTCTCTAGGCGTAGGTAAATTTTTCAACTTATGGGAAATCTTTTTGGCCGTTTGTGAATGCTGTAAACCCTTGTTATGAGTGTTTATTACTCATTTTTTAACCAACTGTGGGTCTTTGTCGCCCATTACTAGGCATTATATCGGTTGCGAATTCTGTTCTTTCAAGGGGCGGGGGGGAGGGGGCAAGGGGAGATATCTGGACACACATTTGGGTTTGCATATCACGTTGTTAGGGCATCTCCTATATGCGGCAGTTCGCGACCCCATGAGGGGTTAATTGAGTTCTTGCCATTGATCTGGGCCTCAGCAGTTCTAGGGTCCCAGGTGTATCGGGGGGGGGGACAGGGGGGGAGGGGTGCTTGGGTGAACATCCACGGTACCTTTAGGGGTTGTCGGGGGGGGGGGGGGGAGTGAGGGGGAGGAGGTGAGGGTGTTATTTTCATACGACCTGTCTCTCGGTGGTTTCAGCTTGGGAGGGAGGAGAGGGGGAGGATTCCCTTGCCCAAAAGGAGTTCAGGGGGCCGGCGGCCCTGTCCACGCGGGCGCCTCGGTGCTGGGTCTCCTGGCTTTCGGGATGAATGGCCGGGGGGGAGAAATAGTATGAGGGGGGGAGGTAGGGGGGGGCTTCTTTTTCTCTTTTTTTCCCCCCCCCCCCTCCTTTCCCCCCCCCCTTGGTGGAATTGCGCCATTGCGCACGTGCGGGCCTTGTCGTCCTGATCTTGGGACTCGTTCCTCGGAGCTGATGACGTTAGCGACTTCTCCCCGTCCCATGGTGGGCCCGTTGGCGGATGAATCTACTTTGCTATCTCAGCGGAGATAGGCCCGTCATCTGCTGGCTTGTGCTGGGGCTCCGGATGGCTCAGCTCTGGGCGGGCAAGGTAAGGATAGGGGAGGGGGGGGAGTGAGGGGTGGGGGGGAGTGAGGGGTGGGGGGGAGGGCAATAGGGAGTGGGGGGAAGGGGATGCTTGGGGGGGGAGGGGTGGGAGAGTGGGGGGGGGGGGCGGGGGGAGACTGGGTTCTAGGGGGGGAGGGGGGGGGGGAAATTCCCGGTGCTTGTGGGAAGGAGGGTTGAGAGAGGGTAGTGCTGGAGGGATAGACTAAGTGGGGCGAGAGGTCAGTGTGGTATGGAGGTTTGGTTGAAGCACGCGGGTCAGCCATCTTGTTCTTGCGAGGCAGGCTTTGTTGCTCCCTGGGTCTTTTGGCTGGCGATTCGTTCTGACGCTCTTGGTGTTTCCGCCGGGTCTGCTCGTAGTGCTCTGGGGGGGCTTCTCTCTCTCTCCCCGTCTCTTCGGCTGGGGACTCCTATCGCCTCGAGGAACTCCTTGATGTCGTCAGGATCGGTGATGGTGAAGAACCGCCCGTTCCTCGGGACAACGAGCTTGAAGGGGAAGCCCCAGCGGTAGGGGATTCCGCGATCCCTGAGAATTGCCGTGAGGGGTTTCATCCCTTGTCTTTTCAGGACGGTCCATCTGGAGAGGTCGTTGAATACTTGAATCGTGTAAGTATCCATTTTGATGCCGCCGTCCCTTCTCGCAGCTGCAGAGATCTTTTCTTTCGCCGTGTATGTGTGGAACTTCATAATGACATCCCTTGGGCGCTTTGGGTCTGGCGATTTAGGGCCAAGGGCTCTGTGCGCCCTGTCGAGTTGGAGCTCGTGTTCTGTGAGGTCAGGTACCAGCTTTAAGAAGACGTTTTTGAGGTAAGTTGGTAGTGATTCTGGGGGGACCGTCTCGGGGATACCTCTGAACCGCAGGTTCTGCCTGCGGTCCCTATTTTCGTGGTCTTCAATGGTGGATTTTAGCTCGGCAATTTTGTGGCCCATTCGCGCCATGTCATCCTCCAAGTTTGAGTGGGAGTCTGCTATCGTTGCCATTTTCGCCTCCACTTCGTCTACCCGTGAGTTCAATTTATTCACATCCTCTCTAATGTCCCTTAAAACCTTCTCGAGGTCTTGAGTGAAACCTTTCCGCATTCTGAGGAGTAGGGCTTCAAAGAAAGCCGGGTTGAGCTCTTGCTGTTGTGCAGGACTGTGCTGGGGCATATCGACCCCGCCTCCGCGGCGTCCTCGTGTTCTTCGTCGCCATCCCTGATGTTTGCTGCCAGCTCCATCTGTCTCTGTGCTGGGTGGAAGAACTTAGTTACGGGGTTCTGCGATTTCCTTTGGTTCCTCCCCGTCATGCCTGGGTACCTTAGGGAGGCTGTTAAACACTTTTGGGGGAAATTCGTTCGGTTTGGAGTGCTGTTCTAATAGCGTTCTGGGGAGGGTGTCGGGAGTTCTCCTTTTACCCGTCCATTCACGGAGGATGGTGGGTTGTGGCACTCTGAGGCTCAGGCAGTAGGGCCAAATTTTTGGCAATTGGGACAGGCAGCCGTGTACCCCTTTAAGGGGAGATATTCCTTTAAGATGGCTGCTTCCTCCTCTGCAGCCACGTGGTGGGACCAGCAGTACCTTCAGTGAGAGGGTACTCTCCCTGTGCTCTCCCCTGCCGGGATCGCCTGATGGGGTATGGAGGTAAATTTATTGATTGTCTCGGGGGGGGGGGGGCACGCGGTCACCGCAGCGGAGTGTTGCTGCTCAGGCTTCCTCGTGGGGCTATGGGAGGCTGCCGCAGACGCGCCTCAGTCACCGCTCACAGGGGAGGGGGGTTTCCCCGAACACCACAGGGAGATCGGGCACCGCGGGACACCCGGAGCTTAGCTCCACCGCCCCTCCTACCTCCCGCTCCACTTCTCCCGACGGCTCCTCCGATTTTGTGTGTGGGGCAGGGGGAGACTTCCACCGGGGGTCGGGGCTCCCAGGAGGCCTCTCAGAGCGCCGGCAAGCCCACTCCAAATGTCACGAAAAGGTGAGTCCTGTGCGCAGCTAGTCTTTGGGGTTCTGGGCTGTGAGGTTTGGGGGGGGATTTGTTTATTTTAATGCTGTATCTTAGTTTATTCGTTGGAGGGGCCCTGGAGCAAGTCTCTCAGGCAGCCATTCCTCGTGACGTCACAGAAAGTCTCCCTGATAGCGCCTTTTGGAACTTGGTGTCCCCGTGTTCCCACCCTGAGCCTTGAGGTTATAAAGTTTAATATAAAATGCGGTAAATTCCTCCGCTATTTTCTGTTCGTTATAGATTATTTCTCACGATTAATTTTTTATCGCTGTGATCTGGGAACGCTTCTGTATACCTCTTAGTTTGCTCGCCAAAAGTCTGTCAGCCTTATTGCCCTTGTCATAGTATTTCTGACAAGTCCATGTAAGAGCTTTTTCTACTTCTTCCATTTGGGCTTGTTTTAGCTCATTCCTGGCTGCGGTCAAGGTTTTATAAATCTTTTTCGAGGGGTTGGGTTTGTGCTGTTGTTCCAGCTTAATTATTTTAGTTGTAACAACTAGTGACATACCGCTCACCTCAATATTGAATACCAACTCTATGATAGGGATGACAGTTTTTGATGCACATGCCGCGGTTCATTTATATAATGTGGTATAATGTGCACTAATGATTTACTGAATCATTGATCATGTGACCTAGTACCTATATAGGTTTTGTGATATATGACAGTGGCACATTTATTTGCATTCACTACTCTGCATGCATCACTACCTACAGTCAGTGTGATATCCAACTATTGATACTGAGCAGATCAATCACAGCATGCAATGATTAGTGCAACCTCCACCATACCCTGAGACCAGAGGCTCTAGCATTCTCTATTGCCTATCATTTGTATTTACCATTGTGTCTCACACTACCACCTGGTACTGGTAAGGGGACATACACTAATATTTGGGAATTCATCTTATAATAATATCCCCTTACCCTGCCTCACCCGTGATTTATGTTTTAATTGTTTTTATGGTTATTTTGAGTGTGTGTTACTGCGTCGACTTCTGAATATCAATAAATCATTTATTATTTTTGCCCTAGGGCATTTTAGTGGTAATTGTCCTCCCACAGTGTTGGGAGCGGTTACTTAATTGTACCCTTATAGCCTTACCATTACTCTAGTGGGTTACTATACCTGTGGACTATTTTCGGCTTTGCTGTGCATTAAAGTGGGATCTTTTTAGGAGCATCCTTTGTCTCCTTATATATGTATAATTATTTTAGTTGTCAGATCTGTTATTAATTTCACCTTGGCCTTTCTGTGGGATGCAATTGAAATAAAAGTTCCCCTAATTGCTGCCCTATGGGCTTCCCACAGAACCGCCGGAGAGTCTACTATGCCCCAGATGAGAGCGAAGTACTCCCTAAGAGCCTTTTTAATTTCTTTTTCTACCTCCGGGTGGTTCAGTAGGGAGTCGTTCAGCTTCCAAGTGTAGGCGGTTAATTTATGAAATGGGGTGGATAGGGTTAATGTGATGGGGGCGTGATCTGACCATGTAATGGGGCCTAAGTCCAAATTTGTGCAGGCTTCCAGGATATATTTGGTAGCAAAAAAATAGTCTATACGAGAGTATGACTGGTGGGGTGCGGAATAGAATGTGTAATCTTTTTGGCCCTGGTGTTGGATTCTCCAGATGTCCATTAAGGAATATTCCTTGGTGATTGTTTTAAATTGTTTCTCCATCCTCTGAGGTGGAGCTCTGTGTTGGCCTTGTTGGCATGAGGTTCTGTCCTCCGCAGAGTTTATGGCCATATTAAAGTCTCCGCCCACAATCAACGAAGATAGGTAGGTAGGGTCAACCTTTTCTAACACTGCTTTCAGGAATTCCGTTTGATTATCATTTGGCGCGTAGATGTTGATCAGAGCGACCGGCGAGCCAGCCAGTGAGCCATATACCATTAGAAATCTACCCTCTGGGTCTGAAGTGGTTTTGGTGATATTGAATGGGGTTCCTTGTCGGAGCAGGATCGCTACTCCCCGCTTTTTACTGTTAAATGACGAGAAGAAACCCGTAGGGAATACATTGCTAATCAATTTGGGCAGCTCTTGGGATGTAAAGTGCGTCTCTTGGAGGAAGATGATATCTCCCTTGGACTTTTTCAGCTCTTGGAGCGCCAGTCGTCTTTTTCTATTATTATTCAGGCCCTTTACGTTTAGTGATACAAGTTTAATTGCGGACTGACTAGCCATTTGGGCGAGAGAGTTTAGTGTCCATCGGGGTCTCGCCCTTCCCACCGGGGAGATCCTGGTTTGTTGGTTCAGAGAACCTTTTTAACGCTTCTTGATGGTGCTGTTTGAGTATGGGTGTCAGGCCCACCCGACGAGGGGTTGGGTGGGAGGAGGGCAGGGAAGTCGAGAGGGGGGGGGGGGGAATAGGCTGCTGGTACAGGGTCAGCAGCAAGAGGCAAAGTGGGACGAGGTCAGCTAAGGACCTCCAATAAGTACGGCCGGGATCGGCTACCGGCATTTGGGCTTAAGGCCCATTGGGGGGAGAATCCGATGGTTCAGGCATGGGCGTGCAGGGAAGGTGCGGACCCTTGTACTTGCTTAGTGTAAGCTCTACCTTAGTTTAAGAGGGGGGGAGGGGGGGAAATGGGAGGAGGGGAAAGGGGTCAAAGGGACGCAGGTCCCGAAACGCGTCAGAGTTACTATGTACTCCTTTTGACCACTTAATAAACCTTTTTATATCCGATACTGGTTTGCAGCCCCCATTGTTTGCACGGTTGTGCTCCGCCACTGTACCCTATGGGACTACTCTCTGCAATTACATCTGGCATGACGCACCCACTAATCAAGGACTGAGCTGTGCTTCAAGGGAGTTCCTCACATTGATCGTTTGATTGGTATGTACTTTTGTTTTGCTGGGGGTCTATACAGGACCTTTATGGTATATATAGAGATCTGTGTTAGCCGTCCAGCGTAACTAGTACACTCCTATGTTTATATCATCCTAATGAGTCTCCTTAGCTCTTATACATGCTCTAATGCCTTGGTTACATATTTTATTACTCTGAATATGCATGTATGTTCCTAGGACAGCAGAGCCCTGAATATTGGGATAATATCCCTCACCCACTACGGTCAAGCTTATAGGTTTTGGACATGGGGAAGGCGTGGGGAGGGGAGGGAAAACTCCTAGCATAGCCATAACATGGAGATCTTTCTGACAATCCTTAAAACCAGTGTAATAAACGTGAGAACAACTCTTAACAAGCTCAGTACATGAAAAGCATTATAACCTCTCTTTTTGTCAGTCGGTCAAGCTTATAGGTTTTGGACCTGGGAAAAGGGGGGGAGATGGGGGGGGGAGATAGGGGGGAGGGGGAGACCTGGGTTGACAGGTAACACAACAGCACATTGCATTAATGTTTTTAGGTATCATGCTGAACATAAACGGAATACTTCCTACGCTTGCTGGTCGGGGAAGAGGGGGGGAGGGATGGGGCTCTTACATTTAGTGAAGTTAATATCCGAGGATCCTTATGACATTTCTATTTGATCTATGTTGCCCCGCCGTGTGCCTTCCTCAGAGGGTTTGACAACGTATTTTATTACTGCAGGCAGCATCATTAGTATGGGGCCGTGCGGCCATATCTTCTGCGGCGGAAGGGCAGGCTTATGGGCTTTGGAGCGTGAGGGGGGGAGGGGGAAGGGGGGGAGAGAAAAGGGAGTACATTATATTATAACACATACAACTTTTCTCAACTTCAACATTCATCAACTGAGGAACAGGTTTTTTTTTTTTTACATAACTCAACTGTGGCATAGGGACGGCTTAGCACTAGATCCATGTGGCCAGCTAATCTAGACTGCCAGTTACTGTAATAGTGTCACTGCCGCTGCTTCCATTATCGAAGTCATTTGGGCTTCCTGTCTTGTGCAGGGCTCATTAGGCAGCTTCCCAGTTAACTAGTATTTCCTAGTCCGGGGGGTGGGGAGGGTAGCAACAGTCGTGCGAACCGAGCCTGGGGTCCATAGTCCTGTACCCGGGCCTTAGACAGATTACATTTTGCTACTTACAGTTAGTAGATCGCAGTGCTGTTGTCGGAGCATCGCGCTCCCCTCCTATTCCCCCCGCCAACCCCTAAAGCCCAGTCGGACCTCAGCACTCTTCAACTGCCATTCGGTCAGCGTCAAAAGTTATAGTAGCTTCAGCTGTGGGTTGCCTCCGATCGTCAGGGGTCGGATTCAGAAGCTATGCGTCTGGCTGGGTCTGGTGTGGTTCTTGAGCCGTCATGTGCTCCCGTCTTCGCTGTGGACTACGGTGCTTCTCATCTGTTCTTAGACTGCCTTGGTGCCGCCGTTCTCCTCGCGGGACGGGTGCTGCGTGGTTCCGCGTCCTCCCGGTGCGGTGGGTCTTGTAGTTGCTCCGTTGTCCAGGAAAGCGGCGGGGTCAGACCCAGGGCTTTCACGAATGGGGCCATGTCCTCAGGGCGGCGGATGGTTAGGAATTTGCCGTCATAGCTTACCGTAAGCTTGAACGGAAAGCCCCAGCGGTACTTCACCTCCTCCCGGAGGAATGAGGTCAAGGGCTTCATTTCTCTCCTTCGGTCGACTGTTATCCGTGACAGGTCGTTGAAAATTTGGAGAGTTTCATTTTGGAAAGGTAGTGACTCTTTCCCTCTGCAGGCGGTGATGATCTTCTCCTTTACTGTATAGCTGTGTAATCTTATGATTACATCGCGTCGCCGGTTGGGATCTTCTGATCTGGGAGCTACCGCCCGGTGGGCCCTATCCATCTCTAGGTCCATGTCCTCTAGCGGGACGCAGAGCGATGTGAACAGTTCCGCAAGATAGGGACGAAGCTGGCCAGGTAAGACCGTCTCCGGTACATTTCTTATGCGCAGATTCTGGCGCCTGTCCCTATTTTCTTGGTCTTCCTGCCCGTCTTTGAGACGGGAGATCTCCTCTCCTAGGCGGATGATTTCTTCCTCGGCTGCTGTTTGTCTTGCCAGGGACTCCTCCAGTCCACCTTCCAGAGTCGTTGTCCTCTCTGTTAGGCCAGACATCTCCTGTTTAATCTCCGCTACTGCTGCTTTGATTTCTGCCTGCAGGGATGTTTGGAGCTTGACATGCATGGTGGAGAATAGGCTCTCCAGGTAGGATCGGGTGATCGGTTCCTCTATCTCCATTTCAAGAGTTGCATGGGCTTTCGTACCCATATTTAGAGCTGCTTGCGGCTCTTGTGAGCCTCGTGGTCCGCCACCCTGTTGATTTGCTGGACTCTTCTGTGTCGGAGAGAAGAACCGTGACACCGCCGGTGCTGCGGGCTTCTTTGTGTGTTTGGACATGCTCCGATCTCTCCAAGTAATGGGGGTATGTTTTTGAGCCGTGAATTTCTGGTTTGGGAGCGTTATTTATTAAGTTTTAGCCGGTGGGTCCGTGGAGCTCCCCTCCTACACCCCCACTCCTGATGACATCATCGGAAACCCATCCCTTTAACACATTTTTAATGGATCATCAACATTCAGTATTGTCATAGACAACTTAGGATCTGGCTGTGGTTTTTTTTTTTTTTTAGGGAAGCTGTGTCTTTAACTGAAACGGGAGGCGGCCATCTTGGATCCAGATGGAACGCAGGCTGAAACACCTGAAGATAGCTCCTACTCAGAAAGCTCTTATTCAGACCACAGCTCTGATCAGACCCTCTCTTCACAGTGGGGGCGCAGGCAGGCTCAGGAGGTATCAGGTAGGGCGCAAGAAGGTGAGCTCAGACGGACCTGATGGCTAGGCTGAAGGAAAGCCCAGTATCCTGCTCCCTCTGTCCCAGGACCGTGGCTGCCTTTTTGGGTACTGGGGGCACTTCTTTTGGGGCTAAGGGGGGGGAGACCGCTCCCCGAGTGCACAGTCTCACCTTTGTGGTGTTAGGTGAAAGTTCGCTGGCTTTCTGGAGTGGTTTTTTATTTATTAATTTTTGTCGGTGATCTTGTCAGACGGGGCTATCTGGGAGCGCATACCAGCCCGGTGGCCATTTTAGCCTGCACACAGGACCAAGTTAGCAGAGACCTCTCACTCCTCGTGCTCACGGTCGCTCCTTCATCGACAACCTCCTTCTGCACCCTGTGAGGGTCCCTGAGCGCTCACTTGCCGTTCCGTTTGTTTTTACTGATTTTTTAATTATTTTCTATCTGGTAACGGCCTATTAGGCTCCCTGTGGCAGAGGAGCTATTCTAGCCTGCGACCGTTTGGTTTGGCTCCTTGGCCACGCCCCATCTATAAGTCACCATTTTTAATTTTAATCGGGTCTGGGTTATCCCCTGGCAATTGAACTAAAACTATCTTGGTCTGATATGCCTGGACTCCTAGAAACGAGTCTTTAAATCCAAATTTCTGTAGTACTTTATCTAAGAATACCCAATCTATTCTATCAAACGCCTTTTCTGCGTCAAGACTTGAAGGATGACTTTGGTTCCTGTGAGGTGTACTGTATATGATCTACTATATTTATTATTTTCCGGGTGTTATCTGAAGCTTGTCTACTGAACACAAATCCAACCTGGTTGATCGGAATCAGTCTAGGTAGAATAAGGTTTTTCCTGTTTGCCAGAATTTTGCTATATAATTTGAGATCATTGTTTAGTAAGGAAATGGGGCGACAGCTTCCGCACTGCATAGGGTCTCGGCCCTTTTTATATATACTAGCCAAATTTGCGGTCGACATAGATCTATTTTTGATCTTTATGACTGATTGGCTGGCAAAGCCAGCCAATCAGGTATTACAACATCTGGTTGTGCAGTCGACATAGAAGGTGGAATTGGGTTCCTTTACATAAATGAGTTATGATGAAAGGAGATAGGAGTGAGCACTGCAAAAAATCCGGACTGGAGGCGGGTTAAAAAGCAATGAAATTTATTGAGGCATGTAGCCTAAGAAAAATACACTCACAGCACACTCCTCTGATGCGTTTCGTACCGTAGGCACTTTGTCAAAGAGTGTTGAAACATATACCTGCCCCCTTTAAATATAGGGCAATTCATAATTTGTTAATTCAGTGCATCTGTGTCCCGTCAAGACCCGCCCCCCGCTGACATCACTAAGCACGTCACTGAGGTGGGCAGTACAATTGACAGTGAATACCTTAGTTCTCCGCCCTCCTCTCTCGGTGCTGGCTCTTGGCCGAGAGAGTGGATCAAAGGCATGTACTGTAGTGTCTGCCCCGCCCACTCCTGACATCACTGTCAGTGTGTAGAGGGAGCTGGACTGCAGCCAATGCCTGCCCACCTAACCAACCAATCCACAGCACTGAAGAAAGTAAACAAAGGCAAATGGACCTAACAAATGAATAAACATATAACTTCAACAGGGGATGTTTTAAATATATATAAATAGTAAAGATGTTGTAAATTTGACACTTGCATAAGTACCTAATGTTAATGATGAAAACTTGGGTTTAAATACATATCACTATATGTTTAGAACTTAGAACAAGAATGTGACAAAAATGTGTTGAAACCCACCAAAATATATATATATACAAACCACACATTAGAAAATATTGAACAATGGTGAAGTGATACATGACAATGGGAAATAATAGAAATTATAGACTAAAGCAGTAACATTTCGGGCATTACTGAAATCCCTACTCTCTGATTGGTCAGAATTCCGGGCATTATTCATTTGGTAATGCTGGAATTTTTGACAACTTGCCAACTCACCTCAAAGCAGAGAAGTAGGGGCTCGCGCTGAGAAAAACCTGGCAAGTTTAAAATTTAACTGCAGCACCTCTGCTCTCCTCACTGATCACATTGAACACGCAGCACAAGCAGCCTCTCTCCCCCTCAGACAGCTGCTAGTGCTGTCAGAAGCTGCTGTGTCCCAACTGGTAACTTTGTTGCTTGCAACAAAGTTATATTTCTCACCACATCTATTGCCTGTGCTACTGTAAGGTAATTTGTATTTCTTTTTATTTAGTTATAGTTAATATCACAGTCCCCCCACTTCTCTCCCACACCCCCCTCCACCCACCTCTCCCCCTCCATTCTCCCCTCACCCCTTTTCTCCCCTCTCTCTCTCCCCCCTCACCTCTCTCCCACTCACCTCCCTCTTACCCTCACCTCCCTCTTACCCTCACCACCACTTCTCTCTTCCCCCCTCCTTCACTTTTCTCTCCCCCCCTACACCTCTCTTCCCCCCTAAACCTCTCTCTCCCACCCCTCAGCCCTCGCATCTTCTACTTTACTACTTTTTCCTTCACAGGTATATACTGCACACTGATAAAAACCAATGACTACAAAAATGTATCTTTTTTTTATGAAAAATTAAAAATGAAAACAAAAGCCTACATTTAGCCTCGGGCCTTCAACTCTTCCAGCCAGGGAATTATTGGCCAGTAATGCCCTGTTCTTCGGGGATTATTACTTAAATAATAAAAAAAATTAGAAAATGAAAGAATTTTATTATAATATATATAACATATTACATTATTGCTGTAAGGGTTATGGAAAGGGGGGTGCTGACGCTGTAAGGGGTATGGAAAATATGTTACCACGGGGGTGCGGACACTGTAAGGGGTATGGAAAATGTTACCACGGGTAGGGTGCTGGGGTAGGATGCTGGATCAGCCTGAATGCTGCTTGGTCCTTCTTGGGAACCACTCCCAGTAGTGAGATCCTCAGTTTGGGTAGAGGAGGCTTGGCGAATGGACCCGCCATTCTTCCTTTCTCACCTCCCGCGCAACGTCGCTGTATACCCTAGCCGATTTTCAAATTGCGCCCAAACCCTGATCCTTCTCTGTGCTCAAACGGGATCCTGAACCCCTCGGTAAACCTGGCTGGGAGCAGCCGGGCCGCTTCCCTATTGGGGTAGTTTTTCAGCCATGATGCCAACCAATTGCATCTCAGCCACCCACCCCACTGTGCATCTGCTTTGCCCCAAAGGCGCACAGCCTGATGGGGCTCCCCAAGAGAGGCACCCCTCTGCAAAGGACAAACATGCTAAGGGTTAACATGTGCTTGTTCTCTGTGGAACATCAACCCCACCCACTGGAATGTTAACGAGCCATGAGGACAAAAAGAGCTTTTGTTCACAGCTGCATTGCATCTCAGCCACCCACCCCACTGTGCATCTGCTTTGCCCCAAAGGCGCGCAGCCAAAGGGTGTGAACCGTTTGCTGCCGTTCGTTGATGTTAAAGCTGCTCTATTTCTATCTCAAACTCCAACGCCCTTTATCTCCTGTACCCAATTTTCTAACTCTATCTGTCCTATGACATGTCTGTGAATTCACTGTATAACCTCTGTTCTTTTAATGTAACCATGTATTTTTTTATAACTATGTGCCTTGGACATACTTGAAAACGAGAGGTATCTCTCAATGTATTACTTCCTGGTAAAACATTTTTTATAAATAAATAAACCTTCCAGCGATTATTGGGGATGGCGCCTTCCTGCTCAGTGAGAAAACCTAACAGCGCTCAAAGGAGATAATAAAGTGATAAGTATACAGTGACTTAAACAGTGATAAATAAACCAATATTGTGCAGATAAATCGCCAATAAGTGCAATATGTGAAATACAAATAAATGCTGCTCTAAACCCTTAGAAGGATGTTCCACAGGAATCCCTCTTGCTGGAACTTGTGGAAAGGAAAGGGGAGCGCAACTTGTTCGATGGTGAATATGTGGAATAAAAAATTATACAATAGATTATACAATAGTGCAACACAGTCTCTGTAGGAATTACTTCAAACTCAGTTGATCTCTATAAATTCAGAACTCACATTCTTTCGTAAGTAAACGAGCATTTAACCCATAATATAGAGAACAAAGTCCTTGGCGCACTATCAAGTGAATAAACCTGATATAATGTTCCTGATTCTGTGTCTGAGAGGAACAGTTCGTAGATTTTCACAGGTGGTCCTCCTGATTTTCTCACGATGGTAGGTATCTGAAATCAAAGAGGACAAGAGACCATTGCGCAGTACCCTCTGGTCGTGGGGATCTCATCCACACCGCTGCTAGCTACTTACATCTAACCAGATGAAGGCAGACCTTGAAAGGTATCTTTAGCTGGTGGCCTCGATCGCTGAAAGGGTTGGATTAGGGTCTTCAGATATATTTCGCCCGCTCCACACAGATCAACCGCAATGCCCAATTGCATATAGGAAAATAAAATTGCCAATGGTGTAGTACAGTACAATTTATTAAAACATTAAAAGATCAAAACAGCTAGTGCACTCACATGCTTGATGACCTTACTACACGTATTACAACGTGCTGTCCGTAGGCTTGAGGGGCTGTGCCGTGGTGTGTATGGAGGCTGGATCCCGCGTGTACCTCTTCCTTGCGGCCGCAACTCAGAGCGCCAGGTCCACCTCAGATGACGTCACCGTCCACTGCACCCTCAGCTGGTTCGAGCACGCAGCAATGCGTGCAATCTTAGCTCCACCCTACGCGCGTTTCGTGACTCCTGACGTCACTTCCTCAGGGGTAATGGAGCTTCAGTGCTAGAATGGGCTATTTAAGCATACAGAATGCCAGATCGAGGGCCCTGATAGGATAATTGATTCTTAAAGGGGCATCTGGCTACGTAAAAATGACTACAGTGCTAGTTATTATGATACACAATTATGACCGTAACACTAACTTATCGCATAATTACAGGTATTCCATAGAACATCCAAAAAATGCAATAATTCTACAGTCAATTATACAATGATGCAGTAAAAATACAGAGAATACAATAAAAAATATAATAACATGCAATACATTTAATAATTAATTTATGCAAAACCTGCTGAAAAGAATTCTACTAAAAATCTACTAAAAATCTATTAGCATGGACCATATATCATGCGGATTGGACTAGAGAACAGAGGATTACAGAGGATGAGATTGGCTAGGGACTGCCTTTATTAGTATTTATACCCAGTCATCTGTCTCTTAGAAAAGATGCCAAATCGAACTCAATATTGAGACCTCTAGGAGTCAATGTTTTTAGGGTATAGATCCAATAGCTTTCTCGCCTGCATATTACATTTATTTTGTCTCCCCCTCTCCAATTTTGTTTGGGGCAATCTATACCTTTGCAAACTAAACCCTCAGGATTTTGATTGTGCTTCACTTTAAAGTGCTTTGAGACACTGTGTCTCAAGACCCCTTTTTTTTTTTTTTTTTCAACTTTTTATTTTCATCGTTTTCCAAGCATACAGCAGTGTAAAGACATTTTTTGGCCAATATTAGCTAAGGTTGCCACATAACTTGCTGATTCTTTTACACATAACACATCGACTCAGGGGGGAAAGGGTAGTGACACATTAGGGGAGACATGTGGGAGAGAGGGGGAGGGTAACATGAGGGGGGGGGCAGATGTGGGGTAGGGGGGATGGGGAGGGGGGGTTGACCCGTATTCCACGACTTCTTGCAACTCCTTGGAGCTCTCGGCTCATGTTGTGCAGCCCAGTGTAGGGCTGTTCCTTCCACGTCACCTCTTTGATCTGTGTCCGGGGCTCGGACTCCCCCTGTTTCCGTCCGGAACACGTCGAAGGAGAACTCACCTTCCATTATTACAGCCAAATGGTGGCATTGCTCACCCCTGTGATGTCAGTCTGTACCAACCAGAGCAGGCCTGCACAACTCGTAAAGTGCAAAGGGCCGAACTGCTCCAAGGAAAAATAAATTGGGCCGCACGGGTAAAATCATCATCATCATCATCATCATCATCATCATCATCATCATCATCTCTCCTCCAGCACCCATCATCATCCTCATATCTCCCCCAGAACCCAACACTATCAACCATTGCGATACTCCCCATCTATCTCTCATACCCCCATCTCTCCCCCTCACCCACACACAATACACCCCTCCACATCAAACACACAATACCCCCCTCCACATCAAACACACAATAACCCCCCTACACCCCACACACATCCCACTACCCCCTGCAGCTCACATCCCTCCCCCCTTCAGCTCACATCCCTCCCCCCTGCAGCTCACATCCCTCTGCCCCCTTGCACCTCACATCCCTCTGCCCCCTTGCACCTCACATCCCTCCCCCCTGCAGCTCACATCCCTCTGCCCCCTTGCACCTCACATCCCTCTCCCCCCTTGCACCTCACATCCCTCTCCCCCTTGCACCTCACATCCCTCTCCCCCCTTGCACCTCACATCCCTCTCCCCACTTGCACCTCACATCCCTCTCCCCCCCTGAACCTCACATCCCTCTCCCCCCTTGCACCTCACATCCCTCTCCCCCCTTGCACCTCACATCCCTCTCCCCCTTGCACCTCACATCCCTCTCCCCCCTTGAACCTCACATCCCTCTCCCCCCCTGAACCTCACATCCCTCTCCCCCCTTGCACCTCACATCCCTCTCCCCCCCCTTGCACCTCACATCCCTCTCCCCCCCTTGCACCTCACATCCCTCTCCCCCCCTTGCACCTCACATCCCTCTCCCCCCCTTGCACCTCACATCACTCTCCCCCCTTGCACCTCACATCACTCTCCCCCTTGGGTGGGTGACAGTGACTGGGTGACAGTGACTGGGTGGGTGACAGTGACTGGGTGGGTGGGTGACAGTGACTGGGTGGGTGACAGTGACTGGGTGGATAGGTGGGTGACAGTGACTGGGTGGGTGACAGTGACTGGGTGGGTGACAGCGACTGGGTGGGTGACAGTGACTGGGTGGGTGACAGTGACTGGGTGGGTGACAGTGACTATGACAGTGACTGGGTGGGTGGGTGACAGTGACTGGGTGGGTGACAGTGACTGGGTGGGTGACAGTGACGGGGTGGGACACAGTGACTGGGTGGGAAGAGTGACTGGGTGGGACACAGTGACTGGGTGGGACACAGTGACTGGGTGGGTGACTGGGTGGGTGGGTGACAGTGACACTGACAGTGACTGGGTGGGTGACAGTGACTGGGTGGGTGGGTGACAGTGACTGGGTGACAGGGTGACAGTGACTGGGTGGGTGACAGTGACTGGGTGGGTGGGTGACAGTGACCTTGACAGTGACTGGGTGGGTGGGTGACAGTGACTTGACAGTGACTGGGTGACAGTGACTGGGTGGGTGGGTGACAGTGGGTGGGTGGGTGACAGTGACTTGACAGTGACTGGGTGACAGTGACTGGGTGGGTGGGTGACAGTGGGTGGGTGGGTGACAGTGACTGGGTGGGTGACAGTGACTTGACAGTGACTGGGTGGGTGGGTGACAGTGACTGGGTGGGTGACAGTGACTGGGTGGGTGACAGTGACTGGGTGGATAGGTGGGTGACAGTGACTGGGTGGGTGACAGTGACTGGGTGGGTGACAGTGACTGGGTGGGTGACAGTGACTGGGTGGGTGACAGTGACTGGGTGGGTGACAGTGACTATGACAGTGACTGGGTGGGTGACAGTGACTGGGTGGGTGACAGTGACGGGGTGGGACACAGTGACTGGGTGGGAAGAGTGACAGGGTGGGACACAGTGACAGGGTGGGACAGTGACTGGGTGGGTGGGTGGGTGGGTGACTGGGTGGGTGACTGGGTGGGTGGGTGACAGTGACACTGACAGTGGGTGGGTGGGTGACAGTGACTGGGTGGGTGGGTGACAGTGACTGGGTGGGTGGGTGACAGTGACTTGACAGTGACTGGGTGACAGTGACTGGGTGGGTGGGTGACAGTGACTTGGGTGACAGTGACTTGGGTGACTTACCTTGACCCGGGTGGGTGCAGGTTGCCGCCGGACGCTTGCTCCTCCTGCCCCCGATATCCCTGCGGCAGCTGCCTGGGACGGGAGGTGGGCTTGGGGGCGCGGGTTGGGGGAAGGGGGGGGAGGAGGGCACGGGAGGTGAGCTCGTGGGGGACGCGAGAAGCTGGCCGCGGAGGGAAGCGGTGAGAAGCAGGCCGCTGGAGGAGCTGAATTATTTAATTATTACTTCCCCCTCCGGCCCACGTTGGGAGCAGGGGGGGGGAGCGGGCCCGCAGAGGAGCTGCATGTTGCTTCCCCTTCCGCCCCGCGTTGGGAGCAGGGAAGGGGGAGGGGAGCGGGCCCGCAGAGGAGCTGCATGTTGCTTCCCCTTCCGCCCCGCGTTGGGAGCAGGGAAGGGGGGGGGACGGAGCGGGCCTAGCGCATGCGCGCCGGGACCGCAGGGAATTGGCGCCATTTTTTTTTGAAAGGTTTTTTTTTTTTCAAAGTTTTTTTTTTTTCAAAGTTTTTTTTTTTTTCAAAATTTTTTTTTTTTCAAAATTTTTTTTTTTTTAATCTCATCGAGGGCCACACAGAGAGGCCAGGCGGGCCGCATGCGGCCCGCGGGCCACGTGTTGTGCAGCCCTGAACCAGAGGAACCAGACTTTTTGGAAATTTGCGCCAGTGTCGTTGACCAAACTAGTCAACTTCTCCATCTGGCAAACGAACCAAATTCTGTTCTGAATCTTTTCTAACGATGGAGTTGTATTTTTCTTCCACAATGCTGCCGTCTCACACCTCACTGCCGTCACAAAATGAGCGATCAATTTGTTCCCCACTCTCGACAGGCCCTCTAGTGGCCGATTCAGGAGAAATAGCCAAGGGTCTAGAGGAATTTCGAGGCCCAAGATCCTTTCCAGCCAATTCTGAATCTGTTCCCATATTGGGCGCAGTCGAGGGCAAGACCACATCATGTGCAGCAGGTCTCCGGGCTCTCCACATTGTCTAGGGCACAAGGTAGGAGTAACCCGCGACAAATTTTGATAATCTAACTGGGGTGAGATACCACCTCATTAACACCTTATATGAGTTCTCCTTCAACGTCGTGCAAATCGATGTTTTTGCTTTCGCCTCGAGTATGTCTGTCCAGTCCTCATCCTCTAAAGTCTCCCCTAAGTCCCTCTCCCAGTGGGTCATGTAGTCAAGACGTGTTGGGGCCGGTCCCAGGATCGACGATCTGTCTGTACAACCTAGATGTACTGCTGTGACACACTTTATTCGAGCAAATACCCAGTATGTACCTGGCAGATACCTGGAATGCGCCGCTCCTCACCTCTGACAAGCCCAGTTGCGTTTGCCTTCCCAGCCATGGTTCATGCCTGGCTGACGGGCGGCTGATCTGTTAAATGATAATGATTAGGATTTAATAGGCTGCAATGCTTCGCGTGTCTACCAGATGGCATAAATTCATGAATTGTAATGCAGTATATATATATATATATATATACTGTGCAGTATTGCAGCCAGCGGGAATAAAATGCTTCAATCCCTGCCTGGAAAATAACGCAATGCACTTGGGCAGAAAACAGTCACAAACCTCAATACACCCGAGTATACCCGAATTCGTGGGACTAGCCGAGCTCGAATAAAGTGTGTCGCCAGTGTAAGTCCCGAGGTGTTGTGTCCTCGTGCACAGAGCGATTCGAAATTCGTCACTTTAGGACGGTTCTTGTATTTTGGTGTAAAATGCCCGGATCTGGAGGTATCTAAAAAATTCTGTGTTGGGGATGCCTTTGTCAGCCTGAATTTGCGTGAATGTGTGAATAGTGCTAATGCCCTCCAGATCCCTCAACCTCCCGTATCCCTTCTGCTTCCAGACTATGAAGTTTCCCTCGTCCAGCCCTGGAGCAAAATCTGGGTTGCCGAATAATGGTGTCATCAGGGAGTATCTCTTGGTTAAGGCGCATTTAAATTTAGTGGCTTCCCAAATCGAGAGTGAGTTAGTTATTGAGGATAGCGGTCTCGAGATTTTCTTTTACCTAAGTTTTGGGTACCAAATCAGATTGTGAATATCCAATGGGGCACACAGCTCACTCTCCAGCTTCACCCATCTACGGCGCTCTGGATCTACGTGCCATTGGATAATTTGGCTCAATTGTGCCGCTCTGTAATATGAGAACAAGCAAGGTACCGCCAGTCCGCCTGCTGTTTTGGGTTTAATCAGTGTTGTTGCTGGTATCCTAGCTTTCCTATTGTGCCAGATAAATTTAAAGATCTCAGCCTGCAAGTCACTGATCTCCGCTCTATCTATGGGTATGGGGAGTGTCTGGAAAAGGTATAAGAGTCTGGGCAGAAGGTTCATCTTTACGCTATAAATTCTTCCAATCCAGGAAATATCGAACGTCGCCCATTCCTTCAGCTCCTTTCTCAAAGATTGTAAGAGTTTGGGATAATTTGCCTTATATAGTGATTTGACCTCCTTCGTGAGATTAACTCACAGGTATTTAATCATCTTGGGTTGCCAATTCAGATTGAAGTTAATCTCTACTAGTTTTTCGGTAGTTTTGGGGATGTTCAGGCTTAGCGCCTCTGATTTTGATTGGTTGATTTTAAACCCCGAAACTGAGTTGAATCTGTCCAAGAGGTCAAAGAGGTTGGGTAAGGAGATTAGGGGCTTTGACAGTGTCAGGATAACATCATCAGCATATAACGCGGTTTTGTACTCCTGCGACTGTATATGGATTCCCGTGATGTCTTTATTACTACGAATGTGGTTCGCAAGTGGTTCCATGTATAAGGCGAACAACAGTGGCGAAAGGGGGCCGCCCTGTCTTGTACCACTTTTAATTTGCAGCGAGTCTGACGGGTATCCTTGATGGATTACCCGCGCTGTTGGATTAGTGTACAGCGCTCTGATTGCCCGTATCACCGTGTCCCCCATTCCAAAAGCAGCAAGCGTGGCATCCAGGTATGGCCAGTCGATTCTGTCAAAGGCTTTTTCTGCGTCTAGGCTTACAATCATCCCCGGGATCTTGTTGGCATTTATGTAATCTATAGTATCAATTATCCTTCTGGTATTATCGGCCGCTTGCCTACCTGCGATAAAGCCAACCTGTTCTGGGTGAATCAGCCTAGGCAGAATCGAACTCAATCTATTGGCCAGTAATTTGGAGTAAATTTTAATATCTGAGTTAATCAAAGATATTGGCCGATAGCTTGGACAATTGGTGGGATCCTTGCCCTGTTTATGGATCACTAAGATGGACGCTTGCAGCATCATGTCTGAGAAGGAGCCTCCTGTCAAAATATGGTTGAACATCCTCAGCAAGTGCGGGGACAGGATTCCTATATATTTTTTATAATACAAGTTAGAAAATCCATCTGGGCCTGGAGCTTTAGCAGTTTTAAGGTTAACAACTACCTCTTTTAGTTCCTCCGCTGTGAACTCCTTACCTAGGAACTCCCGCTCCAACCCAGTCAGTTTTTGTAGGTTTGCTTTGGCTAAAAATTCACCTCAAGCCTTGTTTGTTTTAGCGTTATGTCGAACCTTCTGGCCATCGTATAGCTTTGCATAGTATTCTTTAAACTCCTCGACTATGTGTTTGGGATTGGCTGTTATCTCTCCCGTTCTAGTCTTAATCGCATGTATTGTGTAGTTGCGTTGTTTATTGCAAATTTTCCTCGCTAGCATGGTATCTGGCTTGTTCAATTTTTCAAAAAAATTTCCTCTTTGTCCAACTCAGTTCTTTCTCAGCCTGGGAAGTGAGGAGGAGGTTAAGCTCTATTCTTGTGTCCTTCAACTCCTTCAATGTGTCTGCGTTCCCGGATTGGGTATGCTGTATAGAGAGCTCATGGAGCCTCTCCCTTAATAATTTTGTTTTAGCTTCCCTCGCTTTTTTCTTACCCGCTGCTATGTTTATCAGGACCCCTCGCATAGTAGCCTTGTGAGCCTCCCACAAGGTGACATGGGATTCCACACTGCCGGTGTTAGCTTTAAAGAATTGGGAGATCTCGGCTTTAATTTGTTGCGCGGTCTCTGGGATCTTTAATAAAGACTCATTTAGTTTCCAGTTTGCTCCAGGGCTGATCAGCTTGATCTGGGAGCACCTCAGCTCAATTGGTGCATGATCAGACCATGAAATATCATGGATCTCTGAGTAAGTGATCTGCGGGACCAGTCTAGCTGACACCAAAAAAGAGTCGATCCTGCTGTAGCTGTCGTGTGGGTTTTAGTAAAATGTGTAACTCCGCTCCCCAGGGTGTTGTTCCCTCCAAATATCCACCAGCTGATTCTCTCTGATTCCCTGTCGGAGTGCTGTGACCCCTTCCACTCTGTCTCTATGTTTCGTCTGTGTTCTGTCCATATCTGGGTCCAATCGTTTATTAAGGTCCCCAGCAAGTACTATACTGCCCTCTGCGATCCTATTGAGGATAGCGAAGAAAGATCTAAAGAACTGTGGGTCGTTCTCGCACGGGGCATAGATTGAGGCCAATGTCAGTTTACTGTTTTGTATTGTCCCTATCAGAATTAGATATCTGCCTTCCACATCTCTTTTAATCTTATCAATTTTGAATGGGAAGTTGTTGTGTAGGAGTATAGTCACCCCCTTCTTCTTTTCTCTTGCTGAGGCTAAATAAAACTGCCGATATTGGGCATCTAGATATTTGGGGTTGTGTCCTGAAGTGTGTTTCCTGTAGGAACAAAACATCTATCTTCTTTTTCTTATATTCAGCAAAGGCAACCCTCCGCTTCTGCGGACTATTAAAGCCTTTCACATTTTGAGATAACCAGGTTACAGACATTGTGATGTGTGTATAGATCTGCTTACCCTATTCTGTGCACTGATACGGGTTATTTTGCCGGACGATGGCTGAGATGCCATTAGACTGCGTGGCTCCGAATGCTCCTGTAGTCGCTCCACGTGGGGGGTCGGGATAGGGGGAGGGGGATACACACAACGACAGACACAGACAGGGGAGACAACACAACATGTAGTATAAACAGCATCATAATAGACAACAATATCAATTGGTCTGAGCTAACTCGGGTTAATACTGCCTATCCTCTTTCCCGTGTTGTTATTTGTTTTTTTTTAATGTACCTTCTTTTGTAGTTTTACTCCTCCTATGTGTGTTCTTACTTCCTCCTTCCTTTCGGTCGCCAATCTAACTGCGCCCTCCCTAGTCTCTTTTTGTTCCTCCCCCCCCGGTAAGCTCCTCTGCAAACTCCCCTTCTACTTTTCTCCCCCCCCCCTACTCTCCTTCCACTCTCTACCCTCTGCATACTCGTCTTGCCCTCTCTTCCCCCTCTAGTCCTCTCCTCATCTGCCCCCCCCTTCTTGTCCTCCTTCCACCTCCCTTCCTTCTCCACTCTCCAGATATGGAGCCTAATGCTCCGTGTGATAGCCGCTTTCGCACTCGCAACCTACTTTTATATGGGGCTGTATTGTATATTTTGCCGCCCAGCCTCTCTTCTGGCCCCCTCCCCCATTGTCTCCACATCCCGCCCCCCCCTCCGCTGTCCGTCGGGACCCTCAGCTAAGGAATGCGCGTACCTCTGCCTCGGGTCCCCGACAGTTCCCCTCTGCACTTCCGGGTGGCGCGCCGATGTCGTCATATCCGGGCGCGCCGATGACGTCACATCCGGCCGCCCTGCCTCCGGCTGACGTCAGATCCTGCTGCCTGTGGATCGGGTAGGTGGGGCCTTCCTCCTCTCCTCCCGGAACTCCGCCTCCTCCCCTTCCGCTCACTTGCCTGGCAGCAGTCTGTTCGCGCCATTTGCAGGGGCGCCATGTTTACCCACGAGAAACTCCCGCATCTTTCCCGACACCACGATGTAGATGCAGGAGGCGCCCTCTTGGAGGCCATTATCCATGTGCTGGAACACAATGTTTCTCATGCTGCTAGCAGGGGACCGCCGGCTTTGAAGTCACAGGAGGATGGCTTCAAAGCTGCTTCAAACTGCAGCAACAGGTTGGACAAAGAAACTTTGTTCCTTCAGCCAGGATCCGTTATATCCAGGGGGCAACGTGCTGCCTGGACATCCAGGAGCATCAGGGGTATAACTGGGGGGCAATATCCAGTCCGATCCACCCTCCCGACCTCAGGGTTTGTTTTTGTTGTTGGTCTTCGTGTTCTCGGCCGCCCTGCTCACTCGTGTCCAGGAGGTTTCTGCAGTTGGGCGTTTCTCTGGTTGCTGCGGGAGCTTGTCTTTAACTCCTACGGTTTGTAGGAGTGCTGCCCCCTCATCCAAATGCCGTATGCTGTGGGCTTTGCCATCTTTAATAACGAGGAGTCCAAAGGGGAAAACCCATCTATAACGTATGCCCCTCTCTCTCAGTATTTTTGTATGGGGTTGCAGTGACCGTCTTCTATTTAGTGTAGTGGGGGATATGTCCTGATAGCTTCACTCCCTCGAACTGGAGTGTGGGGGATGCCCTTGTGATTTTACTAAGCGCCTCTTTTATTTTAAAATAGTGGATGCGCAGGATGACATTGCGCGGGGGATTGTTGGGAAGAGGTTTCTCCCGCAAGGCACGGTGGCATCTGTCCAGTTGGAGCTCGGAAGGGGATTTATCTGTCAACAGGGACTCCATCCACCTCTCCATAAAGTACTCGATGTCCGTGACCTCCTCAGGTAAGCCTCTCAGCCGTAGATTGTTTCTCCTGTCTCTGTTTTCCCCGTCTTCCTGCTTCTTCTCCAGTTCAAGCAGCCTTTGTTTTATGTGGATTAATTCTTGCCCCGTGTGCTGGTGACACTTAATAGAGACATCCATCTGCTGCTCCAGCTCGTGGGTGCATTCTCCTATTCCCTGTATGTCCTTGCGCAACCCATCTATTTCACTACGGAAAAAGTCTTTTATTTCAATTAGGAACTTAGTCATGTCCTTCCTTAGGATGGGCTGCAGCCCCGCTTCCTCCTCTGGGTCTCCCCTGCCCTGCGTGGAGTCTGTGTCAGAACTCCCACCTGCAGACATGGCCATCTCGTATCTGGCCTTTACTTGCTCTGTGTGCCAGAAATAAGAGCTCAGATCCAGGGACTTTCTCTTAGTGCTTTTTGTCGTGGCCCGAGTTATTGGCATAGCCGCCGCTTTAATGCTGCTGAGGGTATGTTTTGCGCCGAGTTTGGGTGAGTTTTTATTGTATTTATTTATATAAATGCGCTGGGGATCGGAGGAGCTCTCAGCTTAAGCTGCCATCTCCCAGTCCGTTGCGCATACGCCTTTGAAGACCCCTTTTTATGTTGTAAATGTGTTCTGCAAAGCGTCGTTTTAATGGTCTACCTGTCCGCCCTACATATTGTAGCCCACAAGGGCATTCTAACAGGTAGACCGTAAATGAACTCCTGCAACTAATGAAAGATTTGATTGGAAATATAGCTCCTGTGATGTTGGATTTAAAATCTCTACATTTTGAGCTATACTTGCAACCAATACACTTGCCACATTTGAAGAACCCATTTAGTTCCTTCAACCATGTGGTATTGGATTTCTTAGCTACATCGAATGGACAACTTGGAGAAAGTTGTAATTTGAGGTTATTAGCCTTTTTAAAAACTATTTGTGGACTCTTTGGTAATATTGTGCTGAGTGCCATGTCCCCCTGTAGGATTCCCCAATGTTTTTTAATTATTTGGGTAATTTTCAGAGCCATGGCATTATATTTTGTGATGAATGGGATGAACTCACTATCTACAGGTGATCTATTACTTTTAGTTTTATCCATCACTATCAAATCATCTCTTTGGATATTCCTCACAGTTTCCAATGCCCTCGTCACCTTGGTGTAATTATACTCCCTATCTATAAATGTATCCCTTAGATCCTCTGCTTGTGCATTAAACACCTCAATTTGAGAGCAATTACGTTTTGTTCTTAAAAACTGGCCCTTCGGTATGTTGTTAATCCATCTCGGATTATGGTGATTATAATGCCATGGCTCCGAAAATTACCCAAATAATTAAAAAAACATTGGGGAATCCTACAGGGGGACATGGCACTCAGCACAATATTACCAAAGAGTCCACAAATAGTTTTTTAAAAAGGCTAATAACCTCAAATTACAACTTTCTCCTCGATGTAGCTAAGAAATCCAATACCACATGGTTGAAGGAACTAAATGGGTTCTTCACATGTGGCAAGTGTATTGGTTGCAAGTATAGCTCAAAATGTAGAGATTTTAAATCCAACATCACAGGAGCTATATTTCCAATCAAATCTTTCAAATTAGTTGCAGGAGTTCGTTTACGGTCAACCTGTAAGAATGCCCATGTGGGCTACAATATGTAGGGCGGACAGGTAGACCATTAAAACGACACTTTGCAGAACACATTTACAACATATAAAGGGGTCTTGAGACACATAGTGTCTCAAACCACTTTAAAGTGAAGCACAATCAAAATCCTGAGGGTTTAGTATGCAAAGGTATAGATTGCCCCAAACAAAATTGGAGAGGGGGAGACAAAATAAATGTAATATCCAGGTGAGAAAGCTAATGGATCTATACCCTAAAAACATTGACTCCTAGAGGTCTCAATATTGAGTTCGATTTGGCATCTTTTCTAAGAGACAGATGACTGGGTATAAATACTAATAAAGGCAGTCCCTAGCCAATCTCATCCTCTGTAATCCTCTGTTCTCTAGTCCAATCCGCATGATATATGGTCCATGCTAATGTTTTTTTAGTAGAATTCTTTTCAGCAGGTTTTGCATAAATTAATTATTAAATGTATTGCATGTTATGATATTTTTTATTGTATTCTCTGTATTTTTACTGCATTATTGTATAATTGACTGTAGAATTATTGCATTTTTTGGATGTTCTATGGAATACCTGTAATTATGCGATAAGTTAGTGTTACGGTCATAATTGTGTATCATAATAACTAGCACTAGTCATTTTTACGTAGCCAGATGCCCCTTTAAGAATCAATTATCCTATCACGGCCCTCGATCTGGCATTCTGTATGCTTAAATAGCCCATTCTAGCACTGAAGCTCCATTACCCCTGAGGAAGTGACGTCAGGAGTCACGAAACGCGCGTAGGGTGGAGCTTAGATTGCACGCATTGCTGCGTGCTCGAACCAGCTGAGGAGGGTGCAGTGGACGGTGACGTCATCTGAGGTGGACCTGGCGCTCTGAGTTGCGGCCACAAGGAAGAGGTACATGTGGGATCCAGCCTCCATACACACCACGGCACAGCCCCTCGAGCCTGCGGACGGCACGTTGTAATACGTGTAGTAAGGTCATCAAGCATGTGAGTGCACTAGCTGTTTTGATCTTTTAATGTTTTAATAAATTGTACTGTACTACACCATTGGCAATTTTATTTTCCTATATGCAATTGGGCATTGCGGTTGATCTGTGTGGAGCGGGCGAAATATATCTGAAGACCCTAATCCAACCCTTTCAGCGATCGAGACCACCAGCTAAAGATACCTTTCAAGGTCTGCCTTCATCTGGTTAGATGTAAGTAGCTAGCAGCGGTGTGGATGAGATCCCCACGACCAGAGGGTACTGCGCAATGGTCTCTTGTCCTCTGATTTCAGATACCATCGTGAGAAAATCAAGAGGACCACCTGTGAAAATCTACGAACTGTTCCTCTCAGACACAGAATCAGGAACATTATATCAGGTTTATGCACTTGATAGTGCGCCAAGGACTTTGTTCTCTATATTATCAGTTTTTGTATAGCTTTATGGAAAGGCTTGATATTCAGTCCTAGGCAGCCCCCTATCTTCCCTCATCTCCTCCCTTATCTTGGTGGTTGTTGGGCTTTTGTGCTAATTGTGTATCCTTGAATAGTTTGAATATATTTTCTGTCACATTTTTATTTATCATTTTTTAATAATTTATTGTATATTATTAAGAATATTTTACATACCACATTAACAATAGGTTGAGCGCTTGATTTGTAGTTTAATTCTCTCTTTATCACGAGCATTTAACCCAAACTGATGTGGGTAGTGTGGAAATTCATGCAGGTTCTCTTTCTCTCTATCTCTCAGGGTTCCCAGGGATACTTTGATTCTCTCAGATTGCTAAGGTATCAGCCATATATATGGGAGAATGGAAAGCCAGACATAGTGTGTACCGTACAAAATATAAACACTTTAATTGCTAAAAAAAAAAAGTGTGTATGCTTACATCAATAAAACTTGTACCAGACACATAGGAAAAGCGAACTCTGTGTCCCAATCCTCACTCCCTCTGCCCGACTCTCCCGTCGCGTCACTTCCGGTTCACCGGCGTCTCACTTCCGGTATCGCGGCACGGCTGAAATTCACCGAATTAAGGGGAATCTGGAGTTCAGATCGAGTGCTGGTGGGTGGCGACAGCAGGGCGCTTCTGACTCTGCGTGTTTCGCTATCGTCGCTTCGTCAGGAGTCTATGATTGGCTTCTCATTCTTTCGATTTATAGCAGTTCCTTTGCTTTCATTGGTCGATGGTTCCACCTATGAGCCCCATGATCGGTCTGTGCCTAGCCAATGGGAGCACTGTATACGAGTATATTACAACATTCTGACGCATCATAACATGCATATATATACTATTTGATCGCCAGATACAATACAAGACATCTTCTATCTCTAATGAAATTGTTACACACAAGTCTATCTTTTATTTATATTGTGTGGCCAACATCTCACACCATCCAAAGGAGATCGTGATCATTCTAAGTGAAAAACGACAATATACTTGAATCTAAAAATAATGGACAATACCAATTATGGCTATAAGAATATTTCTCAATATGTGTGGAAAAAAGGGAAAAAGAGGAAGAAGAAAAACAGAATTTTGTGCATGAACACATCTAGAATCTTTCTTACATCTATTTTATTGTAAATATAACTAAAAAAGCAAACATATAAGTATCTGAAATATAAAAAATATACTATATAGCCTTCCTGCTCAGCCTTCAGCCCTGCCCTTCTGGAACCGCGTCTCCCATAAAACATTTTGCGTGGGGATAGCACCCCACCGGTGCTTGAAGCAGCAGTTGCTGTATGTGCACCAGAAATCATTGAAAGCCCAGCAAACCCCAGCCTTACTTTCTCCCTGCTTGCCCAAGGTGCTCGCCTGGCGACCACCGCTAGACCCCCTGAAAAGGCGCCGGCTTGTCTGCCACAACCCAATCGATCCATAGTTCCACATCCTTCATGTCCCATGACATCTTACCTTTGTTCAACGCTATTGTTCCCTGAATTTTACATCATATACCCACCAGCCCATACCACTTTGCCTTTGATGGACATGCCCAATCATATCCATGTATTTAAACAGTGCTGAACATAAATGGGGGGGGCCTTCTACCCGATCACCCACTGTAGGATTCTAAATGCGAGTGACCAATTGTAAAATGTGCGCGGGAAGAGACGTTTCGCAACATTTTTTCCTTGCGTCCCCTTTTTTAGATGATCGCGCCAGTGCTTCCTTGTTATCTGGAGCATGGATAGCTCTACGTAGTCCCCTGCCTCTTCTCTTTTGTTAAATGGGTGCCCAACGCACTGGCAAGACATAAATTTGCGTTCGTAAAAGCACCATCTGAGACTGCTCCCCTCCTGCCGATGATGGGGCAGCTCCCACGCCAGTGGCCCCCTCCGTGGATTAAGTGGCTGAGACTAGCCGGGGTTGGGCTGGTGGTTGCCGGGGTGGGGTTGGGGTATTTTTGGTAGGGCTGGGGTTTTGCCGGGGCCGCAGTGTGTTCCGGCGCTGCTGCCCCAGCAAAACTAGCTACTTCTTGGATGATGTGCCCGGCCCCCCCTAGGGAGGTCCCTGTGGCCTTGCTAAGTGCCCCCCATGCTGCTGCTACCTCTAACGCTGCGCCAGGGGCTCCTGTCCTGACTACCATTCCTACGGGGATTGTGAAGGAGGCCGACGCCTGAGGCTTGAAAACCTTTAACGCTGCAGTGAACCTTGTTTTGTCTGCTGCGCTGTATGACGCCGGATCCAGGGCCTGCACGACTCTGGAATCGCTAGCTGCAAATATGCTGCGCTACTTGGGTCTCCTCCATTGCACCTCCTAAATGCAATTATCCTGTCACGCAGCCAACCCGTTTTAACCAGCATAGGTTTCTTACCTATCCTTGGCATCGCAGGGGGACGCGACTTAAGCGGCGAACTGGGCCGAGCCTCGTCTTCGACCATTGCCAGTTCTGCGTTGTTGAAGCTGGGATCCTCACCTGTCACCCGGAATGTTGCGACCCTAGCGGGGGCCCTTTGTGCCAAACACCGCCTGCAACCACTGTAGGCGGCCATCTTGTTCTACCACCTCCGTCCTATTCTATAACAAACATTCTCCATCATAACATTTCCCCCCAGCACGAGTTAATGCATGACCTTTGCAATGAACCTTTGCAAATAACTAGGCCTCTTTAAACAAAAACACCATGCTGGCAATTTAATCTGGCCCACAACAAAACCAACAACAACCATGCCAGGTGGGTGGATGGGTTGTGAGGGATGTACCGAAGCCTGCACAACGAGGGACAGACATATCAAGAGTGAGTCTACCTTCAAATCTTAACTCCCCCGCTATTCCAAGCTAATCTATAACAAACATTCTCCATCAAAACCTTCCCCCCCCCCCCCCCAGTAACAATGAATGCATGCCATTTTGCAATGATCCCCTGAATAACATGGCCCCCTAAAACAAATGCCATGCTGGCAATTTTTATCTGGCTGGCCACCTACATCACATCCAACAACAGCCATGCCAGGTAAGTGGGTGGGTGGGTTGGGAGGAGTGTGCCAAAGCCTGCACAACGTAGGGACAGAAACCCCAAGGGTGAGCATACTTCAAACCCTAGCTCCCCTGCCATTTCAATCCAATCTACAACAAACACTCCGTCAAAACTCCCTCCCCTCAGCAACAGCCAATACATGCCCCCTGCAATGATCCCCCGAATAACATGGCCCCCAAAACAAAACACCATGCTGACAACTCCATTCTTTCCCACAACCCACACCAAAACCAAACAAAACATGCTAGGTTTGGGGATGGATGGTCTAGATGGGGTGTGCCCATGCCTGCGCAATAGAGGACCGCGGCTTGCCCCACTTCCCCTCTCGCCCCCCCACAGCTTTGCGGCCAGGAGAGGGATGGCAAGGTGATCTTGAATATCAGCTATGGCACTATAGGCCTCAGAGCGCGCCAAATGGTAGGTCACGTGAACCAATGTGTGCAGGAGGTGAGGAAGGCAGGTGAGGGAGGGTTGGGTACGAGTGGCCAGGAGATGGAACCACACTGTGTGGACCCACCCAACTTCGGTTGGAGCATGCGGGGAGGGGGTAGGAGGGAGGCGATGGGCAGCCGAGCGTGCAACATGGCTGGAGGCGCCCCCCAAGAACCTCCTTCCTGGGAAAAACATCACTTGTGGCCCATAACCCAACTAAACGCAGCAGAGGCTGCGTGGGGGGGGCGGGGGGAGAGGAAGGACCGGGATGGCCGCCTCCGGGAGTGTGCGGGACACGCTCAGTGCCCCGAGCCCATTTCCCACCCTGGCCAAGCAACCACGGGAATCAGGGGCGGAGGGGGAAGTCCCTGGAGGTAGCGACCGGGAAGGAACTGCACTGTTTGCTCTGACCATGCTCCGGTCGGATCTCCCCCTCTCCCAACCAACCCCACCAAAATCCTTTGCCATTGCTGATTAATATTTATTATTTATTCATCTCCCCCTCTCCCCGCCCCCCTTTAACGGCACTGACATGGCCGACCAAAACCAGAAACCCCAGTCAGCATCCTCTCCCTGCGCATGCATGTCCCTCCCCAGCTCCCCCGAACGGGCAAGTTCGGTAAGCGTAGGAGGGGGAGCATTGGGAAGGGCCGCACATCACATGTAGCAGCACAATTGTCATCTTACCTTATAACCTGTGCAGCATGGAGAGGAAATAGTTGGCGGGCAGCAAACGGGCTGCGCTCCCTGCCAGCCGGGCCTTAAATAGGCCTTACGTCAGGGGAAAGGTTTGGGGGCGTGCCTGAGAGGAGGAGGCCAGCCCCCCGGTCAGGAGATCTCCCTCCCCCCACCACTGATGGCTGGGGGGGGGGACGCTTTATATTATAATGATTATCAGTGCTATCTGGCTTCATTTATGGAGAACGAATACATGCACAACCTGTAATAATTTTATTTTAAGACCGTTTTGTATCATTACAGTTGATAAAATAGGTATGGTATATGTACATTTGATCTATAAGGGGCATGTGTGAGTATCTGAACTTTACGAATAATGTTGATTTTTAAAAAATTGTTAATATTTAATAAAAGTTTAGTATTACATCTTATTTTTTTTAATGATGAAATTGCAAGTTCGTCTAAACAATTGTATTGCAATTTATACATACTTAACACCTTTTGATTGTAAAAACAATTGCACATACATATTGTGAAAAATAAATTATTTATTCACACATTAAAAATAAAAATGCAAACTGAACTTTTCTGTAAAAAAAACATAATACCGATTTTAACGTTTTGGGCTTAAAAAATACACAAACAGAAGAAAAAATCTACTCTTCTACTTCCCTTAAGACACAGCCTTGCAATTCCTGTCTCAGTCTCAAATTTCTGGCAAGAGTTATGTTCCTTAAAATAGTTAACAGGCTTCAGAAAATCCATGTCCGAATATGAAGTGCCATGGAACACATTGGTTATAATTTTCTGTTTTTCAGACTCCAGAGCAATCACTTCCTTATTGAATTCGCTGCCACCTTTTTTTTCTTTTTGGCCGGTGGGTCGCTGCAAGCCATCATTTCAATTACAGAGTCCTCCACATCTATCGAAGCAGACGTTGTGGCGTGTGAACAAGTCCTTTAGAGAAATAAAGATCTCCGCTAGGACCATTCCATTTAAAACTGTATATAATGAAATGTCTTCCCTAATAGGGATGGGGGACTAATACCTAGTGTTCCCTTGCACAAAAACTGTACATAGATTGTCCCATACAGTAAAGAATGAGGATATGGAAAACCACAGGCATAACTCACTGTTAGCTTCCAAAGTTCCACTGGTGTGGTCCCAAAGCAGTGATTCAGCGGTGTGCAATCCACCAAGACAGGGAAACAAGATACAGCTGATGAAGGCAGTACACTGCCCAAGAAGCAGGAGGAGGATCACGGCTGCATAAAAACGATTTATTTCATAAGGGGGATCACACATATCCCCCAACAGCAACAGTAGGTAACACACCTACGCATTTCGGGCCGTGTGCCCTTTATGAAGGCCCGAAACGCATAGGTGTGTTACCTACTGTTGGGGGATATGTTTGATCCCCTTATGAAATAAATTGTTTTTATGCAGCCGTAAGCCTCCTCCGGCATCTTGGGCAGTGCACTGCCTTCATCACCTTTATCTTGTTAATATGTTTGTAGGAGAATTGTTGCAACTAGGTCTGTGACCTTTCCCTGTATCCTTCATATGTTGCAAATGTTATGCTCCAGTTCTACCCACCAATCAGTGCCTGGGCATGTTGGCAACACCTGGCATGGAGTGTTGCAATATTATGTTTTAAGTGTATAAAAAGGAGGGGTGGGGAGACCCCTAGCAGACAGCCTGCATAGTTACAGAGGTGTGGCTGTGACAAGAAAAAACTGCAGTGTCCAGTGCAGTTTTGGTCTCAGGCCTGAAAACCAGTCCTGTAAGCCCTGGGCAAGAAGAGAGAACAGGGGAAAGGTCCCTGCAACTAGGTATGCAAGGTATCCCCTAGTTGGGTATGTGTGATGTTTGTGTGTTTTGTATAGTTGTAGATATACTTTTCCAATAAATAAATGTTATAAACTCTCATGTTCTGTCTGGCGATATTGATCCCTTGTATTAGTCCTGGTCTCCCGTGACAGACGTGTCCAAGGATGTCAGTGAATACAGAAACGCATCCTGGACCACTTCAGAAGCATCTTCTATGCCCTGCCCTGGGAAAGAGTTATCGGAGTATGCACAGATGGTGCTTAGGCCGTATAACGTTGGGATTCTAATGATGTTGATGGCCGTTCTAGATTTGAGTCGGTCACTGCTGGAGTCATCTGTCTCTTAAGGAAGAGCATGCTTGAATATAAAGGCCAGGTACATGGACGATCCATGCTGCTGGGACCTGCATCCACTGATCGCAGTTAACTGATTTTTTTCAGCTCACGCCGGAAAGAATTGCACAGATTCTAAGACTTGGACTTTAAAACGTCACCTAACAAAAAAAATGTTTAAACTGTATTCTTTGTTATAAACGCAATATTATAGTTACATTACATTTTAAATTCGGTATTAGACAATATATAATCATTTAATAATATGTAGACTTACTTGGGATGGACAAAATCTCTGCAATCTCCACATTTTATCATGGCTATAACAATCATGATAAGCCCAATTGCGCTGGTTCCACAACACATCGCGCAGAGGCAGTGGATATTGACACTCGAGTGGAAAGAGCGCCACCTGGCTATTCACACTCGAGTGGAAATAACGCCACATGCCTATTCACAGTCGAGTGGAAAGTATAGAAGAAAAAGAGGACAGCTGATGATCAATACTTAAATAAACAAGTACAATATAAATGACACATAAATATAGATGGTCGCCTGATGGACATTTTTCTGAACACTCGAAATACAGCTGAGCTACATTTTGAGACTGAATAGCTAGTGACCTGGAAACATTTTTTTTGTTTTTTAACTTTTATTATTTTTGGAATTTATACTTTTCGTGTTTCCGTAATTTTTATTTATCTGAAAAGATTAGGAACACATCTAAAATCATTTAACAAATAACATTCAATGACAACAACAAAACAAGTCATCATAACAGCGAGCAAAACGAAAACTTTATTTTTGTTGTTTTTATGTTTTTTTGTATTCAAATCTTTTTCTCCAACTTAACAAAAACGATAGAAAGAATGTAGAAGTAAGCGAAAGTCATAATTCAGCAGAAATAGATACTAAAAATGTGTACTTATTGATAAATGAAGCGCAAAAAAAAATTAGCATGTGGCGAAGCAAGTGCAGGATGTGAATTCAACACCAATGAGCCCCTAATCAAGTTTCGGGATGTTTCTGCACATTGATGTTGAATTAAAAAAACAAAAAAAATAGCATGCACACAAAACCAAATTTTTTTTCTTCGTTTTTTCTCTTAAACTCAACACATATTAATGAACTAAGCACAAAAAAAATAGCAAGAGGCGAAGCAAAAGTAGGCGCAAAAGAGAATTCCGCATCAATGAGCCCCTACGCAGGTTTTGAGATGTTTCTGCACATTGAGTTTTTCTTTTTACGTTTTTTTAAATCAGCATCAAAGTCAACATGCCCCAACTCAAGTTTTGGGAAGTTGCTGTATGCTGACAAAAATTCCTACTAAAAAATCTGAACAAAAAAAGGTGTGTGCAAACCATGTGCCTGCTTAGTTCGGTACCGCCAAAATCAATGCAAAATTTCCGACTTTAGATAAACTGCTATGGAGGCCCGCTCTTCCCATGGAGTTTTGGACAGCGTTTTGGACTTATCATAATATAACCGCGAACCTTTGAAAACAACCGAACTGAGAAAATGATTTGTACTGTGATGCACAGTTACTACGAATTGAAACGTAGCGCCCAAAAATTCTAACTGTTCAGGAAAAACATCTTTCAATGAGCACAAATCACCAGTCGTAAAAGCAGAAAAGGTGACATTTATAAAATTATTTCACGGTGGGAGTTCCCACTTTTCCCGTGGCAGCTTCTAGTTAAATCAATGGTAGTTTCACCACGTTGTAGATTCAGGAAAAAAGAACTGGCATTCTGCTGAGTAAGGTTCAGCCCACTGCTACACTGCGTTTTCTAAAGTGCCTTGGAACGGGTTGGTGACTTGACGATTGAATGTTATACCCTTTTCAATGTTTTCATATTCCAAAAAAGTTGTACACAGAATTTGTGCAAATGCTGTAAACTTTTGTCTGAACTAAATCATGAAAAAATGAAGTAAAATTGTTATCCAAATTGCCCCACACGTCAATCACATTTCTTACAGGGGTTTTTCTTATGTGATTCAACCAGCGCAGTTTGGTTTCACTGAATCGACCTATTCTTTCCAGAGATAAAACTTCCCCCATTATTTGCATGCGATAAAAAGTACATTTCTAAGGCCCAAGATGATTAAATATTAAGCACATGAAAGGGTAAAGCAAGTGTCAATACTGCAAGTGTTTTGCATCACTATAGTTTTGCCAGCAGCTGTAAATATCCCCGCTTGAGCAAATAGCGGCAAATCTAGTGTAGGGGAGCAGGGCACAGGATGGTTCAATTTTTTAGCGGGAGGCTCATCACTGCAAAATTTGCATACCCATGGGTAGCTCAAATCATGCCAAATAGGATGGGATGTAGGAGGCACATCTGTGCATTCTGGGTCATACCAATCATCACACATGTGGCAGTTAATCATTTTTAACAAGCCCGTATCAAGTTGTTTGCAAATGCAGAAAAGTGCTACTCTAACTGAACTAAGTTGTGATATCCTCTCAATTTTTCGGCGATGGAAAGATTAAAAAATTAGAGTGCCTAAAGCAGTGAAAGGCATATTCAGATAATTTTTTGCCTAGGTTATACAATTTTTAACTTGAATCAGCCCCTCTACATAAATCCAACCGCACATGCTACAGCCATTAGTGCCTGTTCCCGAGAACAGTTTGATCCAGTTGTGGGCCAGGCAATAAATTCAATGCACGAACCAGGCGATTCAAGGAAGCAGCCCTGGTGTACAAACTTATGAACCTATTCCCAGGATTGTCACTATTAGCCACATCCAGCTATTTGCCACAGTACAAACTAATTGTGTTGGCTCCACTGGTCTTCACAGTAACATACGTGTTTTCAAAAGGTATAATCTGCACAACAGGCTCACAGCTACTTGAAAAAAGCATTAGTTGAAAAGCTTGTATGATCGTTGAGAAGCAGTTAACCCCCTTTTATGTTGCTTACGAAAGAAAATTTGGCTTAAATCGGGTTTTTGTTGCGAAGGTGAAACTGGTGATGGAAAGCCTTCTTCATTCCAGCTCAAGAAAATCTGCAGCATAAAAGCCAACTTCCAATGAAAAGCTTTGTTACTGAGTTTGCTTGCTATGTCACAAATACGCTTGCACACTGAAGAAATCCTGGAATACTTTTCCGAAACAGTCAAGGGGGTTTTTGGTTTGTCCTTTTTAGCAGCAGTCACAATGCTGTTTTCCTTCACGGGTTTAGAAAATTAGACAAAATGGTAGTGGAATAATTTTGCCATTTGAAACGATTCGAAACAACAGCCACATCAATAAGCGACAAGTTTAGGTGGTCCCTAGCAGCAAACATGCTTACAAGGAAGATTCAATTGACTGAAAAATTCACACCAACAAACTGAGAAATAATCGCCGTTAAATAATGATCAACTGAACCAAACGTAACCCTAGCCCCATTAGCATCCACACACAACGAAAATCGTGACTCTTTTTCTCTAAAAACACGATACTGTTGCAAAATGTGCACAGAGGCAAAGTCGGGAAAAACGTCAACAACCGCATCGGTACTCGCTTCGAAGATAATTGTTTGCACTTGCTTAAATAATCACGATGGTCCACATTGAACTTATGCAAGCTACAAAAAGTAAACGATCCTTTCAGACATTCAAACATGCACAAGTATTTGCATACAACATCTTTTATGTGCTTGTTCTGAGCTTCAATTCGGTTGGTATCATTCACCTTAAACGTTTTTAGGTTTTTGTGAAGTGTATGCCCACTTTTTCCGACAACTGTACCAATTTTTTGTGAAAAGGATTTTGAAGTCTGCGGGTACCAAGGCATCAGAAAAAAAGTTGCACCAAGCTTCATCAAACAAACTGGAATCATGGATAAACGAGAGTTTTCCGGCATTTCAGAATGCACGTTTTCAAGGACTCAATGCTAACGTTTGCCATGCTGAGCGCAGACACCTCCATATTATTAAGATGCAATCCTTTAAGCAGCAAATTAAAATTTCTCTCCACGTGCACTTGTCACAAAAGGACGTCGGCATTTAAAAAAGTTTTGGGGGTACAATCTACCGACACAAAATCTTTATCCAGAAGAACAACGGTAGTTTTGCCAACAACTGACTCACTAGACGTTAGAAATTGTTTAAAACACAACCTGACATTCTCTCGCGTTTCCATACTAAGAAAACACCATGCAACAACCCTACTAATGCCATTCCTGTCCAGCACAGTAAATAGGTATAAAACATCTCAAGTCATTCAGCCTATACGTGCCATCAAGGTCCACAAGTTCAGGAAACTGACTATATCAATTTCGCATTACACCAGATTGATAGAAAATCACATCAACAAAGTTAGTAGCATCGTCGGTTATGATTTTCAGATAAGCATCTGGGTCCTTTAGATGAGCGTTGTCAAGAAAATCAACCACTTTTTCTAACTCAGACAGTGCCAAATTTTTGCGATTCTTAACAATGCAATTGTAAATGTCGCTCAAAGTCGCCTGTTTGCCGAATATAGTCTGCACCTGTTCAGCAACTAACTTCTAATTAGCACGCAAAGCTGAGGCATTACTCACAAGTGGCAGCTTCGTCGGTCAGCCGCCTTTGCTCCGGATAAAACAAATATACGGACGGAGAAACTTCATGATTGTGCCCCAAGCAAGCTTTTTTGATAGCTTATCGACTACCTTGTCGTAAACAACCACAATTTCACTCTGACATCCTAGCCCAAAATAACTTTGGTTGGGTCGCAATCCCTTTTCTTTCGGCAGCGCTTTAATACCATTTTTGCATCGGTAATTCATTTTTGTATAAACGAGACGATCGTTGCTTTTTGTAAATTTCCAGCTTGAATGAATAGAAAACAGCTGATGGGGTCGCTTACACAATGTTTCCAAAGCCTCTTTTAGCCTATCGTAAGATTTGAAACAACGGCCGACAGAAAACTCCAGACAAGACTCCATCAAGTTAACATTTGACATTGCGCAAAGTTAACGCGCAAAGCGCGTGTCCTTCCTTACTGTGTATGCCAGCTAACGCGCAACTACCTACAATAACTACAAATATGTGCGATGAAAAAACCGTGGACAGACAAACAAAAATTCTGAAAAAGCGTGCAAACAAACGAAAAATGCAAAAAAGCGCGCAGCAAGCATCATCAGCAAGAAAACCGACGCGCAACAGTTACAGTAAATCATTCTTGACGGAACCCGGTCAGTGACGTCACATCCTGTGGCCGACACCTCCAACAAAGGACGCATGAGCAGAGAGCTCACACTGGCAGCTGCATGCGCACCAGCTGCTGAAGTGAGCAGCGTCCACTTGAGAAGCTTCAGATCACCGGTATCCACAAGGGCGGACTTTGTACAACGAACTGTGTATGGGGGTCAAATGTGAGTTGCCATTTTAATGTTTGAATGTAACCACTAAATTGTTTTACTCCCTACACTTAGTCTGCCTCTTCTTGTGTATACATTTGCATGGTACCTGGGAGCTGACACACGATTAGGACTGATGACATCATCGTCAAGTCTTCTACCAGCACTCAGAGATTACCCTGGAAGGGTTCACTGCCTACTAACCATTGTCAAAGTGTGAGTGTGCACTCAATAGGTGTTTCATTAATTTATTCCATCATTTTATCACACAGTATTGCACTATCTATTTGTGTTTCATTTTTTGCATATTCCATGGTCCCTGAGCTCCCTGCATTTTCTCTACATGAAAAAAATGTGGACAGACAAACGAAAATTTAAAAAAAATGTGCAAACAAACGAAAAATGCAGAAAAGTGCGCAGCAAGCATCATCAGCAAGATAACCGACGCGCAACAGTTACAGTAAATTATTCTAGAACACACCAACTATGTCGGAAGTATCAATGTGCAGATCAAATAACTATGGATCAGCGCTTCCACACACATGCGCGTCCAACTCAAAACTGACAATCTGTTGCGTTTTGTAAACTCCAATATGCAACAAAATCGGGTATTGTCAACGGCCCTTTTTGACCAGTCTGGGGGGGGGGGGTCAACAGAATGAATCATGTACATACAATACATTATAGGTACCTATATGTACATATATGTAGTTCGTTTATCAAGGATCCTTTTTCTGCAGTATCCAGATTGGTTAGTAAAGTCTAAAAAGCCAGTTTAACTTAGCAACTGCATAAAAATGGAGTAACGTGGAGGAAATGAGTGTGAATATTCCTGTGGCGCTATTTCCACTCGAGTGTGAATATCCACTGCCTCGCGCAGATATATCTCAGAAATGAATTGCTTGATAGCAGAATTAATCTCATACAATCCAGGAGGAGCATATGTGGGGAATAAAAAGAAGAAAACAGTGCAAATGTAAGTGTAGATGTATTGACAATGGGTTAGATATTGATTGAAGTCTTGGCTCTAATGGTGTTCCTACTTACAAGATGATACAGATAAAAAAGCCTTTTGCAGATTGGGCTGCAGCCCCCATGGTAGTGATGGTGTGTGGATCTCCCTCCAGGCTCGTCCCCTCAATAGGGCGGAACAGTATGCAAAGGAATGGGAAAAGCACTACATAGTGGGTATTGTACTTTATATAAAAAAGGAATATAAAATGTGCACTTACAATGTGCTACTGTAGATAAAAACAGGCATGTTACACAATCATTATGTGTTGTGGATTTGTCGCCACTCTCACCGCCTTCCCCTGGATCATCCAATTGTCCTCCGGCTGCAGTATTGAATTGCAGCTTCACTGTCAGCTTTCCGTCCTGGTAGGCGTCTGACGTCACGGCTCTGAGGTGCGGCAAGAACTACGGGTCCTCCACTGGTTCAAGAATCCTCACTCTACGCGTTTCGCCCAGCCACAAATTGTGACTGCTTCCAGCTTCGTCAGGAGTGTAGATTCTTGTATGTGAATGTGTCTTATATACCCTATTTGATTCAATCGTCAAGGACAATACTAGAGCACCTGCGTGCGGTCTAATTGAGCAAAGCTGAACTCATTAATACATACATATTCACAAAGGTATAACAGAATAATAATATATAATACATATTTATCGTTATGAAACATCATCAAATTTAGAGATAAAAACTATAGTGATTCTGTGGTCATAAAAGGAAGTTACTTTAAATGGACAGATTAAGGGCACTATATGGACAATAGAAAGGAACTAGTGGACTTTCCTTAATGGATAATGAGTCTATTCAAATAAAAACAATACTCTGCAATTCGTTAATGAATTGATCTAATCACATTAGACTCAATACATTATATATAAATCCGTATTTAGAGGGTGAAATTGGATGTTTAACTGAATCAATGATTATACAGCCTATCATTGGATAAGGGAGAATAAATACCGATCTTACTATATGTATTTGGATATAAGGTGCATATATAGAGGATTAACAGCAATTCATATTAATTATACTTTTCAACAATAAAATTATTTGATTGACAGGGTGAGACTTAGCATATTTCACATAATTCATCTTGTGTTTATATTAATTAATCGACATAAAACATATGAATCTATTATATATATTTATTTTATAGTTTTTTATTTTTTGGTTTTATACTATTATTTATTTAATTAATTATGGGTGATGACGTTTCATTTACATCTACAGGGCAGTGAACAAGTCCTTTCTAGAACATTATACAATATTATTACAACATGATTTAACCAACTCAGCAAAGCTCATGATGTTTATAGTTCAATTAATATATACAGAACAAAAGTTAATATCATCTTATTAAGTTGTTGACACATCTATTAAATACAAAGTTCATACAATATTAGAGAGACATAATAATAAACTCTATTCGCACAGACAAGATGCAATTTATACAATCCAACTAAAGAGGAATATTTAAAGGCATATCAACGATGACGCAGAAGGCTGTAATGGGAAGGATGAAGCAGGAAAAGGAACATCATTAAAAAAAAACATAATTACAACAGAAAGGGTGCCAGATCAATCTCTGCATTCAGACCTTTAGGGCTAAGTGTTCTCAAACGATGGATCCAGAATGCTTCTCTTTTTAGCAATTCTGAACCCCTATCTCCTCCCCTCCAGTGTGGCAGTACATTTTCTATTGCTTTAAAATGCAAGCTTGTGGGTTCACCAGCATGGCATTCCGCAAAGTGTTTCGGTATGGTATGGTTTATCAATTTCCGATTGATACTGCTAAGATGTTCAGTTATCCTTGTTCGCACAGGTCTTATTGTTTTTCCTTCATATTGTAACCTGCAGGAACATTCCAAGAGATAAACTACATGGTCTGTCCTGCAGGTCATGAAAGTTTCGATGTTGAAGACTTCACCTGTAACTGTGGAAGTAAAGTGTGTATGCTCAGGTGACAGGAACCGACAAGCTACGCAGTTTTTGCATCCATAGAATCCCTTCATATTTAACCAACTTTTCTCCCTAGATCTTTTTTCTCTGAGGGCACTTGGGGCCAGTTTGTTCTTTAGGTTGTTGGCTTTTTTGAAAATTATGTTGGGTCTATCTGGAATGACCTGGCCTAGAATAGGGTCATTTTTCAATATTGCCCAATGTTTAGTGATAATGTTCCTGATACTGCTTGCCTCTCTATTGTCTCCAGTGAGGAATGTAAATTCAAAATTCCCATTTTTTCTCTTTTTCTCTCTATTCACTTTTTTTTTTTTTCCAATGTTTTTATTAGGCATTTAGACATTACAACAATCATGGCAAGTATCATAGCCTAACATTTTTGAAACATCTTTTTTGGGGGGAAACAGAGTGGCAACCTGAGTTGTCAGAGAAAAGGGGGGAATGCCTTCGGAGAGGGAAGGCAGAGAAGGGGGGGGGTAAGGGAGGGAGGGAGGGGGGGGTAAGGGAGGGAGGGAGGGGGGGGTGAGGGAGGGGGGAGAGGAATTGGGGGATAGGGGGGTGGGTGTCCCATTTGGCTGTTGAGGATTCTCTAACTGGGGCAGTTTTTAGTCCCTTATGGGGAAGGGATGGGCCTCCGTCCCGCCGGAGTTGGCTGACGCTCTCTAGTGAGGAGGATCCAAGGTTCCCAGATATCCTCAAAGGCGGGGATTTTTTGTCTAACGGTGGCGGTAAGCCTTTCCATAATCATCACATCACCGATTCTTTTTTTGATTGTATTCAGTGCTGGCGTAGTTGTTTTCCTCCAGGAGGCCGCAATACAGCATCTTGCCGCGGTGAGAATGAAGGATATTAATTTCCTGGTAGGCCGGGCAATGTCTGGCATTGGTGCGGCCAACAGGTAGGTCAGTGGTTCAATAGGTATTTCTAGGTTGGTGACCTCTTTTATCAAAATTTGGACCTTGGCCCAGTATTTCACAATTTCTGGACAGGACCACCAGATGTGGACCATGTCCCCTCTATTACCACAGCCTCTCCAGCATAGGTCTGATGCCAGAGGGTAGATCTGGTTTAATCGTGCTGGGGTAAGAAACCAGCCAAACATGATCTTATAAATGTTTTCCTTGATTGTAGTACATAGGGAAGTTTCAGAGGCTGCCTGCCAGATTTCTTCCCAAGTCTCTCTTTCTATATTCATACTCAGGTCTGCTGACCATCTGAGCATGTAGTCATGCTGTGTGGGGGTCGTTGAGTGCTCTAGTGCATTATATATTTCCGAGATTAGACCCTTCTGGTGAGTCTTAACCTTGCAAAGGTGTTCAAACTTAGTGAGAGTGGGGTATTCTGGGAGAGGACATGTAGTCCATACAAAGTTTTTGATTTGGAGGTATTTGAATGTGTCCAATTCTCTAATTTTATATTTGGTCTTCAGTTCTTGATAGCTCAGGAGCTTCCCTAGGCTCAGTAGATCAGCAATCGCCTCTATACCCCGTGTGTTAAAATGGATGAACAGTTTAGATCCACATCCCGGAGGGAATTTCAGATTGTTAAAGATAGGGGTCAGTTGAGAGCTTGTTGAGGAGAGGTCATATTTATATTTGCATCTTATCCAGACGTCCCACGTGTGTCGTGAGGCCTGTAGTTTAAGATTGTGTAGGTGCCCATCTCCTCTGTCCAGGTTCCAGAGGCAGGCTTGCAAAGAAGGCATCTTGGCATATTGAGTCTCAATTTTTACCCAGCAATAACGGGTCGAGTCTGAGTTCCACATTACTACCTGCTTGAGCTGTGCGGCTAAGTAGTATTTATATAGATCTGGTACTCCCAACCCCCCTCTGGATCTCTTAGCCACCAGGACCGATCTGGCAACTCTGGGCCTCTTGCCCTGCCAAATGAAGTGGAGCAATCTGTTCTGTATGTATTTTAGATCAGTGCCCGGAACGTGGATCGGGAGTGTTTGAAAAAAATATAACATTCTTGGGAGTATATTCATCTTAGCAGAGATCATCCTCCCGAACCACGAGATCTGGTAACCTTCCCACTGCTCTAGATCCTTTTTGATCTTATCCCATAATTTCGGGTAGTTATCCCGGTATAAGTCCCGGTAGTGCCTTGACACATTAATTCCCAGATATTTACTGTATGAAGGGCACCATCTATAGCTAAAATTTAGTTTAAGGAGTTTGACTACGGGATCTGGGAGGCTAAAATTTAGGCCCTCTGATTTGTCGCTGTTTATTTTATATCCTGATACCTTTCCAAACTCCGTCAGTTCCATCTGAAGGTTGGGGAGGGAAGTTAGGGGCTTAGTCAGAGTTAGAATGATATCATCAGCGAATAGGGAAATTTTTTATTGTTCTTTATCGATGGGAATACCCTGGATGTTCGGGTTTTGTCTTATTTTAGTCGCCAGTTGTTCGATCGTGAGGGCGAAAAGGAGAGGGGAGAGGGGGCATCCTTGCCGGGTTCCATTTCTGATTTGGAATCGTTCAAGGCCTCCACCTGATAGTCTTACTGAGGCTGACGGGTTTTGATATAGCGCTTGGACACCCTTCAGGAACGAGTCTCTGAACCCAAATTTTATCAGTGTTTGATCTAAAAATAGCCAGTCAATTCTGTCAAATGCCTTCTCTGCGTCTAGGCTTAGTAACATCGCCTTTGAGCCTGAAAGGTGGGCATGGTCAACTAAATTAATGATTTTACGGGTATTGTCTGAGGCCTGGCGGCCCAGGACAAACCCGACCTGATCCATGTGTATTAGTCTCGGGAGGATAGGATTAAGTCTGTTCGCCAACATTTTACTATATAGTTTTAGAACATTGTTCAACAGTGAGATTGGTCTATAACTTCCGCATTGGGTGGGGTCCTTCCATTCTTTGAGTATTATGGCCAGATTGGCGGACGACATTGAAGATGGGATAAGACTCCCTTCTAAGAATGAGTTGAACAAGCTCAATAGGTGAGTGGACAAGATGGGGAGAAATTTCTTATAGTAGGCATTTGTGAAACCATCAGGGCCCGGCGTTTTGGAGATTTTTGATGCCTTGACGGCCGTTTCTAGTTCTTCTGCCGTTATTGTGGCGTTCAAGATAATATTTTCCTCCTCTGTTGGCGAGGGGAGATCGCAATCGGCTAGGTAGTCAGTGGTTGCTGACAGTTCCTTTAAGCCTGGGTTAACAGAGTGGGCCCTTAGGTTATATAATTTGGTATAAAATTTGGTAAATTCCTCTGCTATTTTTTTTCGTTGTATAGAAGCTCACCAGCGCCGTTCCGGATCGCCGTTATTTGTGATCTTTTTTGTATTCCTCGTAACTTGCTAGCGAGAAGTCTATCGGCCTTGTTCCCTTTATCATAATACCTCTGACCCGTCCATTTGAGAGCTTTTTCTACGTTTCCAATTGGATTATTCTTAAATCGCTTCTAGCAGTTTTCAGCTGTTTATAGATTCTCCGGGAGGGGTTGTTTTTGTGCTGCTGCTCTAAGCTGATTATTTTGTCAGTAAGCTCTTTGGTTAATTTGAGTTTAGTTTTTTTCCGGTGGGAGGCAATCGAGATGAGGTTTCCTCGGATTGTCGCCTTATGGGCTTCCCACAGGCTTGCTGGAGACGAGACGGAGCCTGCGTTTATTCTAAAGTATTCCCTAAGGGATTTTTTGAGCTCCAACACTGTCCCGGAGTGATTCAGTAAGGAGTCTTTAAGTTTCCAGCAATACGAGATCGATTTCACAAATGGAATGGATAGGGTCATGGTGATGGGAGCGTGATCTGACCACGTGATTGGGCCGATATCTGATTTTGTGGTGGCTTCTAGAATGTTCTTGGTAGCAAGAAAGTAGTCAATACGGGAATAAGTCTGGTGAGGTGCCGAGTAAAAGGTGTAATCCCTTTTCCCCTTATGTTGTGTTCTCCAAATGTCTAAAAGAGAAAAGTCTCCCATAATGTCTTTGAATTTTTTCCCCAGTCTTTGTGACTGAGTGGAGTGTTGTCGTCCTGGGTGGCTCGATTTGTCTTCTTTTGGGTTGAGAGTCATATTTAGGTCACCTGCGATAAGTAGCGAGGATAGGTACTGTGGGTCAATTTCTTCCAGAACTGTTTTTAAGAATTCTGTCTGGTTCTCGTTTGGGGCATATAGGTTAATAAGGGCGATTGCCGTGCCTGAAAGTGAGCCGTAGACTACAATAAATCTTCCCTCTGGATCTGCCTGAATTTTTGTTAGATTAAATGGGGTGCCCTGACGGATCAGAATGGCAACCCCTCTGCGTTTGCTACTGAATGATGAAAAATAGCTCAACGGATACGCATGTTGAAATGTTTTAGGCGGCTCCTGAGACGTGAAGTGTGTCTCCTGGAGGAAAACAACATCACCACCCGACTTCTTTATTTCCTGAAGGGCCAGACACCTCTTCCTATTGTTATGTAGGCCCTTAACATTTAGGGAAACAATTTTTAATGCTTTTTGGTGAGACATATTGTCTAGAGCTGTTGTTGGCCAGTAAGTGGTTTCCCCTCTTGTTGGGGGGGGAGGCTTGAGAAGGAGTCTCGGTAGTGGAGGTTTCCTGCCTTGCAGGGGGTTCGGTGTGTGTTTTCGTTGGGCTAGTGCTAGAGATAAACAGCCAAAATGGACAGGAGGGGGAGGGTTGGGTGGGGGACCGCTGGGACAGTGACAGCGGGTAGAAGAAGAAGGAAGGAAAGTCGACCCTAATGGGGTCTAAAAGGTTGTAAACCGGTCTAGTCTAAAGACCGGCTGGTGTGGTTTAAGACCCTTGGGGGCGGGTCCGGTAACGGTCTCCAGTAGAGGCGGGCTGGGTGGAGACCCTTAGATGTCTAAAGTTTCGCCCGAGCCTACTTTCTCTAGGGTGTCTTGGTTGATGAGGCTTCTAGGGAGCCTATCGCCGTCAGGGCAGATAGGATCTGTGCGGCCTAAGCCCTGTTTCCCTTCGTGTGGGGGAGTTTGAGGGGAAGGAACTTCCTTGGTTTTTCCATTCAGTGAAGTGTGGGTGTGGTTGGGAGGAAGGGAGGAAGGGGGGGAGTGGGCAAGGGCTGATGGGAGTGGGAGGGTGAGTGGCAGGTATGAGGGTGAGTGCAAAGGGAAAGAGGGGGGCAGGACAGAAAAAAAGGGGGGTGGACAGAGGTGGGAGGGGGAGGGGTCAGTTCACGTACATTTCTCACTTAGTATTCATTTTGAACAGCAGAAAGCATATAAAGTATACAGTACATATTCCTTTACAACCAGGTTTGGCATTAACAACATTTAGGAAAAGCTATAAACTCTTGGTACCTGCTAGGATAATGTTGTTAGGAGTTATAGCAGGAAAGTTAAGATCCTTGGGGGAGGGGGACGGGGGGTAATGTGGGGAAAAAATAATTGGTGGGGGTCTGTAAGGAATCCGCTCCGTGGTTTACTGGTTGCCTTACCTTGCAGACATGTGCAGTCCTGGAGCACCTCTCCTGATGTTTGCTGCAGCCTGGATTCACTCACCAAAGCTATACACACTCCCTCTGGTATCTACTGCAGCTGTGCAGCCTATCACTGCAACCTAGACTTGCATTCATTCATTGGAGCAGTACAGTACCGACACACTTTATTCGAGTGTGGTCGGTACCGCAAGCCGGGAAATCTCCCGGCTTGCTAGTGGCCGCCCCTCGGCGTGCGCGCGGTCACGCGTCTTCGGGAGCGTGCGCCCCCTGCACGCGCGTCCAGGGGCTCCCCGAGGGAGCCCTGGTGTCCCGCGATCGCGGGACAGCGGCAGGGGGTTCCGGGGGACCCGGCGGACCCGGCAGCGGTAGGGAGAGCGCCCCGATCGGAGGGCGCTCTTCCGCTGCTTCGGCGCGCGCCCGTCACTCTCGGGCGCGCGCCAGGCTACTGCTGCGGCAGAGAACGGGCAAATGCTCGAATAAACTCTGCCGCAGCAGTATAGCATCACTCATAACTTCCCTCTTCTAATAGTTAGACACACGCGAGTCACATTAACATATTTGGGCGCTACACGTATGAATGCACACTATCTCCCCCCATTCCCGCAATCCTTTCTCTCCCCCCCAATTTCCTTCATTCTCTCTCCACCCCTTTCCCTCCATTCTCTCTCCCCACTTCCCTCCATTCTCTCTCCTCACTTCCCCTCCCCTTCTCTCCCTTCTCTCCCTTCCCCCATTCCCTCCATTCTCTCTCCGCACATCTGATACTGTCTCTCACCTCCATTCTGTGTCTCTCTTTCCCCATTCTCTGTCTGTCACTCTCTCCATTCTGTGTGTCTGTCTCTCTCTCACCATTCTCTTTGTCTGTCACTCTCTCTCCTCATTCTGGACCCTACCTGTCACTGAGGAGCAGGGGGGAGGGAGCCATCTTGTGCCCTGGCGGTAGACACTGGAAGATCTCAATTACTTCTGGGTCTTACTGCTGGAGCTCCTCTGCAGGTAACCCTGCCCCCACCCTCTACAACTGCTGCCAGACCTGGCCTCTGCCCTTCTCCTGCTCTCCTCCCCGCAGGCATCCTCCTGCCCTCTGCTAGGAGGTAAGGGGGGCATTGGAGGTAAGGGGGAGCATGGGAGGTAAGGGGGGGCCCATCGGAGGTAAAGGGGAGGCATCTGAGGTAAGGGGGGGCATTGGAGGTAAAGGGGAGGAAATGGAGGCATGGGGCACTACTTACTTACTTGCTCCGTGCAGGATCGAAAAGAAAAGGACGGGCTTCACTGCGCAAGCTCATATAGAGCCTGGCTGCGCACCCAAAAAATTCCTGGCAGCACGCCAACACACGTCAGACCAATCAGATAGGGTGATTTTTTAACCCGGCACGAGCAGGCAAATTGAAAGAGAATTGCATGTGCTGCTTGGGCTGCAAAGACGGATCACCAGTGAGGAAAATCCAGTTGCCTGTTGCGACCGTGCGACTGGATTTGTTGAGGGCTGACAATAAAAATACGGATGCCTAACTCCCTGGTATCTCTCCTGGATCTGAAGGCAAAAGCACATGTATGTCCCTTTTATAACCTTGGTAGGGGTAAAACCCCATCCTCAGTTATTGGGCAGAATACATTGGATATAATTGCTGCACGAGGATCACACCGTTATCATATGACCCTTTTGGCAGTTTTCTACAACCAGCCAGTACTGGTGATACTGACCTTTAAAAGGCAACAATTACACCCTACACTGCCAGGGCTAACATGCAGGTATTTCAAAATTTTAGCAAGGGTGCTACATGTATATAAGGAGGAGGGACTATTCTAGAAGGTTTTAGGTTCCAGGAGGACATTAGGAGTGGAGTCTCAGGGAGAGTAGGTAAGTAATGTTTATAAAGTAATAGTATAGACCAGGCCCCCCTGTTTATTATGTTGTAGATAGGGACATGTAAGAGTTGTGTGCAGAGGTACATATAATGGAGACCGATTTGGGTGAAATTATATCTTGGCTTTATTGAACCTGTTCCTTTTATCCAGGCAAAACATACAAAAACAACAAAATAACAAACCCGTATCCCTTTGTAAGGGCTACCTTACTTTCCCAGACCCTATCTGAAGGACTGGATGGATATTCCCATTACCAGCCTATCACCCTAAATTCTCAGGAAGTACCTTAAGCAGGTGGCCCTTCATGTCATCTCTGGCAGGTTCCTGGGTCCTCTGTGTACAGGAAATATAGGTCTCTGGATGTCTGGGTGTCTTCATTTCAGCACAGCCTTTGTGCTCAAGACAGTGTCTGTGAGCAGGCTTCTCTGCTCTCCTGTCAGCCCAAATGTGAGATAAGGAATCTCTCTCCTGTGTCTCACATGGGGCTTTTTACAGAGCTCTTATTAGTCCAGGTGGAGACTGGTTAATTGAGTAGCTGCAATCAACTACCTCTCAGCTGGATTCTCAGAGCTCAGAGGCTGCTTTATTTAAACAGGGATAAGTCCCTGCTACATACCTCCCTTGTTTGTGGGAAGCTCGCCACAGCTAAAGCCCATTCTTCCACTCTCACTCGTGATATCTCTGCTGCTCGAATGAGAGTGGATGGAGGAAGAGAATCCTTAGTCTGGCTGGGATTGGAGCCCTTTCTCCAGGTCAGCAATGTCTCCTTAAAAAGGTGCTTGAGCTCAGCACTCTTCAGTCGCTCCAGGAGGACTTTTCCCAAGCACAGTCTTTCTTCTGACCACTTGGTCATGTATTTTTCCCTGCGCCGGGCGATCCTTTCTACTCTAAGTTTAGGGTGACCACCTGCATCGGGTTCTGTAGCCATATTCACAGGTGGTTCAAGCTAGGCAGAGTTTTTATCCATACCGATTGACTCCCGTGGCATCTCAGTTTGGTAGTTACCTAGTGTTGTACCTGTAGAGGTCTGAACACCGATACAGTTCTGCCTCAATCTAGCCAAATATTGCACCTCTCTAGCGGCTATTTTCATTGTGAGAATTATGACTTGGGCCACAGGCCACAGTAGCATGACTATTGATATTGCGCTTCAGTCGTGATTAGTTTCTTATTCCTGACTTGTGTGGAAAACTGATCGTGGTATTGAGATGACATTACGAGTGCACTTTTGGCAACGCACAGCTTCCTTGGTTGTGATGTAGAACCTATATCTGGATTGAATCACTCCAGCAGCTGCCTTCATTTTTTTTGTAGTATCTTTGCTGCAGACACTTCCTAACATTTGGCTAAAGTAAGATTACACACTGCTTCAAATGTTCATAATTGTTTCATTGACGTTGCATTCTCCATATGGTTTGGAGAAGGCAGGCTGCTTTATTCTGTCGATTAAGCCAAAGAGTTTTCATTCCTCTATAGGCAGCCTGTATGGTGAGTGCTGCAGAGCGTTTGCGCAGATACATTTCTCTTTCCAACCTTGCTTGGACAAGAGCTTTCTAGTACTTCTGAATTAGTCTGCTGCTTTTCTCCCTTTTTAAGAACATAGAAGGTAATGAACTATACAAATCACATTAATCCTTTGCTCCAAAAAAAACCTGAAAAGGTGTATCACTGGGGGCGCTGTAGAACAGCTGAATAGATCTAAATGAGGTTTTCACCTGTGTCTCAAGATAGAAGTGCAGGCCATTGGATCTGAGTGTATACATATAAAACAATGTCGCTATATAAAAAAACATGAATCTCTAGCTTCTGAGGTTACTATGGTAACCTTTAGACAACAATGGGCTCTGGGGAGAGCATCATTTAAACCTCCCGACACCTGATATTTCAAACGCTTATGTACATTCTGAACGAAGCATTAGACTTTCAAACTAAATGCAGATATGGAAAGAGCAATACGAGTAAATAAAAATAAAATGTCGATCAGCACGTAGAGCCACTCTGTAAGCCTGTAATAGGCTAGTAGGAAATATCACTGGTATTGCACTGATAATTCTAGTAGTGCATCAAAAATAAACATTTTTGAGGCACTTTGCATGTGCAATTTGTTGATACATAAGTCTTTAAATTCAGAAAAAGTGTTTCTGCCATAATAAGAGTCAACATGTTAAAGAAAATATATCATCAGACGAAAAGAAAGCAAAATAAAATGACTCATAACATCGGCAAGAAAAAGCTACTAGAGAATATCAGTGTTTCAATGCCATCTTGTAAGACTGCACATTGTCAATTTGAATAAGCCTTTGTGGGAAACAAATATCTCTCTGTACTCCTTTTAATTAGTGTGTAATATCTCACAACAACCATTTTTTGCTGGATTATATAGTTAATATCCTCTTGGGGAAAAATAGTCGTAACAAAAAAAAGTTATACTTCCCACAGCAAAAAAAGAAAGATAGCTGTTTATTTAATTGCATATTCTGTCAATAAAACATAATTGATAGAAAGGTATCTAGCAATTGTTTGGCAATAAAATTCTTACTCTATGCATGTACAAGCAGTCCTCGGTTATCCGACACAATGCGTTACTAAAAATGGCGTTTGATAGCGAAACATTGTAAAGCGAAACACGTTTTCCCATAGGAACACTGTTTAAATGAAAGGTTCCGTTCCTGAAGGCATTTTTAATGCTAAAATACACAAATATTTTACACAGACAATAAGATATGCAGCATAAACATAAATGATATAGTGTATATACTGTATTATATATATAATATAACATAATATATAATATAAAAATATAATATATTATATAGTATAATATAGTATAATATATGTTATATACACAAACAGCTTTGCAAAGCGTCATAAGAGCGTTGGATAAGCCGTTTTGGTGTTGTAAAAATAAACATAGGTATGCATTGCATAGCATTGGATAAGCCATTCGTTGTAAAGCGAAGCGTTGTAAAACGAGGACTGCCTGTACTATATGTATATCTTTATTTATATTGCGCCATACGTGTACATATCAGTTCACAGTAGTAATAGACGCAACTAAATAATATGCATAATGAGAAAAACTGCTTCAAACATAAAAGTAATAGTAGGAAAAGGAGTCCCTGCTCCAAAGAGCTTACAATCTAAGTGATTGTGGCTTACTTAGTGTCTGATGATAGTAAGAGTCTGATAATGAGAAGTGATCTGTATCCAGCTGGAGAGAGCAACCCCGAGTGGGGATAATGGGACCATATTCATTCTCATTTTCCATACGTTTGGCTCCAGTCATACATATCTCCTACTATTTATCTTATTTGGCCAACCTGAAACATATTTAGGAATAAAATAAAGACCTTTGTGGTCTCATAAGCTCAAGCACATTGTGACAGGGCCTTCCCCCTATCTAAAAGGCTTAAAAATAAAGCCTGTCTTTAGCTGATGAGTCCAGCAGCGAGCTGGTTAATGTCAGCAGGAGTTAATTGACCAGTCTCCACCTGGCTCATCAAGCATGCTTAAAAGACTGCTGCACAGACAGAGAGAATCTGTGCTGCTAGAGATATCCCAGGGAAACACCGGTCCCTGGAACCCGCCAGAGGGAGCACCGCACAGACACCACCACAGACCCTGGACTGACGTGGAGAACACTCTACCTACAAGTACCTCTCTTTGCACTTGTGTCAAATGTTGGTAAGAGGCTTAGGGCCTCATGCAGTAAGCGTCGGAAAGGCACTTCTCGCCACTTTTCTGCCTAAAAAGCCTACCGTATTCAGAAAGGGGCCAGAAAGTTGCGAGATTCCAAAAAAACGCCAGTTTTGCTGGCGGTTTTTTTTTTCTGCCGGTGGCGGGCCGAGAAGGCACTTTCCGCCTAAAAATCCAACTTTTTCAGCCACCCTGTATTCTAGTAGAGGCGAGTAGCTAAGCGGAGCTATTCGCCTCTCTAGAATACCGTTTCGCTGGCGGATCAACCACGCAAGAAAAAGATGGCAAGTTGCTGCTGAGAGGCAGCGGATGAGTGGCGGATCGGCACTTAGAAAAAATTCAGGCCTTTTTCCTGGCTGGGATTGATGCCGGGGGTCTCCGGAGCTGATACCATTAATATCAGCACCGGACCCCCCCGGCATGCATCCGAGGCAGGAAAAATGCATTTAAAGCCCACTTCATTACCTTAGCGGTTAACCGCTAAGGCAAAGAAGGAGTTAAAGAGCCGTGCCAGGTTTATTGTGGGGGTGGGTGAAGGGGGTATTTGGCCCTTGTTGTTTGTTTAGGGCTTGCGGGGGGGTTGCGGGTGCACTTAACCCCTTCACGAAGGTCATGAAGGGGTTAAGGCCTCCCGCTACCTACCCGCAAGCCCTAAACAAACACCGTTGGGGCTAATACCCCGTTCACCCACCCCCACTACCCACAATAATAAAAATACACACACCAGCCCCACACTAACTAAATATATATATATATATATATATATATATATATATATATATATATATATATATATATATATATATATATATATATATATATATATATATATATAGACCATACGATACCGGTTGCAACACGACATCAAGGGACAGCACTCAGGTAAGTAAATCAAAAATGTTCTATATTTGATAGAAGACACAAAAACCGACGTTTCGGTCCCCCAGTGGGACCTTTCTCAAGGTGGTGCAATTGAATGCAGTGCACAATACATATATATACCCCAAACCCCAGTGCAATTCAACAAAACCAATCACAGTTAATTAGCCTCACCTGCCTATGTGACATGCATCCACAGTATCAGCAGGTAAAGAGCATCCATTTTGAATATATTAACTCTATATTTGTTTACCTGATATGTGTTTAGGCATGCGCATAAAGGCTCAGGAATTGCATAATGTTACTGCTGAGAGACTACATAAGTCTGCCAGACCCAGCGATATCTTGGAAAACCGGAGAGAGTGCGCATGGGCTAAACTGATCTGGAGCTGATACCTGGATAGATTAACTATTTCAGGGACGTGCAAAATACACATTGTAACTGCAAGTTAAGCGAAACATGTGAAACATCTGATGTGCTCACCGTAAATGTGCAAAAAAATGTGAGGGATTAAAACATATATACACACGTGTGGATGACGTGGCTGACTGGAATCTAGGACAATATATAAATGCTGAAAGCACTCAGCCATATAACGCCTAATGCATAGTGTAAGAAATGATAATGCAATGGGGACTCTATGCATCATGTCAGGAAGCGACACCTTAAAAAAACAACAAAAATACATAATGCAGACAATGTCAAATAGAGAAACTGGTCATAAATTAGAATACATGCTGTGTCACACTCTCAGCAAACATTGCTACAGGTGGCTCTTGACTAAAAGGGACCTGAGGTATCTGACACACTGTAATGCACCAGCATACATAAAAAGTGAAATCGTGCATCAAAGCATAATAATTTGCACAAACAAAAAAGTCAGTATATAAATGCTGAAAGCACTCAGCCATAGAACGCATAATGCGTAGTGTAAGAAGTGATAATGCATTGATGACTATGTATCCTTTCAGGGAGCGACACCTTAAATACCAACATAAACACATAATGCAGACACTGTCACATGGAGAAACTAGTGATAAATTGTGTGTGTCTCGCTTTCAGCAAACATTGCCACAGGTGGATCTTGACTGCAAGGGACTTAAGGTGCCTGACATGATGGAGGAAATGTGGCTAACTGGCTGACACCCCAAGGCAGTATGCGCTGGTTTTGCTGTTAAAGATGAATCCTAGTATCAGCAGGCAGCTCAATGGGCCTGGTGCGGAGATTACAGGAAACAGCTTAATCTGAAGTCCTCATTTAGACCCCGTGGGCTCAATGTGCCCAAACTGTAGATGAGTCTGGCTTCAAGCTGTAGTAGTGTCCTGTTGCGATTCCCTCCTCTCCCCGAAGTCCGTGCCTGGGCAATTGGCATACAACGCAAGGTGGCGAGCCCATGCCTCTTCTCTTTGTAATGTCTTGCTACTGGTTGATGTGACAAATCCTCCTTGTTTTCAGTATCAGCCAGTGCCTATATAAATATATGACCCCAACAACACCTATACCCCCCTAACCTACAGTATAGTCATGAGCACAATGACTATTATCCACAAATGGATAATAGTGCAGTTGTCCATTTAAAATACATACACAACAATAAAGACATTAAATACATATAGCACTCATCCATGTGCGGCTGCCACGATGAAGGCCATCCTCATCTTCCTCATGCCCATGCCCCATTCGCTTCTGCAAAACAGACACAAGAATAAAAACATCCAATGTAATGTCCCCTAACCCCTTAATCACCATAGCGGTTATTAACTGCTACAGTCATTAAGGGGTTAACCCACCATCACCCACATACCCTCCCCCACTACCCCCCCAACCACCCTCACCCACTACCCACAGGGGAGACCTACCAAATACCCTTGGGGCCAATACCCCCTCCCCCAGCAAATACAGTACAATAATGTGCCAAATAACTATTATCCACATAGGGATAATACATTATTTGGCCATTATTAAACACATTAAATACCGTAATAAAGTAAAGAAAATTCTACTAACCTCATCAATAAGAAGGCTCCGACGCCAGCATCATCCTTGGGGTCCGTTGCCAAAATAATAAATAGCCAATACATCTCTATTACATTCACATACCAATGAACCCCTTAATCACCTTTTCGGGTTACTGACCTCAAAGGTAATTAAGGGGTGAAGCCATCCTGCAATGGCAACACCACTTATGCATAACATCCTCAATGAATTAAAAAACAATTTCCTACACAAATCTCATGTAATCATTCAATCTGAAGCCTCAAATGCCACTTAAAACATAGCATTTACAGTGTATACATGTAGCATAACATGTAAACTACATGTACACGCTGCAAATCAATGTTAACAATACAGTAATCCAACTCAAATAGCCTGACATCACAGGAAGTATATTATGTCATCAAATAAAGTCACCATCAATGAATTAACAGACATGAATTACATCCCTAAACAATTAAAATACCATCCATACCAATTACACAATTAACTATACTGTAGCTATCGTAACAGAGAACAAGTTCAAAACATACAAAAAAGGACACCAACAATTACAATATACTATAGCAAGGCTCTCCATAACCTACAGTACAGCATAAAGCCCAAAACTTACATCTCTCTAATAATAAAATACATTTAACACACATCTATGCATAGCAGCATAGCCACAATCATTTACAATACAGAAAATCAAGCTTTAACAACACTATCATTTCTTACCCTGTATGTGTATATCTCTCTAGACATACATACATACATACATACAGTGGCAAGAAATGATATGCATAAAAAAAAATGAAGACATGAAAAAGCAAAAAAAAAACACATTAACATTAAATACATTTCTTTATTTAACTTACCATTACTTGTATGTATTTTAAATGGACAACTGCACTATTATCCATTTGTGGATAATAGTAATGTTGCCCATTACTGTATTGTATGTTGTGTATTGATGCTATGTTTATTGGGGGCATTTGTCCCCAATAAACATGCTATTATGCGTTAACCCTTCATTACCTTAGCGGCTATCCGCTATGGTAATGAAGCAGCATTAATGTATTTTAATAATATTGTGCGGGAGCAGGGGGCCCCCTGAGCTAAACCGCATTTATTTGTGGCTCAGAGACCCCCTGCTTCCCGAGTTACAGGCCCCGGTTTGGGGCATCGGTTACAGTGTGGACGCCATGTTTGTTGCGGGCACGTAGCGTATTGGACGCTATAAACATGGCGGCTACACTGCCCATCCGATCACACATACCGGGGCCTGTAACTCGGGAAGCAGGGTGTCCCTGGTCCACAAAGTGATGTGGTTCAGCTCGGGGGACCCCCTGCTCACTGTACAGTATTATTAAATAAATATTCATGCTGCTTCGTTACCGTAGCAGATACCCTGTAAGGTAAGGAACGAGTCTTTATTGATATGTGTGTTTTACTCATAGTGTAGATGTGCAGAGGGTCTCCGGAGCTGAAGCGCTTTTGTTTTAGGTCCGGGGACCCCCTGCTCCCTGAGATACAGGCCCCTTTAGGGGGTGCCAGTATCCCTCTGCTTTGTTTACATGCCGGGGTCACGTGATCGGGACCTTTAAATGCAGAGGGATACCGGCACCTCATAAAGGGGGCTGTATCTCGGGGAGCAGGGGGTCCCCCGACCTGAAACCAATGCGTTTCAGCTCCGGAGACCCCCTGCACATGTACACTATGAATAAAAGTTGTTTTAAAAATAATTTTTATTGTGCTGATGTTTGCGCCGAGAGAGCAGTGGATCTCTCTCGGCTGCAAACACAACTCGGCAGGGGACGGCTTCTCGGCAGTTTCTCGCCAGGCAGCCGTCCCGCCACCGGTTACACGCCATTTCATCAAATGGTGGTGGCTAATTAATTCGCCAGGGATTCGCCCCTTACAGCATACAGACAGTTTAACTCGCCAAAAACATGGCTAATTGCTAAACTGGCGAATGCATTTTTTCGCTGCTAACTGCATGATACCCTTAGCCTTCCAGCCCTCAGATAGGGAATGCTGAAATGTTATTCAGTCCCCATACATGGGGTTAGGCCTGGTTGTTGTTTTCTGTTCTAATGTGTTTACTGATATGAAGCTGTTTTCTGTTTAAAGCTGCTGGCTAATCAAGCCTACATTTATTTTCTCCTAAAATCATCTCTGGTGTTTTACCCTCTGCACACATCTCCTACACACATCAACATCTGCAAACGATTAATGCCAACTTGTGTGGAATCCAGAGTCTATAGATGCATCGGGTATAGGTGCAACTAATCATTTTAAATCATTAACAGACATTTCAGTAGATGGACTTTATGATAGATAATGGTTAGTACACTTTAGGGAATAAACACTTTGGAGTCTAATTGAAAAATATAGCCACCTAAATATCAAGGCAAAAGTGATACCTTTCTGCGGGCAAAAAATATTTGTTAAGGAAATAAATCCTTTGAAAGCAGAAAATATGTGTTCTTTCATACATATTGTGCAATTTGTTTTGCCCCTTAGTTGCACCACTTCTGGCTTGGGAAATGCTGAGGAATGAACCTCATGGTAGTGAATAACCTCTGAGTATGTATGTCAAAACATCTTTTTTTTTTATCACCAAATATTTCAGAAAGATGTTAGAAATTATAATTACTTTGAACTAAAAGTTTTATTATAGAAGGTTAATGAACACACGCAGCATTTGTAAGCAGTCTGACTGATATTTATCATCAGCAGTCCCATACCCTTCAATAAAGTCTTACCAATAGAAGTCAGTATTTTCCATGAAATTTGTATATTTTTTGGGCCCAGAAATCCCAAATCATGTTGACTGGAGTCGACATACAATAGAGTTTCATACTGTATCTCTGTTTTTCAGCAAAACATTATTGTGTTACCCTTTTTTGTGTAGGCCTACTGTAGCACAAAAGATCATCAGGAAGCGCAATGTCATGTAAAAAACAGAAGAAAATTCCCTGATGGTGCAGTATTGTGATTGATATGTGATAAATATCAAGGTGCAGTGTGCTGGATACTCACAAGTGTAGAGTGAGCAATGTTCCCATAAAGGTTTCTTTATGTGTGTCAGCCCGTTGGACCGTCAGACAGGTAAGTGGAATGGTAAGTGCTGGAGACCTTAAGTGAATAATAAAACGGACATAGTGCAGACTGTACAAAATATCTTTAAAAGTAAGTATATGTGCAATACACTCACATGGTTTTAAAAGGTAACAAGCGTTTAGATCACACAGGTTGGATCTCAGCAATGAATGAGCTGTTCTCTGTCCCCCCTCTGCCTCGGCAGGCGTGCGTGTCACCGGTGCGTCTCACCCTAACCGGAAACCGGAAGTGACGTCATCTGCTCTGGGGGACGCCGATCCTGTGGGAGTTTTTCTCATCAGCCTCACTCTACGCGTTTCTCCGTATTGCGGTTTCTTCAGGAGTGTATGGCTGACATGCTCTAGGAGGATTTTATACGCTATGCTCAGATCCCATTGGTGGGCAATTAAGTATGGTAATCCAAATCACTAATTAGGGCAGGGATTACAGGTGTAAACAGGCAATATTTGTACAACTCATATCAATTATGAGTATAAACAGACATAAAAGTTATAAGACTCATACCATACATATATGAGTCTTCCAAAAGAATTTTAATAAAATGAACTTAAAATTAACGATATACACATATTAGTTAAAATGGTTAAAATAATTAAAATAAATTAAATTAACCGCTACAACATGATTAACCCCTAAATAAACTGAGCTAGTCATATAATAGCAGACATGGTGATGTAGTTTATCTAGTGGAGAAAAGACAGGCAGGTTAGAATCATTCACAGAAAAGGTTTTATGTCGAACTCAAGATTTAAACCTTGGGGGGAAATGGTTTTTAGCTCGAATATCCAGAATGATTCCCTCTTGATTAAATTTAAGTCTCTATTGCCCCCCCTCCAATGGGGCAAAACTTGCTCTATGGCTTTGAATGAGAAGCTGGCAGGATTGGAGCTATGTGTCAATAAAAAATGGTTCGAAACACTGTGGGTTGTGAGTTTGCGTTTTATATTACCCAGATGTTCTAATATGCGCGTTCTAAGCGGGCGTATGGTCTTCCCAATGTATTGTAAGCCACACTCACATTCCGCAAGGTAAATGACATGACTGGATCTACAGTTCAAATGCTGTTTAATTTTATAAGATTTCTGTGTTACATTAGATTTGAAACTGTATACTTCTTTAGAGCTATGCTGGCAAGCAGTGCACATTTTACATTCATAAAATCCTTTGGGGGGATCTAGCCAAGTGTGCTTTTTGGCAATTGTATTTCTCAGTGCACTCGGGGACAGGAAGTTTTTAATATTAGGTGCTCTCCTATAAACCATTTTTACTCTGTCCGCCAAATGTTCCCCCAAAATTGGGTCATTTCTGAGTACCGGCCAGTGGTTATTAAGGATTCTATTAATCTTACTGGCATCCTTATTGAATTGTGTGATAAAAGGCACTTGTATAGTGTCCATCTCTACAGTTAATTTTGGGGCAGGTGTGAGCATGGATTCTCTTGGGGTACTCTTAGTTCTAGCTAATGCTCTATCTATTACATCCCTCTTGTAGTTTCTCTCTCTAAACCTTTTAGTTAAAACTGTGGATTGCTCCTCAAAAACATGGTTATCGGTGCAATTACGCTTTAATCTGCGGTACTGCCCATATGGGATGTTTCCAATCCACTTATTGAGGTGGCAGCTTGATTGTAAAATGTAGTTATTTGCGTCCACCTCTTTAAAATGGTTTTTGGTCTTAATAAGGCCATTTTCCAGATAAATGCAAAGGTCTAGAAAGTTGATAGAGGTGCTACTGACTATAGATGTAAATCTCAGATTGTACTCATTGTCATCCAAATACAAGAGGAACACATCTAGATCTTTCACAGTACCCTTCCATACAAAGATAATATCATCTATGTACCTCCGCCATGTGACCAAATTTGCGTCCAGCCCAGGCCAAGACCATATATATATATGTGTTCGAAAATAGAACTAACAGAAATTTGAACTTGGACACATATTTCAAAGACACCAATTTGTCTTTTAAAGATGACCAAGAACAAATCAATGCCACTTGCATTAAACTGGAACGTACTCTAATAAGAGACACCAAAAAGTGGTTAGATTTACTTTTCTTGCGGAAATATGTGGAATATAAAATTATTCCTAGAGGGCTGAGAGTCCAAAAAAATCCATCTATGGATTTAAGTGATGAAGATTTTATTAATAAATGGAATAGTGCACAAGATGAATGTTCTTTTAACCTTATTAAATTAATCATGTCTCAACAAGAGAAACACCTTGCAACATTAGATAAAGAAATTGAGGATCTAAGACTTGAATTGGGGTCTTTGGAAAATATCAAAGACTACCATGAGAGAGACGCTAAAATACAGAAAAATATTGATGTTTTCAAAAAAGAAGTAATAGAAATAAAATTGCATAAATTCAGAAGGGATCAGGACGACTATGCGAAAGGCATAGAAAGAACGTGGAACAAAAATTCCAAAAAAGGCCAAAAAGCACAGTCTAATCCTGACCCTTCTGAACAGAGGCCAGTGTCCACATCCAATATGGACACCTCTTTCAGAGGCAAATTTGCAGACAATTACCCTAAACATCATGCAGGATTTCTTCCTCAGGTGTTGGTAAAAAAGACAGATAAAAAACCAGACGCTAAAACAACTAATGTAGGAGGCAAAGTCAAAGAAAAAACCAAACACATAGAAATTAGTGACATTATGGACACTTCTAACAAAGGAAAGCTGGCACTTAATGATGAGGCAAAACCCAGAGAAAGTCCGAGGGAATTGCCCTCTTCTTCTTTTTTGGAGCACAGGGGGTGTATGAGTTCTTGGGAAACCAGGAACCCATTTCACCCCCTGGTAACGCCAAGCACCTCTGGCAAACCCAAAAACAAAAGACGCATGTCAGAGGGAGACGAGGGGGCAGAGCACGGAAAAACAAGAAAGTTAAATTAGATTCTAAAAATATTTTTAATCTCAGTTGTAAAAATCTCACAGAATCCCAGAGAGGAGTAATTAGTAAAGGCCTTACCTTTGCACCAACTGTTGGACCAAATAAATTTGGTCTATACTTAGATGCTCACAGATTTATAAGGTCACTAACCCTTAAGAGGTTCTATTTGAATAAAGATGTTGAAACTAAAAACTGGACTGACACCAAAATAAATAAAGTTGCAGATGTATCCACATTGGACACCGATACAGTGGACTGTGTCCACTCTAAATTTAAACCCAAAAGTAATTTTTTCCCAAAGTTTGCAAAAGGCAACCACTTGGAAGTATTTTTCCAATTAATCACCAAGGATCTAGAAGCCCTTTCTAATAATAATAAGAAGTACCATTCGAATCTAACAAAATCTGAAAAATTGGCACTAGAAGAACTATCAGCAGACAAAACTATTGTAATAAAACCAGCGGACAAGGGAGGGGGAGTAGTGATATTAGATCACGACTACTATATGTCTGAAGCAAATAAGATACTGGGTGATACAGGTACATACCAGAAACTTACATCTAACCCTTCTTCCATGTATAAAAAAGAACTACAAACTCTTTTGGGAAATGGAAGAGAACGGGGAATATTGGAGGAACATGAATTAAAGTTCTTAAATGTAGAGGATCCGATATTCCCCGTTTTCTACTTCCTACCTAAGATACATAAAAACCGCACTCATCCGCCAGGACGGCCTATAATATCTGGCATTGGGTCACTAACGGCTAACCTGTCAGAGTTTGTGGATAGTTATTTACAGGGAATAGTCAAAAAGCAAAAATCTTATTTGAAAGATACGAATGACGTAATCCTGATGCTGAGAGAGATAGAATGGCAGGATAACTTCTTATTGGTGACAGCAGATGTGACGGCTCTTTACACATCCATTAGACATGTAGATGGATGTAGAGCCGCCAGACATTTTTTGGAAAAGGAAGGGATTTTGCCCACAATACAAGTAGACTTTTTGGTGGAATGCATTAAGTTTGTCCTAAGCAAGAACTTCTTTTGGTTCAACGAGGTTTTTTATTTGCAACTCTGTGGGACCGCCATGGGGACCAAATTTGCGCCCAGCTATGCTAATCTATTGATGGCCATGTGGGAGGACCAATATATATGGTCTTGGCCTGGGCTGGACGCAAATTTGGTCACATGGCGGAGGTACATAGATGATATTATCTTTGTATGGAAGGGTACTGTGAAAGATCTAGATGTGTTCCTCTTGTATTTGGATGACAATGAGTACAATCTGAGATTTACATCTATAGTCAGTAGCACCTCTATCAACTTTCTAGACCTTTGCATTTATCTGGAAAATGGCCTTATTAAGACCAAAAACCATTTTAAAGAGGTGGACGCAAATAACTACATTTTACAATCAAGCTGCCACCTCAATAAGTGGATTGGAAACATCCCATATGGGCAGTACCGCAGATTAAAGCGTAATTGCACCGATAACCATGTTTTTGAGGAGCAATCCACAGTTTTAACTAAAAGGTTTAGAGAGAGAAACTACAAGAGGGATGTAATAGATAGAGCATTAGCTAGAACTAAGAGTACCCCAAGAGAATCCATGCTCACACCTGCCCCAAAATTAACTGTAGAGATGGACACTATACAAGTGCCTTTTATCACACAATTCAATAAGGATGCCAGTAAGATTAATAGAATCCTTAATAACCACTGGCCGGTACTCAGAAATGACCCAATTTTGGGGGAACATTTGGCGGACAGAGTAAAAATGGTTTATAGGAGAGCACCTAATATTAAAAACTTCCTGTCCCCGAGTGCACTGAGAAATACAATTGCCAAAAAGCACACTTGGCTAGATCCCCCCAAAGGATTTTATGAATGTAAAATGTGCACTGCTTGCCAGCATAGCTCTAAAGAAGTATACAGTTTCAAATCTAATGTAACACAGAAATCTTATAAAATTAAACAGCATTTGAACTGTAGATCCAGTCATGTCATTTACCTTGCGGAATGTGAGTGTGGCTTACAATACATTGGGAAGACCATACGCCCGCTTAGAACGCGCATATTAGAACATCTGGGTAATATAAAACGCAAACTCACAACCCACAGTGTTTCGAACCATTTTTTATTGACACATAGCTCCAATCCTGCCAGCTTCTCATTCAAAGCCATAGAGCAAGTTTTGCCCCATTGGAGGGGGGGCAATAGAGACTTAAATTTAATCAAGAGGGAATCATTCTGGATATTCGAGCTAAAAACCATTTCCCCCCAAGGTTTAAATCTTGAGTTCGACATAAAACCTTTTCTGTGAATGATTCTAACCTGCCTGTCTTTTCTCCACTAGATAAACTACATCACCATGTCTGCTATTATATGACTAGCTCAGTTTATTTAGGGGTTAATCATGTTGTAGCGGTTAATTTAATTTATTTTAATTATTTTAACCATTTTAACTAATATGTGTATATCGTTAATTTTAAGTTCATTTTATTAAAATTCTTTTGGAAGACTCATATATGTATGGTATGAGTCTTATAACTTTTATGTCTGTTTATACTCATAATTGATATGAGTTGTACAAATATTGCCTGTTTACACCTGTAATCCCTGCCCTAATTAGTGATTTGGATTACCATACTTAATTGCCCACCAATGGGATCTGAGCATAGCGTATAAAATCCTCCTAGAGCATGTCAGCCATACACTCCTGAAGAAACCGCAATACGGAGAAACGCGTAGAGTGAGGCTGATGAGAAAAACTCCCACAGGATCGGCGTCCCCCAGAGCAGATGACGTCACTTCCGGTTTCCGGTTAGGGTGAGACGCACCGGTGACACGCACGCCTGCCGAGGCAGAGGGGGGACAGAGAACAGCTCATTCATTGCTGAGATCCAACCTGTGTGATCTAAACGCTTGTTACCTTTTAAAACCATGTGAGTGTATTGCACATATACTTACTTTTAAAGATATTTTGTACAGTCTGCACTATGTCCGTTTTATTATTCACTTAAGGTCTCCAGCACTTACCATTCCACTTACCTGTCTGACGGTCCAACGGGCTGACACACATAAAGAAACCTTTATGGGAACATTGCTCACTCTACACTTGTGAGTATCCAGCACACTGCACCTTGATATTTATCACATATCAATCACAATACTGCACCATCAGGGAATTTTCTTCTGTTTTTTACATGACATTGCGCTTCCTGATGATCTTCACTTCTTCACTGTCCACGGGATCGAGAGAACGACCCCACACTGGGTTAAGCAGCATTAATTCATGTTTGTATAAGTATCACATTTTTTCACATCTGTGTTTATAATTTTGGAGCGCCACTTTTTGATATATTTGCCTGCTACTGTAGCACAAAGACAGCAATGTTAAATGCATTTTTGCACAGCACCAATGCAGCACAATTTTGAAACTATTAGTCTGCCCTTACACATTTGCTAAAACTCCAAAAGTGCAAACATCACTTGTGATAAAAATATACAAAGAATGAATGCAGCATTACAGCTCAGGTTACTGATTTTGTAGTTGTAGGACATGCAGCTCTGCATACAGTTTCGCAAATATATAAAGTTACTGACCAAACAGCTTACAGTCTATATTTTTAATGCTTAAGGCACATCAACTCTATTTTGTCTTCAAGCCAAATCCATAGGGCCTGGCAAACCACCAGAGTTAACCCCGTTTTCAAAAGAGGTGACAAAAACATTGTCTCCAACTACACTTATCTCTATTCTAGCTATACTATGACTCTTTAACCTCTTATTTTGGCCTTCAACAGTGGACTGCAGCCAGGACCCACAAGGATAGGCACTACCTAGACATGGTTTTCACTAAAACTTTTCTCTCTCTGATTTCTCCATCTCCCCCTTTCCTCTCTCTGACCATCACCTAATCTCATTTTCTCTCTCTCACTTCTCCCCTTCTCCATCTACCTCTCGTTTCTGCAGAAACCTGCGCTCTATTAACCAGCCTTTTTATTCCACTTTACGGTCCTCCCTCTCTTCTCTCAGTTCTGTTCCAGACCCTGACAACCTGGTCAGGAACTACAACTCTGCCTTATCCTCCTCTCTTGATCTACATGCCCTGCTTTCCCTATGCCATCCTCACTCTTCTATCCCCAGACCCTGGCTAAATTCCCACACGTGCACACTGCGTTCCTCCACTCGTTCTTCTGAACGCCTCTGGAGGAAATCTCACACTCTCGCAGATTTCCTTCACTACAAATTTATGCTATCCTGTTTCAACTCTGCCCTCTCAGGCTAAACAAACTACTTTTTTTCACTAATCAACATGCACAAGTCTAACCCATGCCGACTCTTCTCTGTCTTTGACCCTCTACTCAAACCACCCTCAGCTGCCTCTTCTTCCACCATCTCACCTCAGGACTTTGCTGACTATTTTAAGGAAAAGGTGAAATCCATACGTCATAACATATCCTCTGTTTCCTCCTCCCATCCTACACCGCTTCCTAACTTTCCTCCTGCCTTCCTTGACTCTTTACCCACTGTCTCAGAGGAGGATGGCCACTGCTGATCTCCTCTTCTTCCTCTACCACTTGCCCTCTTGCCTTCTTGACCCCATTCCCATCTCCTAAAACTTCTTACTCCTATTATAACCCCTACGCTCGCACATATTTTTAACTCCTACCTCTACCTCTGGTACTTTTCCCTCAAACATGCAACAGTTATACCATTACTCAAAAACAGCAAGCTTGACCCTACCTGTCTTACTATCGACCGGTCTCCCTCTTGCCTCTAAACTCCTTGAACGTCTTGTATTCTCTCGCTTTCTTCACTTTCTCAACACCCATTCTCTCTTAGAGCCTCTACAATCTGGCTTCCGCACTGCTCACTCGAATGAAACAGCCCTCACTAAAATAACTAATGATCTCCATGCTGCCAAAGACAGAGGTCATTACACTCTGCTCATATTACTCAACCTCTCTGCAGCATTTGGCACCGTGGACCACCCTCTTCTCCTTCACATTCTCCATACTCTTGGTATTCGTAACAAAGCTCTATCCTGGATCTCCTGTTACCTCTCCCATCGTACTTTCAGTGTCTCTTCTGCTAACACCTCCTCTATGGATCTCTCTGTGGGGGTACCCAAGGGCTCTGTCTTGGGACCTCTTCTCTTTTCTCTGTACACACTTTCTCTAGGTGACATAATCACATCTCTTGGGTTTAAATATCACCTCCATGCTGACGACACACAAATTTACTTTTCAACCCCCGACCTTACACCTACTGTACAGACCAAAGTTGCTGAATGTCTCTCTGCGATATCATCTTGGATGGCCCTCCGCCAACATAAACTTAACATGGCAAAAACAAAGCTCCTCGTACTTCCTCCCAAACCTGGCCCTACTACCTCCTTCCACATTACTGTTGGAAGTACTATCATTCACTCAGTAGCCCAAGCACGCTGCCTAAAGGTCACATTTGGCTCCTCTCTCAAATTCTCCTCTCACATTCAAAATGTTTCTAAAACCTGTCGCTTTTTCCTCCGCAATATTACAAAGATACGCCCTTTCCTCTGTTGCTCGACTGCTAAAACTCTGACTCAGGGCCATATTCTCTCCCATCTCGATTACTGTAACATCCTGCTGTCCAGCCTTCCTGACTCATCTTTCACCCCTACAATCTATCTTAAACGCTACTGCCAGAATCACTCTACTCTTTCCTAAATCTGTCTCAGCATCTCCCCGGCTGAAATCACTCTCCTGGCTTCCTATGAAATCCTGCATCTCGCACTCAATTCTCCTCCTCACTTTTAAAGCTTTACACTCTTCTGCCCCTCCTTACATCTCAGCCCTAATTTCCCGCTATTCAGCATCCCGACTCTTGCGTTCTGCTCAAGGATGTCTTCCTCTACCCCCTTTGTATTTAAAGCCCTCTCCCGCCTAAAACCTTTCTCACTGACTGCACCGCACCTCTGGAATGCTCTTCCACTCAATACCTGACTAGCACACTCTCTAACCACCTTTAAGACCCACCTCCAGACCTCACTTGCTTAAAGAAGCATATGAGTAGCACTGTGGCTAATACTATACACGATACATAAAGCTTGGCCCCCTGCAGACACACTTACAAGATTTCCCTCCTACTGTCTCTGTACATCAGGGCTGCACAACACGCGGCCCGCGGGCCGCATGCGGCCCGCCTGGCCTCTCTGTGTGGCCCTCGATGAGATTTAAAAAAAAAAAAAAAACTTTGAAAAAAAAAAAATTTTGAAAAAAAAAATAAAAATTTTGAAAAAAAAAAAAAAACTTTGAAAAAAAAATGGCGCCAATTCCCTGCGGTCCCGGCGCGCATGCGCTAGGCCCGCTCCGTCCCCCCCCCCCTTCCCTGCTCCCAACGCGGGGCGGAAGGGGAAGCAACATGCAGCTCCTCTGCGGGCCCGCTCCCCCCCCTGCTCCCAACGTGGGCCGGAGGGGGAAGCAACACGCAGCTCCTCTGCGTGCCCGCTCCCCTCCCCCTTCCCTGCTCCCAACGCGGGGCGGAAGGGGAAGCAACATGCAGCTCCTCTGCGGGCCCGCTCCCCCCCCTGCTCCCAACGTGGGCCGGAGGGGGAAGTAATAATTAAATAATTCAGCTTCTCCAGCGGCCTGCTTCTCACCACTTCCCTCCGCGGCCAGCTTCTCGCGTCCCCCACGAGCTCACCTCCCGTGCCCTCCTCCCCCCCCTTCCCCCAACCCGCGCCCCCAAGCCCACCTCCCGTCCCAGGCAGCTGCCGCAGGGATATCGGGGGCAGGAGGAGCAAGCGTCCGGCGGCAACCTGCACCCACCCGGGTCAAGGTAAGTCACTGTCACTGTTAGTCACTGTCACCCAAGTCACTGTCACCCAAGTCACTGTCACCCACCCAGTCACTGTCAAGTCACTGTCCCCCACCCAGTCACTGTCACCTACCCACCCACTGTCACCCACCCACCCAGTCACTGTCACCCAGTCACTGTCAAGTCACTGTCACCCACCCACCCAGTCACTGTCACCCAGTCACTGTCAAGTCACTGTCACCTACCCACCCAGTCACTGTCACCCACCCACCCAGTCACTGTCACCCACCCACCCAGTCACTGTCACCCACCCAGTCACTGTCACCCTGTCACCCAGTCACTGTCACCCACCCACCCAGTCACTGTCACCCACCCACCCACTGTCAGTGTCACTGTCACCCACCCACCCAGTCACCCACCCAGTCAAGTCACTGTCCCACCCTGTCACTGTGTCCCACCCTGTCACTCTTCCCACCCAGTCACTGTGTCCCACCCCGTCACTGTCACCCACCCAGTCACTGTCACCCACCCAGTCACTGTCATAGTCACTGTCACCCACCCAGTCACTGTCACCCACCCAGTCACTGTCACCCACCCAGTCACTGTCACCCACCCAGTCACTGTCACCCACCCAGTCACTGTCACCCACCTATCCACCCAGTCACTGTCACCCACCCAGTCACTGTCACCCACCCAGTCACTGTCACCCACCCACCCAGTCACTGTCAAGTCACTGTCACCCACCCAGTCACTGTCACCCACCCACCCACTGTCACCCACCCACCCAGTCACTGTCACCCAGTCACTGTCAAGTCACTGTCACCCACCCACCCAGTCACTGTCAAGGTCACTGTCACCCACCCACCCAGTCACTGTCACCCACCCAGTCACTGTCACCTTGTCACCCAGTCACTGTCACCCACCCAGTCACTGTCACCCACCCACCCAGTCACTGTCAGTGTCACTGTCACTGTCACCCACCCACCCAGTCACCCACCCAGTCACTGTGTCCCACCCAGTCACTGTGTCCCACCCAGTCACTCTTCCCACCCAGTCACTGTGTCCCACCCCGTCACTGTCACCCACCCAGTCACTGTCACCCACCCAGTCACTGTCACCCACCCACCCAGTCACTGTCATAGTCACTGTCACCCACCCAGTCACTGTCACCCACCCAGTCACTGTCACCCACCCAGTCACTGTCACCCACCCAGTCACTGTCACCCACCCAGTCACTGTCACCCACCCAGTCACTGTCACCCACCTATCCACCCAGTCACTGTCACCCACCCAGTCACTGTCACCCACCCAGTCACTGTCACCCACCCAGTCACTGTCACCCACCCAGTCACTGTCACCCACCCACCCAGTCACTGTCACCCACCCAGTCACTGTGTCCCACCCAGTCACTGTCACCCAGTCACTGTCACCCACCCAAGGGGGAGAGTGATGTGAGGTGCAATGGGGGGAGAGTGATGTGAGGTGCAAGGGGGGGAGAGGGATGTGAGGTGCAAGGGGGGAGAGGGATGTGAGGTGCAAGGGGGGGAGAGGGATGTGAGGTGCAAGAGGGGGGAGAGGGATGTGAGGTGCAAGGGGGGAGAGGGATGTGAGGTTCAGGGGGGAGAGGGATGTGAGGTTCAAGGGGGGAGAGGGATGTGAGGTGCAAGGGGGAGAGGGATGTGAGGTGCAAGGGGGGAGAGGGATGTGAGGTGCAAGGGGGGAGAGGGATGTGAGGTGCAAGGGGGGAGAGGGATGTGAGGTGCAAGGGGGCAGAGGGATGTGAGCTGCAGGGGGGAGGGATGTGAGGTGCAAGGGGGCAGAGGGATGTGAGGTGCAAGGGGGCAGAGGGATGTGAGCTGCAGGGGGGAGGGATGTGAGCTGCATGGGGGAGGGATGTGAGCTGCAGGGGGTGGTGGGATGTGTGTGGGGTGTAGGGGGGTTATTGTGTGTTTGATGTGGAGGGGGGTATTGTGTGTTTGATGTGGAGGGGTGTATTGTGTGTGGGTGAGGGGGAGAGATGGGGGTATGAGAGATAGATGGGGAGTATCGCAATGGTTGATAGTGTTGGGTTCTGGGGGAGATATGAGGATGATGATGGGTGCTGGAGGAGAGATGATGATGATGATGATGATGATGATGATGATGATTTTACCCGTGCGGCCCAATTTATTTTTCCTTGGAGCAGTTCGGCCCTTCGCACTTTACGAGTTGTGCAGGCCTGCTGTACATGCTTCCTACCTATCAATTATATTGTAAGCTCCTTGGAGCAGGGACTCCTCTTCCGAAATGTTACTTTTATGTCTGAAGCACTTCTTCCCATGACCTGTTATTTGTATTATTTGTTAGTTATATGATTGTCACATGTATTACTACTGTGAAGTGCTATGTACATTAATGGCGCTATATCAATAAAGACATACATACTGTATATACATATATACATATATACATACATACTGTCCAACACCATGGAAACATGCATTCATTCCTACTTAAGCAACTAGTATTAGAAGTCACATTTCCTTAGTCAATTCTAATCTGGCTTTCAACCAAATCGCTCCATAGTAACAACCCTCTTAAAAATATGCAATGAGATTCAGTGGGGAATGGAACATGGAGAGTTGAATGGTGCAATATTTCAACATATTTTAATATATATGATACTTTGATACTGTTGACCATGCTATTATGTTAAACAAGTTGTCATACTCTCGTATCGACAACATGCTTTTAACTGGTCTATCTCTTATTTATCAGGAATATCCCACTATGTGTCTGTAACCCTCTTTACCTGGCTCTAAAGGAGTTCACATCAGATTGACTATATACATAGGCCGTGCTCAGTCTCTCGGGCCTTTGCTGGGTGCTGGGTAAGTGCAGGCTGGGTATGGAGGCTTAAATATAACCAGGATAGGGGCCAGGAACTTGTATAAACAAAAAGTTGCTTATTGGACAGTCATCAATAATGCTTCTCAGACATTAAGATACTGGTTACTGTACAGAAACTCATGGCAAACAATATAATCCTGTATTTCATCCATTGGTAGCTCACTCCTAAGCTATGGAGGTACTTAAACTTGTTACCCATTGTAAGGGATGAAGTGACTCTTGTATAGAGTCAATAATACCCCATATCGAATGGGCCTCTAAGGAATACACTCCGGGCTCCTTGACTAGTAACCCGCTACCATGTACTGCATATTTCTTCCTATAAGGAATCAGGGAATACGTTTACACGGCGTGTTCCCTCCTTACCTGCTACATCACAGCCCCCTGCGCTGGTTGCTGATCGTGTGCGCATCCTCGCTGTTTACAGAGCGTGCGCGCACGCACAGCTTTTCTAGCCGTGCCACAGAGCCTAGCTCCGCCCCCCGGACGCGCCGCGCTTCTCCTGCGTGTGCTCACATGTTCACCATTCCCCATCTGCGTGGCAACTACTCTGAGTGCTCCTTGTCTCCTGCAGCCTATCCTGACATCCGCGAAGGCCGCGCCACCGTTCCGCCCCCAGCCTCATTGGTTCCTGTGTGCTACTTAAGACTTTCACTTCCTGAGTGCTGAGCATAACTCTTGTGACCTTGTGTTCCTGCATTTGTTTTGCCTTGCCTTGCTTTGCTTGTGCCTTGCTGTGTTCTCTGTTGCTTTCCTGCGTACCGACCTGGCTTGACAATAGGACCCCTCTGGATAAAGACCCAGGTTTGTACCTGACTACCCGCACCTCTCCATCCCAGACTTCGGCTTACGGACAATCTACCACTCTCCTGGCTCCTACCCTAGACCACGGCACAACGGACATTGACCACCCCACTGGCTCCGCCCCGGACTCTGGCAAGTACTCATACTAACCCACTCTCTTCAACCCAGACCCGACGACGCTGACTATCCACCCTCCAGACGTGCTCCCGCTGCTATGGGTGCTCAGTCTTGTACTTTCCCACCTCAGTACCTGGGTCCCGCCTTGTTCGTGGTGAGCTCAAGTGTTACACTTGCATACCTATGTAACAGGGTTCCGGCACCGTCTGGGAGATCTGCCTATTACAAGGTGTGTAGTGCTGATTACCTGCTGGTTCACAGGATGCTGAGCTTTTCGTCGGTGGTATGGGGAAGACAGTACAGGCTTTTGGGGTGATTTTAGTTCTTCTCTCGGTGGTTCAGCACCTCCATCTCTTGCAGGCTCCAGGAGTGTCGGAAAACCCTCTGATACTCCCTGATAGATTGTAGTCTCAGACAGGAATATATTTTTTAACTGGAACACTTTATTCTTTATCAACAGGGTATCAGGATACAACTGGTACAATCTTCTTCCCTTCTCAGGATGGTCCCTGGACTCAACCCCCAGGCATGGGCCCCAAGGGTCTGTCCTAACTCTTCCCCTATTCCCTGGTGGAGTATGAGGTATAGTCCTCACCCACTCCCCTAAGGTGACCAGGGCCCTGCACACACTCTTCCGTGGGACACTCTCAGGGGACAACTAATTAAATGTACATGTTCAGCCCCTTAAGTACCCTGGGGGAGGGTCCAAGTTCTGAGCCCAGGATTGGGCAGAACACAGGCCTTGTCCCACCCCCTGTGTCACTCAAGGCAGCTGCTCATTGCAGGGGAAAACTCAGATTGGGCCTAACACTGCCTGCACTAATACAGGATTTACATGTTAGGTAGGCAGATTACTAGCCAAAACCAGACATGGATTTGATCAGGATTGCACTAGGAACCATTTCGGTTGGGCCCATCCAAACATACTCCAGTTACTATGTCGAGAACTCCTATCAAGAGCATGCTTACTCCTTTTCAATAATTAGAACAATCTTGGACCCTTACCACTGGCACATACTTAATGGGTATACTGTATTTCTAACTGAAAACAACAAAACATGACAGGACACTTCTTAATACACTTAGCTATACACATAAACCTATTTACAGGACTCACAGTTAGGATCTCAGTCAGAACTCTGAAGAACCTGCTTCTAGACTATAGGGTGGAGCTATGTACCCCCTGTACTCCCTTTAGTGACATCACAGGTCACAAGACATACAAAAAAGTGACAATCCCTTCTGCATAGTCATCGTACATCACATGATGGGGAGGGGCGTAACCAGAGTAGAGTGATCCCACAAAGTTAACCCATTTAGGCGATTAAACCCTTAACTGAAATAATAGTCCCCAATGGGGGGGCTACATGTCTATCTCAGGCTCTAACTCTAACCACTTGCATTTTACCTGTAGAGTATGCAAAGGTCCTGTTCCAGGCCCCCTCTTTCTTCTGTCTTTATAAATGACCTTCCCACAGTTTGTAATCCAACTTCTTTACTTATTTATGCTTCTGATACTTCAGGTATATATATGCACACAGCTCCAGTCTCTCTATAAAATGTTCTGCAATCTGATTCCTTAATGGTTGAAAACTGGATAACATAAAACAAACACTGACAAAACAGTAAATATTGTACTTGGGACTAATGATAATTTATAAAGTTTCCCATGACAGAGCTGCTGATCAGAACTAACTTTAATACTAATCTTGGCTCAGTTATTAGTTTAAATATCTGGGCATGTGGCCAGACTCCCATCTAACATTTGGTTTGCGTATTGACATCCCGACATACAAAATCCATACCAAACAGGGTGTACTTTACAGAACTAAACCCTACCTAAGCCTATTGGTCAAAAAGCATATTGCACAGAAGATGCTAATGCCAATTCACTATGGTGCTATAGTGTATGGTAGATCACCCCAATTTCATGTAAGAACACTACACAATCTTTACAACTCATTATGACATTTTTGAGTTATGTAACTACTGCACCGACACACTTTATTCGAGCAAATGCCCAGTTTGTACCTGGCAGATACCTGGAATGCGCCACTCCTCACCTCTGACAAGCCCCGTTGTGTTTGCCTTCCCAGCCTGGGTTCATGCCTGGCTGACGGGCGGCTGATCTGTTAAATGATAATGATTAGGATTTAATAGGCTGCAATGCTTCGTGTGTCTACCAGATGGCATAAATTCATGAATTGTAATGCAGTATATATATATATACTGTGCAGTATTGCAGCCAGTGGGAATAAAATGCTTCAATCCCTGCCTAGAAAATACCTCAATGCACTCGGGCAGAAAACAGTCACAAACCTCAATACACCCGGGTATACCCGAATTCGTGGGACTAGCCGAGCTCGAATAAAGTGTGTCGCCAGTGTACCACACCCGCCATTGCTATATGTTAATTAGACTAGATTGGCTTTTTCTTACATGGACAAGTTGCCCATTTATTTGAGCAGGCTTCTCATTCCTACTCATTTAATCACACTCCGGAAACGTGCTCCAGGTTCCGGGTTCCCGCTGCGGTTGCAGGCCCCAGTTCCATTCTTTTCAGGTACCGTCATTAGCAGCGATCCCCATTCTCCAGGATCAACCTTCTCTCTTGTCACTCTGGGCGAGGCTCCAGCCGTCAGCATGGCTGTATCTCCTCCCGCCTCCGCGTCGTGCCCGGGCACAAACGGCTCCACGGCCCACAAATAATGGATGCCACATTGGGGGCATTTCGCAGTGGTGCTGGCTTCTCCGCCCGGCAGCCTGCACTGCATACACAGGCACAGCAGTACCTCTCTTCCATCCGCCTTCACCACCAGGAAGCCTCCTGGCAGTTGGTAGGGGTGTATTTCGATATTGTCCATGATACAATTGTATCATGTTTGGCAAGGGAGACACATGGCACAGCAGTCTCTCCTGTTCACCAGCTCCTCGCAACTGCAGGGCAGGAAGCGCACATCCAGCTCCTACCTCAGTCAGCACCGTCTTCCATTGGCAGATGCAAGGACCCCTCCCTCTGGTGGAGATTAGAGGAGGGTCCCACAGCTTCACGTCATGACCAGGAATTGGCTCTGAGCCTGTCACAGTACAGGAGGGCATGGCCATGGCTTTCGCGCCACTTCCCCCATCAGGGTGGGGTTCTCTCTTTTGCGCCTCTCCCGGCCAGGATTTTGCAAAAGTCTCTTCTGCACACAGCCAACGCGGTCTCCCAGGGAAGCGGGAGCCGCCATTTTGGATCACGCTGCAATCCACATTAGCAGCAGGGATAACTTGCGTAGTGATCACCGTCTGGCAATCAAATACTCCATCATTATTTTCACATGTAATCGCAATGTCAGCTATCCTCCAGGGCTGCACCCTGGGCAGTCAGGCAGGACAAGAACGGCGGGGTCACAGCTTTCGCGCCGCTCCACAGCAAATTGGCGAAAGTAATTTCTGTCCCTTGTACCTCTGTGGTACACACACCACGTGTGCTCTCTCCATCTGGCGCGATTCACCATCTTGGACTCTCCACACCGCGCGGGACATCATTACTTGCCGCCATCTTTACACTTCGATTGCGATCGCACATGGTGCTCCTCTCTGCTGGGCAGCCGCCATTTCCGATGCAATAAAGTATGCCAGTGCGCCTCTACATGTATCTCATGTGTGTCTCACTCATGTATGCACTACCTCAGGCTAGGCTAACTCTCTCTCTGTATGCTGTAGACGATATCCCCCAGTATGTGCTCCGTGGTTGGTAGTATGGTTACTGGCTAGAGTACTCTGGCTTCTCCATGCAGTACTTAGGGCGTCACCTACTGTTGGCTACACCTAGCGCAGACCCTCCCAGGAGTTCCTGACCCGCGTTAATCAGGCTACTCCTTAAGGCATCCTACGACTAGCTGCCTCAAAGTGACTAGAACAGCTATAGCCCTGTCTCCAGATCTACCTTACTCCATATCAGGCCCTAGGGTGTGCTTTGTGAGTGACCATGGTACTCCTGACTACTCTAGGCTTCCGTCCTTTTGCAGCACATTACTGGTAGCATACATTTCCCGGTTTCCTAGTCAGCCTAGCAAAAGCCTGTCCTGATGATCTCAGCAGCGCCTACAATTGTAACGGTGTTTCCAGGGCCCTTCTGATCCTGATCCCTATGTGAGAAAACTGCCCCCCGTTACGTGTCATGTTATGCGGTGCACCTGCTGGCTCACAGGACTCCTGAGTCTCCCGCTTGATGGTAGTGGGGATTTCACCAGGGCTGGCTCGTGAGGTAGTTCTGAGTTCTACTCACAGTTGGTACAGCGCCTCCATCTCTTCCAGGTCCCCACGATAGCAGGGAGGAGTATCTGGAAGAGAACCCCTGGGTGCAACTTCTCCCTGATTAACTCCAGTCTCAGGCAAGAAGGCTCTTTGAATCACGGGCATCTTTATTGACATCATCCACGGCAGACTGCCCATCATAGTGGCCGGTACTTAGCCGCACATCAGCATAGTTGCCCACCTCAAGGAAGTTCCCTCCTGACTCTGTAATAGAGACAGGGATATCTCTGCCACCTCTCCCCTAAGGGAGGGCCACCATCTGTGCCAGAGCCCTAACACAGTGTGGGGTCAGCTTGTCACACTGCAACTACTTGATCTGGAACTTTAGTCTCACAGAGCAGACACTTGCACTAGATACTTGACCCAGACATAACAGACTAACTTTAGGAAGTGATGCGTATTATATAGCTCCAGAAGGCCCACCCCTGAACATATTACACCTCACAAGGGGTTGAGGGCAAACCTCCATGATAACTTCTGGCAAACCTGCCCTCTTAACAGGGATTACTGCACAGAAGGAGAGAGGCATGTAACCCCAAAATTACACAGGGCTACACATATATACATATATACTGTGACGGTAGGCTCTCAAATAAAGGTTAAGCCCGTTTTGGTTACTCCTGATCCGTGTATAAGGGTCCAAGAGAGTTAGCTCTTGGGCCCAGTAACACTGTACCATTCTGTTATACTGCCTGTAATAAAAGTATTTTTGGTGTTTTTCCCTTTCCGGGCATGCCAGCAAGCAGGGATTGCTAGAGTATGAGTTTCAAGGGGGGTTTTGCGGAGGAACCGTTGACACTGCCTGCACTGACAAGCTGAGAGTGGGTGCTGTTCCTATATCAGCATTGCCTGAACCATAGTACTGCTACTTTTGTTTCCCTTGCTAACAGTTACATATACAACGAACAAGGAGCTTCTGATAAATTTACTGCCTGGCGACAGAGAAGCCCAATGCTACATCCAACATGACAGAAATACACAGTAAAATACTTATATATTCTCTTGAGAAAGGGTCATTTAGTTTAACCCTTTGGCCAAAGCGTTGTAAGCTTGCGAGCCACGACAAGGCAGACACCCGTTCGCAAGTCCTAACACTACCAGATAAAATACTAATATACCTCTATTAGGATTAAGATTAAACTAAATGACCCTTTTTCAAGAGACTATATAAGTATTTTACTGTGTATTTCTGTCATGTTGGATGTAGCATTGGGCGTCTCTGTCGTCTGTTGTATACATATGCCATGCTCAATAGCACTCCATTTTCACACTTAAATACATACATATATTTTGTGGGGGCTCAGGGGTTCCCAAAAAGAGCTTGCTGTGGTTTTGTGTTCTGTTAACTTTACTGCCTGCACTGACGAGCTGAGAGTGGGTGTTTTCACTATCAGCATTTCCTTAACCACAGTACTGTACTGCTACTTGTGTTGCCTTTGCTAACAGCTGCATTCACAACCTCCCCTTGAAAACGCAAGTGCAATTCACCACTAGGCTACCCTGCTTCAGCACAGCCCAGAAAGGAGAAGGGGGCACAGGGATAAAACACATATTCTGGTAGCTAAGGGAATCCCTAGATTAAGGCGGTACCCCAACTAGTGCCAAGGTGACTCACAACCAGTATAGGGTTGTGGGTACCCCAACCATATATAAGGTTGATGGGGAACTCAGAGAGTCCAGACTGAGTCCAAGAAAAAGTGTGTGGGGAATAAAGCAGATAAAAATAAAACTACAACATTTTCCCTTTTCTATCCCCTGTTCCTCAAGGCTCAGAAGCGTAGTGAAATATACGCTATTAAATGTAATGGGCAGTCTTTAAAACATTGTTAGAAAAGCACACTTATCAGTGTATACCCTTGGATAATAAGTATAAAATAAATAAGTCAAAACCAATGTGGCTAAATAAACAGGTAGGGGAGGAAATGGACAAGAAGAGGAAGGCCTTTAGATTCTTTAAGACAGAATGGACGGAGGCATCATATCAGAATTATAAGGAATGTAACAAAAATTGCAAAAGGGCAATCAAATTAGCAAAAATGGATAATGACAAAAGGATTGCAATAGAAAGTAAGGTCAACCCTAAAATGTTCTTTAAATACCTTAATAACAAAAAAATGAGAACAGTGTGAGATGGGTAGGCAAATTATTGGAGACAAGAAAAAGCAAAGGTTTTAAACAAATTCCTTGCCTCTTTGTTTACCAGGGAAGAATCAAATTCAATAGTAGTGCCGCAGGAGGAAGCCACAACCTCCATATTAATGAACAATTGGTTAACTGAGGAAGAAGTTCATAAGCGACTTGAAAAAATTAAAGTAAATAAGGCACCTGGCCCCGATGGCATACATCCAAGAGTTCTCAAGGAGTTAAGCTCAGTAATAGTCAAACCATTATATTTAATATTCAAGGACTCTATTTTTACAGGCTCAGTGTAATGCCTGAATGCCCACAGACCTGGCCAGTCCCCAATACTGAGGTGGGTAAGGTTATAACACACACCCACAGCAGTGAGGGCGTGCCCGGAGTGTGGTATGATGCGTTGCCGGGCCTGGTGAGAAAAGGTTAACTTGATACTTGCTGTGTCTGGGGTGCCAGAAGTCCGAGGGTAGAGATCCGAGAGCCGTAGGTCAGGGGCAGGAGAGAGCAGCGTAGTAAGGTCCAAAGCCGAGTCCAGGGAGTAACGTGGTACACGAAGTCAACGAGAGCCAAGATCAAATCCACGGGTATCCAACGGGGGTAGGGACAGGAACTAGAGCTGTAATACAGAAGAGAGCCAGGCATAGACGACCGAACAACCGAAGCCACAGAAGAACTATGCAGAGCGAGGAAGGAGAGGGCAGACTGGGGTTATATATGCAGGAGGACCAATGAGAGCAAGAGGTGGAGCAGAGGCCTGTCTGAGCAAGCCCAGGGATAGGTTCAGGTGCCCAGAGTGGGAGTCAGCCAGGTGAGTGGTGGAGACAGCCTGTAGCTGATGGGAGGCAGAGCCAGCGGTGCGGGAGGACAGCAAAGAGGATCAGGTGCGCACCCGACCTGTAAGGTTCGTGTGTGCCGTGGAGGAGCGGCATGGCGTCCGACCGGAGGAGGTAAGGAGCCGACGGGGAGGGGGTCTGGGACGAGCGGCCGCACTGGGAGCCTGGGTGATGGGGACCCGCTGAGAGGAGTGTGTCCCCCGATCCCTTACACTCAGTAGCACAAGATTGGCATAAAGCAGATGTGGTGCCTATATTTAACAAGGGAGCTAGATCACAACCAGGGAATTACAGACCTGTAAGCCTGACTTCAATAGTGGGGAAACTACTTGAAGGTTTAATAAGTTATAATATTCAGGAATATCTAATGGAAAACAAAATTATTAGTAATAGTCAGCATGGATTTATGAAGGATAGATCATGCCAAACTAACCGTATTTGTTTCTTTGAGGTGGTAAGAAGGAATTTAGACTAGGGTAATGCAGTTGATGTGGTCTACTACTGCTGCGGCCAAGTTTATTCGAGCATTTGCCCGTTCTTGGCCGCAGCAGTAGCCTGGCGCGCGCCCGAGGGTGACGGGCGCGCGCCGAAGCAGCGGAAGAGCGCCCTCCGATCGGGGCGCTCTCCCTACCGCTGCCGGGTCCGCCGGGTCCCCCGGAACCCCCTGCCGCCGTCCCGCGATCGCGGGACACCAGGGCTCCCTCGGGGAGCCCTGGACGCGCGTGCAGGGGGCGCAGGCTCCCGAAGACGCGTGACCGCGCGTCTATGACGCGCGGCACGCCGAGGGGCGGCCACTAGCAAGCCGGGAAATCTCCCGGCTTGCGGTACCGGCCACACTTTAATAAAGTGTGTCGGTAGTGTATGATTGTGCAATCGATCTATGCCCAGGGTTCAGCCCTCGAGGCCGCACCCATCCCCTTTCGGAACCAGAAACTAAGGCTATGCGGGAATACATTCAGAGAATCTTCAGCGTTGGTTTATTCGCAAATCAAGTTCTCCCGCTGAAGCGGGTTTCTTCTTCGTTTCTAAAAAAGACGGGTCTCTCAGATATCGTCTACCCCTCATTCCTGAACTTTTCGACTGCTTACGCAAGGCTACCATCTTCATCGAGGAGCCTACAATTTGATCTGGATCAGAGAGGGTGATGAGTGGAAAACAGCCTTTAATACCCTTTGACGGCCACTACGAATGCCATTTGGCTTATGCAACGTACCGACCGTATTTAAAAACTTCATCAACGTGATTTTCCGGGATCTATTGGACCAATTTCTCGTGGTATATCTGGACAATGTCCTTATCTTTTCCAGTTCTTTGACCAAACATCGGGCACAGGTGAGATTGGTTCTCCAAAGTCTTCAGGACCACTCCCTGTACACCTAGCTCGAGAAGGGTCAATTCGAACAGAGGAAGATTTCTTTCCTTGGGTACGTCATCTCTTCCCATGGGTTCGAGATGGATCGTGTGAAAGTATTGGCAGTGCTGGACTGGCCCTTACCGTTAGTTCTCAAACCGATACAACGATTGCTTGGGTTCGCCAACTACTACCGACGATTTATAAGGAATTTTTCTAAGGTGGTTGCACCCATTATGGTTCCTACGAAGAAAGGGGAGAATCCTAAGATATGGCCCACTGAGGCTCTTCTGGCGTTCGAGAATCTCAAGTCCGCCTTTTCTTCCGCACCTGTGCTGATCCATCCAGATTCTATGAAACACTTCGTGCTTGAAGAAGACGCATCCGATCTGGCAGCCGGAGCTGTTCTTTCTCAAAGGAAGGATTTTCATGGGAAACTCCACCACTGTGCCTTCATTTCTAAAAAATATTCTACTGCGGAAAGGAACCATGATGTTGGAAATCGGGAACTTCTAGCTATGAAAATGGCTCTTGAAAATGGAGACATTTGCTTGAAGGGACAACTTCTCCGATTTCAATCCTTACAGACCCCAAGAACCTCGAATACATTGAAGGAGCAAGTGTGAGGATTGTCCATCGGTTCTGCCCCGATGACGCACCCCGTGACGAGACGCATGCCGCACTACCAGGCTGAGGGAAACCGCATGCCCTGTGCTTATGTTCCGCCCACGTGAAGAGTCCAGTAACACGCGCCACTCTGCCAGGCAGTGGGACACCGCACAGACCTCGCTCAGGCTTCACCCTCGTAACATCACGGGTCAGGCGCACCGCACACGAGATACGCACAAGCGCCACGCTACCTTGGACACACGAGGGGTTAATTGCATCAGCAATAATTCCACACCAGCACTTCTCACCGCCCCTGTTTACCAGTGGACTGAATATGTCTAGGGGTGGTTCTTGTTTATTACCCTGCAGCTGTGTGCTGCCCTACCATTGGTTGTCTGTCTTTTAAATGCTCAGTCAGTCCGGCTGCAAACAGGCTGAGCATAAACCTTTGTTTGTGTTCTTCACTCTTCACTCTTCTTCACTCGGTTAAACTTTGTGACCTCTTATTGTCCAGGATCCAAAAACACCAAAACAGATGCTCTATCTCGACAATTCTCTCCTGACGGCTCCGAGGAGATAGAGCAGGGGCCCATCATTCCACCTGCACAAATCATCCCTGCCGTATCTTCAACACTTCTGCAACAGATTTTGCAAGCTCAGCAGGGGATCCTAGATCAACGTCCACACCTTCGTCTAAATTATTTGTTCCTCCCGAATTCCGAAGTGAGGTGTTGCAATAGGGTCATAACTCCAAGACGGCTGATCACCCGGCGGTCAGGAAGACTTGTGATTTCCTCAAACAAATCTTTTGACGGCCAGAGCTCCGCAAAGTCGTACAGGAGATTGTGTCAGCCTGCGTTATATGTGCTCAGACGATGGTGGCAAGGACGTTACCCTGTGCATTGCTCCAAACCTTCCACGTTCCCACCAGCCCATTGACCCACCACTCATGGATTTTTTTGTGGAGCTGCCTCCCGCCAGGGGTATGACTACCATACTAGTAGTGGTTGACCGATTCACATGGCAAGCCCATTTTGTTCCTCTCAGAAAGCTACCCACAGCATCTGAACTATTGGAGATCTTTATTAAAGAGATATTCCGCCTCCATGGAGTACCGACGGATGTAGTCTCAGATCGCGATCCCAATTTGTTTCTAGATTTTGGAAGGCCTTCTGCCAAAGAATGGGTATTTCCTTAGATTTCTCTTCTTCCTACCATCCCCAGTCCAATGGTCTCACGGAAAAGACCAATCAGTCCTTAGAACAATTTCACCCAGATGAAGTCCGGTGGGACGAAACATGTTAGGCCTTTTTTGATGCTTTGAGGCCACTGTACCCAATCTTCTGAGAAGCCCTGATTGGAAGGAAACTGCTGAGACGGCCGTGACGCGGCGGAGTGCCCCCACTGCGGGTGAGAGAAGCTGGCAGAGGCAATCGCGGTCTGTTCCTGACTGAGAAGTGGAGCGGTCGCATCGGGTGCTGTTATCTAAGGAGAAGGGTTGAAGTGCACCCGAAGTCACTTCTTGTTTACTTACGAGCAGAGTGTGAGTGTGTTACCATCCCCTCTGTGTTTGTCATCTTCAAGTAAATGTTAATGCACTATATCCTTGCATTTGTGTTTCTTCATATGAAGGTCTACAAAGAGTCTGCTGACCTGGAGAATCTTCTACTTGGAGTTACAGTATTATGTGTTTTTCAGTGCTAACTAACACTGAGTTCATTTGCACATATTAACTGTTTTATCACTTTGCGCCATGAACACTGTCCTGCCTCCATGCTGTCTACAGATACTCTTACAGGACTCTGTCCCTGGGTTGTGGTCGGTTTATTTGTATCCATACCTCAACCCTGCGGGTCCGCCTCCTGATTTGAGACGAGCACCATCACACACGCTTCTGATAGTAGTATTCTGTGAATGAAACTGAGAGGTATTAAAAAAAACCTGCACCCATCAGATTATGGAGTTCTCCAAAATTCAAAGCACCAAGTGCCAGTGAGTTAAATTCCATCTCTGGAGTGGGGGGAGGATTGTGTCTGGAACGGCAAGCTGATTTCAGTTCTAGGACATTGCAGCAGGCTAAAATCTCAGTGTTTGGGAAAAATTCTTCGGTAAGATTCCCTGCACCTTGAAGAGTATAGTCTGCACCCCAGTTCCCAAGTAAGTGTGTCTTTTATTATGTAATTTTTGTAACATTGTGTGTTTGCCTTTTCCTGTGAATAAATTTACAATTTATTTCATTAACTTGTTTTGCTCAATGTATAATCCAGATAAAAAGGTGTAAATGGACAGGTCTCCTGTGACACCGCTGACCCAGCTTTTCTAGACGTCTTGACTCTGATTGGCTGCTGGGGAATTGGCTGTTGAGTTTTGTGAATGAAATTCAGAATACTTTAAGAATCTATGAGCCAATCAGATTCGTAGTCTCCGGTAGTAAGAGCGGCTTTTCAAAGTTGCTTCTGTGCGAATAGCAGACCAACCGGCTTTGATTTCAAGCTTGAAAAGGCTGACTACCAGAGTCTAAGTCCCGACTTTTGCGCCTAAATTCTCAGAAACGATCGTAGTGGACGCGGCTGGGATTTTATGCCGATTTGGGTTCCAGGAGATTCCGGGCTAAGTCCCGGTCAGGGTAAAACTCGCCCAAAGAGTTCCCTGCACCTAGGAAAGTCTAGTTTTCGACACCAGTCACAAAGTAAGTGTGTCTTTTGTCTGTATTTTGTGTATCATTGTGTGTAAGCAAATTATGTTGAATAAATTGCAATTTATTTCATTACCTTGTTTTGATCAATGAATGATCCTAGGAAAAAGGTGTAAATAACCTGGTCTCCCGTGACAGGTACAAAGAAAAAATAGCACCATGGACTTTCATGGTAAAGCTGGGTTTCAAAAGGCTGCAGTTACTGTATGTAGCTCGGCAACATACCAGAGTTCAGCATCTGAGAGCTATCTTCCGTGAAGTGCTATTTGAAAAAAAGACCCAGAGGAACAGAGAACATAGGTTCAAAAGACTATGTATAAATACAAAACATATCTTTTATACAAGCAAATGTCCACAATTTGACATAAGCTGACAAGTGAATCAATACTGTTGCTGTAGGTACTGTAGATTATCTCCTGTGTTTATTTTACGCTGTGTTTTATTGTTTTAATCTAGCTCTTACATCAATCTAACAGATAAATAGTGTTATATTCTGTGAGATAGCCAAACCCCATGCTATCATGAAAGTTTGGGTCAATATCCCTTAAAGCAGCAATACGAGGTTTGAATTAAAAAAACAACAACTATTATATATATATATATATATATATATATATATATATATATATATATATATATATATATATATATATATATATATATATATATATATATATATATATATATATAGAGCCAGGTCCCCCTCCTACCTCCGGGCTGCGCGAGAGGGGGATGGCTCCATGGGGACTCAGGCAGGTGTCGGGTGCCGCTGGAATGACAGGCAGACCCGGCACAGGTACTGCGGGCGAGTGGGTCGCCGGAGACCAGCGGCAAACGGAGGTTAAGGGCGCCGCCATGTCTAAGAGGTTTGCGCATGCACAGTACAAGAGGAGTACGGTGGCCCATATGCCAAGGCTAAGGAAGGGGACTACAAGCCCCAGCATCCTATGGGAGGCTGCACATGTGTTGCGGGAGGACCAATAGCGGTTCTGGAAACACGGAGGAGAGAAATAGATACATTTTGCGCGCTTGGGAGCACACGCGGCAGTCGGGATCCGGACAGAGAGGGTGAAGGTAATGTCCAGGGAGCAGTGCTCCCCTGGACTAGGCCAGATCTCCCCCCCCCCAGGTCCAAGGTAGATCCCCTGAGTCACTGTAGCTGGTTTATGCTGTGTATGCTGCAGGGAAAGGCCTTAGATAAGGATCTTTCCCCAGTAGTGTGTCAGTGAGAGGCATCAGCTGCAGGACATTATCTCTGAAGGTGAAGTGCGGCCTGCTCCCTGTGAGCAAAGCAAGGATCTGCAACAGAGACTATTTTAAAGGGGTACACTCCAGCTGGAAGCCCTTCCAGAGGCATCCACGTACAGATCAGCGCAGTAGATGAGCTGGTGGATTGCGGTGAAGAACCACGTCGCGGATCCACGGAGTCTCCAACTAGTTGACCTGGTCTGGACTGAGACCAGGGAGGTATTATTCACGTGCACCAACACACAAAGGCAAGCACGCTATCTCACACATACTCTTTGGGGGAGGGTTTGGCCTGTGGTCACTATGGGGTTAAGTGCTCAGGCACTCCAGTATTTTGTGGGTTCCACCGGGAGGTGTTATTGGTTGGGGAAGGCCTTGCAGGGCCGTGTTATGATGGATGCTATATTGTCGTTTGTGTTTAGTAAACATTGTTATAATATACCTGTGTGTAATTATTGTGTATATTGGTTCTGGTGAGGGACTCCTCCCACTACGCTGGGATCCCTCACCGGTGGAGGCGCTGCACTGAGACAATAAGTATACCCTAGGCTCCCAGGGGCGGAGGCTTAGGTCCTCTGTGAAGCAACAGGTATCGGCAGCACCAGTAGCCTTCTTGTTTAGGGGGAAACAGGGCTACATATATATATATAACTTTTTTATTACAGGTTTGAAGCAGAAGGTCTCCAGGGCTGAACAGTGTTAATTTAATCTCCCGGGACTCCCTTCTTAGAGATATTACCTCTGTAGGGGGTGCCAGTATGTCTGCGGAGTATTAAGGTCCAGGTCATGTGGGCCAATAGGAAGCTGCACCGGATGACATCATCCTATTGGCCAGTGTGATGCTGGACATTTAAACCATTAGATTAGACCAAGGGTTGACTACCTGAGGCTCCTGAGCTTCATGCAGCTCTTTCCGCATCTACTTGTGACCCTCCTTTGTCCGCAGGTTGCCGCTCCCCAGCTGCTTCCTCTCTCCCTCACTGTCCTGCCGGTGGCTGCAGGGGTCTCTCCGCAGCTGTGGGCCTGCCTGTCTACTGCACTGTCCCACGCCGGGCTCTCTCATGCTAGTGCGCGCCAGTAGTGTGTGCTTCGACTTCTGGCACGCGCCGACGTCACAGAGCCCAGTGTGGGAAAGTGCAGGAGAGAGGCAGGCCCACAGCTTGGGAGAGCCGGGCCCGGCAGCAACAAGAGGCCCGACTCCAGTGCCGGCCGAGCCTCCCTGCAGCTACCGGCAGGACAGTGAGGGTTTGGGAAACTTCTTATCGGCCAGGACCCAGGGAGTAGTGTTCTTGGGCCCCGCAACAGTTTGTGGAAAGGCACGAATGGTAAGGCCCGAGGTAGTAGGCTGTTCAATGTCTCAGGGCAAGTCCCGTGGTTTGGGCCTACCAGGCCCGCTATGGCCTGCACCAGGGCTGTGTCCCGGTCAGTACGGGCCCGATGGACCCTACCCCTAACTTTGGCAAAATATCTTTGCACGTTGGCTTCAGTTAAGGCAGTAACCACCGGAGCGGGCACAGCAAAGGTCTCTTCGCCCCGCCGGTCGCATCAATAATGACATCATCTGTGCCTGGTCTCATGAGATCAGGATACAGATCTAGGTCCCGCACCGGAAGTGCGTCCATATACGATTGCACCAGAAAGGTGTTGCTGGCCTCCGCGTTGGAGGAAGTACCGGCCAGTACCTCCTCTCCGGATGCCTCCACGGCATCCTGGAAAGCAGGGTTGGAAAGATGCTCAATGCTCCGCTGACTTGGGATGATCATGGGGTCCTCCGAATCGGCCGTCACGCCCCTCCGCAGCTAGGCCACACCAGCACTCGCCGTGATGTTGTCTTGCCGGGACTCCGCTGCTCAGCACTGCCGTTAGGTGTAGGGTCCTTCGCAGTCTCGCTGAGGTGACACGCCGGCCGGCGCATCACCACGGACGTCCTTCCGCTGCTGTCATCATCGTTGGATGAAGGTAAAGATACCTCCTCAGGGGAAAGACCCTGGAGCATCTCGCAGTCACTGGCGGCAATTAGCAGGCAGCGGTCCCGCTCCTGCGCCACCAGTGATAGCAGCTCAGCCTCTCCCTGGGCAGCCATCTTACCCAGTGGCTCTGGTCTTGGTTTCAATTTGGCACACAGGCCCTCTGGAGCATCCGCGTCCAAGGCCTCAGTCACAGCCGCGGCCTCTTGCTCTGTTGTGCTGCTGACAGCAACACCGCAAACCGCATATAGAAAGCTCCACACTGTAGACACGTGGCAGTCAGCTTTGCGTCTCCACCAGGGAAGTCGCATTGCGGGCAGACGCATTTGACGAAGCATTTGTCGTCCACCTCTAGTACGAGGAAGTCTCCTGGTAGCTGGTACATATTTATTCTGCACTCCAACATCATGGTAGAAGGATGTGTAGCAAAGTTCAAAAGCAGCACAATACTTTGAGCTCTGCTTAGCTGGCTAGCTCCGAGGAACTGAGGGTGCGGCAGCTCACATCCGTCTCCTCCCTCAGTATAGGAAGTCTCTGCCGATTGGTAGTTACAACATCCCCTCCCTCTGGTGGAGTCAAGAACAGGGGCATACTGTAGGAGGGCGTGACTCTGGGTTCGCGCCAAGCCACTCACAATAGATGAGCATGGCTTCAGCTTTTGCGCCGAGCCCATGCAGAAAAAGGCTTGCAACTTTTACAGGAAACATACGCGGTCCCTGTTTTTGGCGGTGTAACAGGGGAGTAATCCCTGTTCAAGTAATGTGCCTTTAATCTAGCAGTGTGGTGGTTAACTGCTGGTAGTCAATTAATAAACACCACCTGCCTGATTTAGATTGCTTACAAAAGCCTGTCTGTTGAGACAGGAAGTGACTCCTTAGCTCACTTGTGAGCTGACCTTTGGAGACACAACAGTCTTGAGCCCTGTCAGAAGAAACAGCAGAGCTGCTTACAAGACACAGGGAAAACTACTAAACCTGATCTGACACACCCTGAGTGAAGGGAACTGAACCAGGAACTGAGAAGATTTTCCCTCCAAGAAACAGATAAGACTTTCATTCTTAAGAGACTTCTTATATCTGCTTATTTCATGCTATGTGTTTGGGGCTGGGAGAAATGCTTGACTAAGTGAGATGTGAATTAATTGCATAGTGTTTCACTAGAAATACTCCCAAGTGAATAGAAGCTTTGTTCCCACCCCCTGTGTTTGGATGGATTTCCTGATGAAAAGGAAAAGGCACAATAAAGCCTTATTATATTTTCACCTTATAAAAGTCTCCAATTGTGTACATCTGTGAACGTCCGTCTACAGGCGGCAACAGATTTTGGATGGCAACATCTATCTGATTGATCCCTTTACATTGGAACCACAATTATGAATATTATAAAGTGCATTAACATGGGATTCTCGTAATTTTGGCGGGGACCCTCTCTCCTTAATCTGCTGCAACACATGGTAGTGGAGTATATACCCCAGGCTAGGCAAAACTCCCTCCAGTACTGCACATGATAACAGTCCAGACATGAGTACTCTGTGGCTCCCTGTACATCAGCTGCTAGCAGTAAAGTGGTAGTTCCTCCAGCAGAGGTTCATGGCACCTGTGACTCGGGCACCCCTCCTCAGATACTACCTAACAGTACTTTAACGCCACCCGTTATGGCCCTGACACGGCAGTCCCTTTCCAGAGGTTTCTGGGTAACTGGCAACAAAAACAGCCCCCCAGGCATCCTACATGAATCAGTCCTCAGGGTGACTTAGAACCAAAGCAATAGAAATCTGCCTCCTCACAGGTTACCCTTTAGGTCAGCATAGGCTAATGCTCCCTGGCAGGGAAACTGGGCCCCTGTTATGGTATGCAGGAGTCCCCTAGAGCAACACCTAGCCTCCCATCCTTCCTTAGTACTCACTTTCGAAGCATAATTTCTCTCTTTCTGTTCTGCTTCGCTGAAAGCCTGTCCTGTTGGGCATTTCAGCAGCGCCTCCAAATGTAGCGGTGTTTCCCCCACCCTCTGGGAGATTGTGCATCTACATGGTGTAATGTGCTGGTTACCTGCTGGCTCACAGGATACTGAGGTGTCCGTTGTTGGTGTTGGGGACATCAGGAAAGGCTTCTGGGGTATAAACTGGTTCTGCCTCACGGTGTCAGCGCCTCCATCTCTTGCAGGCTTCAGGGATGTAGAGACAATCCCTGCAGGATAACTCGCTTCTACTCCCCCTAATAGATTGCAGACTCAGGCAGGCGTATATTTTAACAGGAATACTTTATTGCAACACAGCTTTTATCAGAATACACTGCACAGCAACGCTTTCTGGCCTCACACTCTGGATGGTCCCTGGACTTCCACCCCTGGCCTAGGACACCAAGGGCAATCCTTGCTCTTCCCTGACTCCTATTAGAGTCAGAGGTACGGTACTCACCCCCAGTCCCCAAGGGGAGGGGACAGAAGTGCCAGAAAAACCCTGGATTGGGCCTAACACTACCTGCACTGATACTAGGACATACATGTCAGGCATGGTAGATTAGTAGTCAAGCCAGGCATGGCTATATATATATTTTTATTAAACTACATAATTAAAAGTGACAAACTGGGGACATACTGGGACAAAACAAACAAAACTCTCCTTCCACGCGTTTCACGCTCTAACAGTGCTTTCTCAAGGAGTATTGAACGGAGGGTATACTGCCTGATTTTATAGCCCCTCCTTCTGGCAAACACAGTTGATTGTAAATTAATTACAAACATCAGTTGAAATCAATTTGTAGTGGCATTTAGAGGAAACATAAATTCAATTGAATAGTATAACATGATCAAAACAGAATACATTGATGGAAACAGTTAATACCTAAACTTGATATCGGTTAATGTATGTAATTCACCAAAATAAGGGAATATGGAACTATACTGTCAATATTGTTCCAGGTGAAAAAACTCCAAAATGAATCACCATCATAAATAAGATTACTTAATCAAATATAAGGTGTGGAGTATTAATAAATAAACTGCTCTAGCGAAACAACACAGCGAATATATATATTATTAAATAATGATAAAAAATATATAATATATGAATATATAAATAAACAGTATAAAAAACATAATGATGATGATGTATTAAGTCACACATGTGTAATAGTAAATGTAACAGAACAAATCATCAAGATATAACATAATATAATTTAAACTGTGAAAAATTTCAGAGCTGCTATACATTAAACACAGTCAAGATAGGCATTATGTCAGCCCATAAGTAGCAAAAACAAGTTTAGTAGGAGAACCTAGAGCAATGAATACAAAAAATACAAAAAAAGAGAGGCTTTTAGATGAAATAATAAATATCTATACCATATGTTTATACTGGCTATAGAAAATACTTTAGATCCCACTGTGAATTTAACCCTTTAGGGGCCAGAGTATCCAATGAAAAAATCCAGTATGCCTCTCTTTTGTATAATGCATTAACTCTATCACCTCCTCTAAAATGCATATGAACATGTTCTAGGCTACACACTTAAAATGTTCAAGTGAACCATTGAAGTGTAAAGAAACTGGGTGATTTAGATCTTTTTTTATTATCAGTCTCATGTGTTCCATGATCCGAATTTTGAATTTCCTTGTAGTAAGACCTACATATCTTCTATTACACCCACAGATGAGCATGTATATAATGAATTCTGAGTTACAGTTAATAAAAGACAGGATTTGGAAAAAATTCTCTTTTTACAATGTTTTTATTATTTTTAACATTTGTAACCACACTGGGAGAGATGAGGTTACCCAAGGTTTGTGATTTTCTAAACACAAATCTTGGATTTATTGATGTAATGCCCTTCAAAAACGGGTCTATTGAAAGTATTCCCCAGTGTTTGTTGATGATACAATTGATACATCAATTGCGTAAGATTGATTGCTGAATTGAGTTATAAAGTAAGGTGAGTCAAGATCAGAAGCATCATGTCTTTGAACAGTTTTCACATTTCTCCCAATATTTTTAGAACCTATCAAATCTTCCTACTTTTGCTGAGGGCATTCAAATAAGCCTCCTCAAGAATAGCTTTGTTATATCCTCTGGAAATGAAACGATCTGTAAGTTCCATTGCTCTAGATTTAAAGATTTCTAGACTTGAGCAATTTCGACGTAGTCGGATGTATTGCCCCAAGGGTATACCTCTAAATAGACTTCGATTATGTCCACTTTTAGCATGTAGGAGTGTATTTCTACTTGTAACGCGTAGCTCACCACAAACGAAGTGCGACCGCGGTGCTGAGGTAGGGAATTGAGAAACGCCAACCCATAGCCACGCGGGCGCACCTACTGCTGCGGCCGAGTTTATTCGAGCATTTGCCCGTTCTCGGTCGCAGCAGTAGCCTGGCGCGCGCCGGAGGGTGATGGGCGCGCGCCGAAGCAGCAGAAGAGCGCCCTCCGATCGGGGCGCTCTCCCTCCCGCTGCCAGGTCCGCCGGGTCTCCCGGAACCCCCTGCCGCCGTCCCCCACATCGCGGGACACCAGGGCTCCCTCGGGGAGCCCTGGAAGCGCGTGCAGGGGGGGCAGGCTCCCGATGACGCGTGACCGCGCGTCGGTGACGCGCGGCACGCCGAGGGGCAGCCACTAGCAAGCCGGGAAATCTCCCGGCTTGCGGATCTGGCCGATGAGCAATAAAGTGTGTCGGTAGTGTAGGATGTAGATTGGTCGTGCAAGCCGGATCAGGGTTATAGAGTGCAGAGTAGTCGTATATACTTGCCAGGTCAGGATTGTAGAAGAGCGGATCGTCGGGGTACTTTGCCAAGGTGAAGATTGTAGAAGAGCGGATCGTCGGGGTACTTTGCCAAGGTGAAAATTGTAGAAGAGCGGATCGTCGGGATACTTTGCCAAGGTGAGGATTGTAGAAGAGCGGATCGTCGGAGTATTTTGCCAAAGTCAGGAGCGGAGAGAAGTGGAGCCCAAGAAACTAGCCGGGTTCAGGCAACAAAGGGTTAATCAGGCAGACAAGACAAAACAAGGTATCAGGAACAGAATGCAGCAAGGCACGGCTTCACACTGACTATGCTCAGCAAAGGTAAGCTGAAAGTGCAGGGTGTAAAAGGAAGGACAGTAAAAAACAGAGAAAATACTGTGCGCTACTATCTAACCCAGAATTTAGAAAAAAATATAGTGCAGTGACTAAACCACATAAATAAGTGACCAAGAAATAAATCACAATAACCACAGTGAGGGTGTATATATGAAGAAATTATATCACATAACCGTGTATTTGTAGAGGCGTCTGCTGCTATAAACACAGGGGGTGGCTCAGCACCCCCCACACTCTAGGAAATGGAAACAAAAGAAACAGCGCACAACGCCAAATAGTGAAGCAAGTAATGCTATATATTAGTAATTACAGGGTAATAAATCTGCGTACATCAAAACAGTGGAATAGGTGCATTTAGTGTGTTTCACACAAGTTACCACTCAGCAACTGTTGTCAGAAGAGTCTGCAGCTTGCTTCTCTCAGCGGGGGCGCTACATTGGTTCAGGAGCAGGATTAATGTCCAAAACCCCTCATCCAACAGTACATCGCTCCCAAGGGGATTTCCCTTTAAGGCAACCACGCTCCGTTGCAGGTATTGGTGCTTGGTGGGACCGCTCGCGCTTCCAAGCCGTCTGGTGCAGCTCATGTAGCTCAGTGAGCAGATCCACTGTACGGGGGTGAGACCTCAGCTCTGCAAGGGTACACTCGGCGTGCCACGTTGTCGCTCCGTCACGGGATACTGCGTGATGACGTCACAGTCTCCGCAGCAGCGAGGGAACCGGCAGGGAGGCAGTGAAAGTCTCTCAAAGTCTCTCAAAGTCTCTCAGATGCCCAAAATTACCACCGGGAGTAATACTAGCAGGGTGAAGCCAATGGAGGCAATGGCAATATTAAGGCACTAGATAAAAATCATCCAACATGTTTCGTAGAATAAACTACTTCTTCAGGGAATAATTTGGCCATTACCCAGAGGTCTTAAGTACCTAACAAAGATGTCTCATTGGTCAAACAATTAAAAATGGACCAATCATCTAGACTAGGTAATGGTTAAAGTGATAGGGAAGATGAAATCATTACTTTTAAAACAACAACTTTATTAACTACATACATAATAAAAAGATTTTATAAACATAAACTAAACCTAGCATAAATAATTAAAAACATGCTGGAATAAAAGAAACACAATATTAGTACTAAAATAGATAGTATCAATAAATACATATAAAAGATGCAACTAGAAGTAACAATATAAATACGTATAGACAATAGAACAGAGCAGGGAAAACAGAGATACATAGATCGGTGATATCACTTGGGTTTAAGTGGAGAAGGGGGCTAGAAATTTTTTTTAATAAAAATTCCTCTTAATAAAGTGCCCAGATGTCAACATCCTCATTTAACCCCTTGGGGGACATAGTATCTAACTTGTGTATCCAATATGTCTCCTTAGATGATAGTGTTTTAACTCTGTCCCCACCTCTTCTATTTACAGGAATAAACTGAATCCTCTTAAAAGTGAGACTGGACGGATCTTTGTTGTGGTGTAATAAAAAGTGTCTGGAAACACTGTGTTTTTCAAAACCGTTTTTTATATTTCTGACGTGTTCCTGGATACGAACTTTAAGGCTGCGTTTGGTTCTGCCTACATACTGATATCCACACGCACATTCCAATAAGTAAACAATGTGTGTAGATGTACATAAAATAAAGTCATCAATATTAAAAACTTCTTGTGTGTTTTTAGAATTAAATGTATGCTTGTCAGGATGTTGGTACTTACAAATACTACACTTACCACAAATATAATTGCCTTTTGGTTTAGGCCCTAACCAGTTCTTTTGTACTGTAGTGCTATTACTTAAAAAAACATCACTAGGTGTTAGCAAATTTTTAATGTTTTTGGCTCTCCTATAGATAAACCGTGGTTTAGTGTCTAGATGTGATCCCAATATGGGATCATTGCACAAAATACCCAGTGTTTATAAAAAAACCTTTTCGATGTCCCTATGTACAGAATTATAATCCGTAATAAAGGCCACATTTAAAATTTCATTTTTCATTATTGGGCCTATTTTATTTCTTGTCTTGGTTCTATTTTGAATTAACATATCTTTACGATCCATGTTACGTACCCTTATAATCTCTCTTTCGAGAAGTTCCTTAGGGTATCCCCTCTCTCTGAATCTCAAAAATAGTTTATTAGCCTGCTTGTCAAAAACCTCTATACTACTGCAGTTACGTCTGAGTCTGACAAATTGCCCTCCTGGTATATTTTTTATCCATGTACTTTTGTGATTACTATTCGCCATCAGCAAATTGTTAGTATCCACCTCCTTAAAGAAGGTTTCAGTCTCCACAGTGCCATCCGCTCTGGAAGTAAGTCTTAAATCCAGAAAATCTATCTGGGTGGCATCCACCTTATGTGTAAACTCAAGGTTGAAATCATTCCTATTCAGGTTATCTACAAATGCACTGGCCGATGCATAATCACCGTCCCACACACACAGGATGTCGTCTATGTAGCGTTTCCACACAACGACATTCCTGTGGTAGGGTTCCTCGGGCACAATGAACTGAGACTCCCACTTACCCACATACAGGTTTGCGAAACTGGGGGCAAACCTATGTATTTTCGGCAGGTGGTAAAATATGGGGATCCTTGGGAATTCAGAAAATAGGAAGGCGAACTCTGTTGTAGTGATGACAGATAGAGTGACTGCATTATCTAATAGCGCTTTTAGTTCCCTTAAAAACTCGGCTGTGGGGTCCTTCAATAATTTGACATAGGACGATGTGTCGTTAAGAAGCCTTAAAGCTTCTTTTTCATAATCACACCTATTTTGGACTACTACGCCACCACCTTTGTCCGCCTGCCTTATAATTAGGCTTGCATCATCCTTCAATGTTTTAAGGGCTAGGGACTCGCTTACACTGAGGTTATGTTTAATGTTATCTGACTTAAAATTACGTGATAAAATGTTAAAATCATTGATGACCATATTAAAAAATGTATCAATATGATGACCCTTGGAATGTGCGGGATAGAACTTAGATTGGGTTTTAAATTCAGTATGTCTAATTTCTATTTCTTTATCAGAATTACTTGCAGCAACCATAGCAGCCTTACCAGGAATAAGGTCCATATCTTGTTTCAGAAAATGTCTCTTTAGGGTAATATTGCGAGTGAACTTGTGTAGAAATGGAGGAACACTTTAAACTCCTCTTTACAGACGAAGTGTTACATGGTCAGCCCAATGAACCAATCAATTTAACAGCTAAAGAACAATTTAAAATATTAGAACGGCTATTACTTACCGAGGGTAAACATTGGCTTGAGACCAAAACCCTACAAAGTTATTTGGATGTGGATAGAATACCAAGAGGTCTCAGGTTTTCAAAAAGCCCTACCTTCGGTAAGGATAACCCTAAATTTATGCAGGAGTGGAACAGAATACAGGACGAGTGTTCTAATGATCTCATTAGGTTAATAATATATGAAAGGAACCGTGAGATCAAAGACTTAGAAAAGGAGATTTTTAAAGCAATTAAAGCATTAGAACCGATAGTGATAGAAACTGATTGCTCGGAGATTGAGCATGATTTAAAAGTTAAATTAGAGTATGAAGAAGATGAACTTTTAAAAACGAAACACAATAAATTTTTAAGAGACAAATTAGATTACCAGCAAGGAAGACAGAGGGACTGGGCTAAAAAAGATAGAGGAAGGGTAGTAGGCGATGAGTATATCCCCCATAAAAAAGAAAGAGGGGGGTCTATACATTCAAAGAACAGACAAGAAAATTACCACACCTACGAACAGAAGAGAGAGAGCAGAACCAATAAAAATGATCGATCAGATAGAGATCGCTCACGCTCTAACCATGGTAATGGGTATCGCAATCCCAATTATAAAGGGAAAAACTACATTGAGGGCTTTAGGTATGGCTCAAGGCCACAAGGACAGCATAGAAATTATGAATATGAGCACAAAGACCCCCATGCGAGAACATCTAGATACTCACCCAGGAACTTCCCTAAATATTCACCCAAACGCCCGGTTAGACCTGAACCCACTACAGATTCACCTTCTTTTTTAGACTTGATAAGAACAAGACTAGAAAGGAAGGTAATAACAGTGAAAGATATATAGAATACCCCCAAGAGAAAAGGAAGAAAAGGGTTACATCAGATGAGGAACACGAGGAGGGACCAGAGCACAAAAGAAGAGAGTACTCTTGGGAAAGAACAACCTAGCAAACAAAGGGGTTTTTAATCTCTCCTCCACAGTTTTAAGTAAGGATCAATTGAGCATACTTGGAAGGGGTTTGAGTTTTTCCAAAACCTGTGGACCAAGCTCCTTCCAGTTGTTCAAAGATCTACACAAGTTCACTCGCAATATTACCCTAAAGAGACATTTTCTGAAACAAGATATGGACCTTATTCCTGGTAAGGCTGCTATGGTTGCTGCAAGTAATTCTGATAAAGAAATAGAAATTAGACATACTGAATTTAAAACCCAATCTAAGTTCTATCCCGCACATTCCAAGGGTCATCATATTGATACTGTACATTTTTTAATATGGTCATCAATGATTTTAACATTTTATCACGTAATTTTAAGTCAGGTAACATTAAACATAACCTCAGTGTAAGCGAGTCCCTAGCCCTTAAAACATTGAAGGATGATGCAAGCCTAATTATAAGGCAGGCGGACAAAGGTGGTGGCGTAGTAGTCCAAAATAGGTGTGATTATGAAAAAGAAGCTTTAAGGCTTCTTAACGACACATCGTCCTATGTCAAATTATTGAAGGACCCCACAGCCGAGTTTTTAAGGGAACTAAAAGCGCTATAAGATAATGCAGTCACTCTATCCGTCATCACTACAACAGAGTTCGCCTTCCTATTTTCTGAATTCCCAAGGATCCCCATATTTTACCACCTGCCGAAAATACATAAGGCCTTGGTGGACACACCCGGACGCCCAATCATGTCAGATATACAATCTATGACAGCCAATCTTAGTCAATACGTGGATTTTTTTCTCCAACCGTATGTTGGTGAATTAACCTCTTATTTGAAGGATTCTACTGCAGTTCTAAATGTATTTAAAGATTTCAAATGGAAGAGTTCATATGTATGGATTACATGTGGCATAAAATCCCTCTATACAAATATACCCCATCAGAAAGGGTTGGATGCAGTCAACTCCTTTTTGGAAGTAGACCCCACAATGCACCCATTAAATAGGAAATTTATTCTCGAGTCTATTAGTTTCATATTGAAACATAATTATTTTCTGTTTCTTTCCACTTTCTACCTGCAGGTTTGCGGAACTGCAATGGGTACTAGGTTTGCCCCCAGTTTCGCAAACCTGTATGTGGGTAAGTGGGAGTCTCAGTTCATTGTGCCGAGGAACCCTACCACAGGAATGTCGTTGTGTGGAAACGCTACATAGACGACATCCTGTGTGTGTGGGACGGTGATTATGCATCGGCCAGTGCATTTGTAGATAACCTGAATAGGAATGATTTCAACCTTGAGTTTACACATAAGGTGGATGCCACCCAGATAGATTTTCTGGATTTAAGACTTACTTCCAGAGCGGATGGCACTGTGGAGACTGAAACCTTCTTTAAGGAGGTGGATACTAACAATTTGCTGATGGCGAATAGTAATCACAAAAGTACATGGATAAAAAATATACCAGGAGGGCAATTTGTCAGACTCAGACGTAACTGCAGTAGTATAGAGGTTTTTGACAAGCAGGCTAATAAACTATTTTTGAGATTCAGAGAGAGGGGATACCCTAAGGAACTTATCGAAAGAGAGATTATAAGGGTACGTAACATGGATCGTAAAGATATGTTAATTCAAAATAGAACCAAGACAAGAAATAAAATAGGCCCAATAATGAAAAATGAAATTTTAAATGTGGCCTTCTTTACAGATTATAATTCTGTACATAGGGACATCGAAAAGGTTTTTTTTATAAACACTGGGTATTTTGTGCAATGATCCCATATTGGGATCACATCTAGACACTAAACCACGGTTTATCTATAGGAGAGCCAAAAACATTAAAAATTTGCTAGCACCTAGTGATGTTTTTTTAAGTAATAACACTACAGTACAAAAGAACTGGTTAGGGCCTAAACCAAAAGGCAATTATATTTGTGGTAAGTGTAGTATTTGTAAGTACCAACATCCTGACAAGCATACATTTAATTCTAAAAACACACAAGAAGTTTTTAATATTGATGACTTTATTTTATGTACATCTACACACATTGTTTACTTATTGGAATGTGCGTGTGGATATCAGTATGTAGGCAGAACCAAACGCAGCCTTAAAGTTCGTATCCAGGAACACGTCAGAAATATAAAAAACGGTTTTGAAAAACACAGTGTTTCCAGACACTTTTTATTACACCACAACAAAGATCCGTCCAGTCTCACTTTTAAGGGGATTCAGTTTATTCCTGTAAATAGAAGAGGTGGGGACAGAGTTAAAACACTATCATCTAAGGAGACATATTTGATACACAAGTTAGATACTATGTCCCCTAAGGGGTTAAATGAGGATGTTGACATCTGGGCACTTTATTAAGAGGAATTTTTATTAAAAAAAAAATTCTAGCCCCCTTCTCCACTTAAACCCAAGGGATATCACTGATCTATGTATCTCTGTTTTCCCTGCTCCGTTCTATTGTCTATACGTATTTATATTGTTACTTCTAGTTGCATCTTTTATATGTATTTATTGATACTATCTATTTTAGTACTAATATTGTGTTTCTTTTATTCCAGCATGTTTTTAATTATTTATGCTAGGTTTAGTTTATATGTTTATAAAATCTTTTTATTATGTATGTAGTTAATAAAGTTGTTGTTTTAAAAGTAATGATTTCATCTTCCCTATCACTTTAACCATTACCTAGTCTAGATGATTGGTCCATTTTTAATTGTTTGACCAATGAGACATCTTTGTTAGGTACTTAAGGCCTCTGGGTAATGGCCAAATTATTCCCTGAAGAAGTAGTTTATTCTACGAAACATGTTGGATGATTTTTATCTAGTGCCTTAATATTGCCATTGCCTCCATTGGCTTCACCCTGCTAGTATTACTCCCGGTGGTAATTTTGGGCATATGAGAGACTTTGAGAGACTTTGAGAGACTTTCACTGCCTCCTTGCCGGTTCCCTCGCTGCTGCGGAGACTGTGACGTCATCACGCAGTATCCCGTGACGGAGCGACAACGTGGCACGCCGAGTGTACCCTTGCAGAGCTGAGGTCTCACCCCCGTACAGTGGATCTGCTCGCTGAGCTACACGAGCTGCACCAGACGGCTTGGAAGCACGAGCGGTCCCACCAAGCACCAATACCTGCAACGGATCGTGGTTGCCTTAAAGGGAAATCCCCTTGGGAGCGATGTACTGTTGGATGAGGGGTTTTGGACATTAATCCTGCTCCTGAACCAACGTAGCGCCCCCGCTGAGAGAAGCAAGCTGCAGACTCTTCTGACAACAGTTGCTGAGTGGTAACTTGTGTGAAACACACTAAATGCACCTATTCCACTGTTTTGATGTACGCAGATTTATTACCCTGTAATTACTAATATATAGCATTACTTGCTTCACTGTTTGGCGTTGTGCGCTGTTTCTTTTGTTTCCATATAAAAGGAAGGAGACTCCAATAACAGGCAGGGGTGGAACCAGGAAGTGAATCGTCATAGGCTACTGGTACTCACAGGTTTGTCCAATGATGCAGCCGATCAGGTAGGAGGTTGCTTGCAGGCTGCACGTGTCACAGAGTTCAGACGGCGGGACTTAGAGTGTGTGATACTCCCAGGCCGGTTCCTTGAGACATCAGAGCGGTGGCGGAGACTGGAACGCGCATCACTGCCATGCTGGTGTTGTTTAACAACAGAGCGGGGACAGAGCCTACCGCGCGCATCAGCGGGGCGACTAGACGAGCGACCACGACGTACAGCCAGGTGAGGGGATGGTCCCTGAACGCTGGAACGGCGAATCCTCACAGTACCCCCCCTCTAGGAGCGACCTCCGGGCGACTCCATGAAGGCTTATCCGGAAATTTGGAATGGAAGTTACGGATCATCCTGGAAGCATGACCATGATGACTAGGAACCCAGGATCTTTCCTCTGGGCCGTAACCCTTCCAGTGTACCAAATACTGTAATGAGCCTCTTGAGAACTTTAAGTCCAGAATGGATTGTATTTCATACTCAGGTTGGCCTTGTACCATATGAGACGAAGTGGGAGGCGAATGAACTGAGTGAGTATTCTGGACCACTTGCTTAAGCAATGAGACGTGAAAAACGGATGGGATCCGCATAGAAGGAGGTAACGCGAGACGATACGCCACGGGATTAATCCTTTCTGAGATAGAAAAAGGACAGAGAAATCTGGTTGCAAACTTCATAGACGGTGCCTTCAGCCTGATGTTCTTGGATGAGAGCCAAACTTTGTCGCCAATCTTGAATTCCTGAGCAGGTCTACGGTGGCGATCAGCCTGGGTCTTCTGCTTATTGGTAGCTGTCTTGATGTTTGCCTGAACCTTTTTCCAAAGATCTTGCAATGCTTTAATCCTGTCGTCTGCCGCGGAAACCCCTGATGAAGATACAGAGATAGGGAGTGTAGAAGGATGGAACCCGTAATTTACAAAAAATGGGGATTCCAGAGTAGATCCACTTTGTGCGTTGTTATGGGCGAATTCTGCCCAGGGCAAAAGTTCTGACCAGTCATCTTGGGAATCTGAAACAAAACATCTTATGTATTGTTCTAGGGACTGATTGGTCCTTTCAGTTTGACCATTCGTCTGTGTGTGGTACCCGGAGGAAAAATGTAGAGAAATGCCCAGTTGTATTTAAAAAGAACGCCAAAAGCGAGACACAAACTGTGAACCCCTATCAGACACGATAACCAGGGGTACTCTGTGAAGTCGAAAGATCTCTCTGATGAATACACGGGAAGGTTGGAAGAATTGGGAAGACCTTTGAGAGGCATAAAGTGGGACTGTTTAGAAAATCGATCCACGACCACCAGGATCGTATTCATGCCCTTGGATACCGGTAAATCCACAATGAAATCCATGGACAGGTGTGTCCATGGTCGGTTGGCAACAGGAAGGGGCTGGAGAAGTCCTGAAGGAAGATTCCTGGGAGTCTTAGTCCTGGCACAAGTTGGGCACGCGGCTACGAAGTCCTTGACATCTTTCTGAATCCCGGGCCACCAAAAAGTTCTGGAAATCAGATCTAAAGTTCTCCTGGTACCTGGGTGACCATCGGCTCTGGAGGAGTGACTCCATTGGAGAACTTTCCTGCGGTGTGTAGGAGAAGTATACAGACGACCCTCGGGAATATTGAAATCTGCAGGGGTGTGATCTTGTTGTCGTACAATATCTTTGAGAACGTTGAAGGTGGTTGCAGATAAGAATACACTTAGCAGGGAGAATAGGCCTTTGTTGGTCCTCAGATTTATCATCCGAAGAGAATTGTCGGGAAAGGGCGTTAGCCTTGACATTTTTTGTTCCATGCAGATATGATATTATGAAATTGAATCTTGAAAAGAATAATGACCATCTGGCTTGACGGGCTCCAAGACGACGTGCCCATTCAATGTATAACGGATTTTTATGATCTGTTAAGATAGTTATGGGATTCTCAGTGCCCTCCAGAAAATGTCTTCATTCTTCTAATGCTAATTTCACAGCCAGGAGTTCCCGATTCCCGATATCGTAATTGCACTCAGCGGAAGAATTTTTTTTGGAGAAAAATGCAAAGGGATGCAATCTGGATTGAGGATTCTTCCTCTGGGAAAGGACAGCACCAACACCGATGTCTGATGCATCTACTTCTAGGGTGAAAGGCAGTTTAGGATCAGGATGAATAAGGATACAGTGGCGGCCGCCTTTATCCTAAATCGGCTGTATGCGCGGCGCTCTGATAATCTCGGTCAGATGCGTTTTTTTTTTTAGTCCGGAGTGAATTGCGTTATTTTAGCGCTCGTGATATTAGCATTTTATTCTTGCTGTCTGCAATACTGCAATGCCGTCTAAAAACTCAGGGGGGCGTTCACGAGCTGTTGTCTTGGAAGTCTAATACCTTAGCAGTTCAACCTACGTCAGTACACAGTCTGCGTGTGCGTGCGCAGTAATTGTAAATTTGCATATTTACAGTATACATGCATTTGCATGTCTCATTTGAAAATTGTTGAAACGCACAGGTGTGTACAGTACTGTAACACTGTCACATTTCGGCATATACAGCGCTCTCCCCTCGCTCGCCCCCGCACACACACAGGATAATTTGCTGCACTGCAGGATATTTCAACTTCTTATCTTATCTACAGTGCAGTACATCTCTCCCACGCCATTCCTTTGAACGTGTGTCTTTCTGGTTTCAATCAGATTCCTGCTTGACAGCAGATGATTACTGCGCATGCACCTGTAACTTCACCCACCACTGCTTGCTTGAGTGAGTGACCAAAAAAAAAAAAAAAATTCTCCTCAGTTTTTAATGTTTTTTTTTCTCCACGAGCCTGCAAAAACCATCTTGATATTATGATATTCAATCTGTGCTGTAGCTTTTGACTGCAACCCTGTGCGTTTGACTGCACATGGTTGATTTGTGTGCTTTTTACGTACTGTATTTGGGAGTGTAGGGATCATATTATTATGATGAACTGCCTTTTGAAATTAAAGTATGTCATTATCTTTGAACTTCATGCAGCTGTACCCTGTAGCCCCCTATCCCATGCACACACAAGGCTTGCTCAAGGATTTGAAACTCTTATCGACAGACACCTCCACAGAGTCATTCATTTTCTGAAGTTTGCCATTGTGTTCTTAATCCGTCCCTAGCCGAGCGTCACCTCACTGCGCCTGTGTGTAATCCTCTTTGAGATGGGAGCTAGCTGATTACTGCGCATGACTCACACAACCCCCCCCCCCTCCAACCCTTTGAGGCTTTGTTTACGGTAACGCTTTGGAAAAATCCCTTCTCGAATTTGATATGTAAATCTGATTTGCACAGCACTGTGAGAATTGAGAGTTAAAAAACCATTAACGGATTCAAGTTGTTTTGTCATTCATTCATTTTCTTTGGTGTACTGTAGGTGTGGGGGGCGGGGGTTGTTGTCAATGATTATGATTATCAAGAATGTAAATACATATTTATTTTATTTTATCAGGAACCAAAAAAAACAAATATAAAAATAATCATGAATAATACACAATGCAGTCTTTATTAAGTTCTTCTGTCAGATGGAAATTGAGGGCCGGTGGATAATCATGAATAATGCACATTGATAATAATATTAATTAATAATATATAATATATAATATATAATAATATATATAGTAATATAATTTTTTCCGTCTTTATCTTCTTCCTCATTCTGTGTACAGTACAGTAGTTCATTGAGAGAGGAGAGGTTTTGTGTACATCAGTTTAGACTGCAGTTTAGATACTGTACACTTAACTGTACAAACAGTTCACAGACTGTACACGATACCCCCCCCCTAACCCCCAGTCCATCCTTTTTTTCTGAAAAGACAAGAAAACAAAAAATTAGTGCAGTTATGTGCATACTGTATTATGGCATTGTGTGCTGTGTAGTACTGTTAAACTAGTCTATACTGGAACTACTGTATACTGTGACTACTGTTAAATAGTTCAGCACCATATGGCTGGTGCTGCTCTCTCTGGAAATAAATAAATTGAGCAGTTAGGTGCATACTGTACTGTATTATGGCACTGTGTACTGTATACTGTAGCTACTCCATATTGGACTACAGTACGCTGTTAGCACTGTCAAACAAGTCCATACTGGAACTACTGTATTCTCTGACTACTGTTAAATACTTTGTAACCAGATGGCTGGTGCTGCTCTCTCTGGAAAGAAGTAATTTGAGCAGTTACTGTACTGTAGGTGCATACTGTATTATGGCATTGTGTACTGTATAGCTACTCCATATTGGACTACAGTATGCAGTTACCGTAATACTATCAAACTAGTCTATACTGGAACTACTGTATACTCTGACTACTAGGAAAGAAAAAATCTGTGCCATACTTACCTATATCATACTGTACTTACAATACTACAGTACATTACTTCAGTATACCATACTACCTTCCTGATGCTTGCTCATTACGCGCGATCACAATGGGCAACACAGTCGCAATATGGTAAATATATTTATTGCATCGTTCCACGGTGAGTACATCGTTCCAAAAACTCAGTATGCCTTTCGCCAACTCATCCTTTTTGGAGGGTTTCACGACTTTTCGGATATGGTCCTTCAGCTGATGCCAGACCATTTCGATCGGATTGAAGTCTGGCGATCTGTCATTGGAAAAAAAGGACATTTAGTTTAAGAGATACAGTACACAGTAAAAACAGTGGGGAAAAAATGAGACACGGTTACCGCACTTACTCCGCTGGCGTCTTCACCCAGTTGATACCGCGCTCAAGGATATGCGCTGTTGACGCGGTGTGCTTCGGATCGTTGTCCTGGTAGAAACGGTGACCACCCGGGAACTCGCGTGTGATGTATTCCACAATCTCAGGCACAATTTTGTCTTGGAAGAAAGCTTTATCCATGATTCCTATAACAAGAAAAGAAAAGTGCTCAAAAAACTGCACACTAATACAGTACAGTGCATAAGGCTACATTATATTTTATATTTTACCTTCAAAGATGACAATGCATCCTGGTCCACGCCTAAAGATGGCACCCCACACATGCATCTTCACTGGGTGTTTTGGCCGCGGCTTCATAGATATGCAACCTTTTTTGTGGAATGCAAAGGTGGCAAATTTCTCCAGCGATACAGTAGACTCGTCAGTGAAGATGCAATCCTGGAAAGTTTCCCCACTGAAGATCCATGCCTGGGCCTGGACCACTCTTTTGATTTTGTTAACGTCCCTTATCATGGGGTACGGTCTGTAATGACAAGGAATAATTAGTTTTAGAGGTACAGTACAGTTTCTTAAACAACACTTTTACCTCCTGTATTGTCCAGTACTAACCTCACACGTCCATATTTCCATCCAATTCTGCGTCTCATCTTCTTTATGCTGGTCTCGGATACAGTGAGATTGTGATTTTCTTGCAGAGTGTATTTGACCCTTAATGCACTCTTCTCATCATTCTTCTCACTTATTTTGTCGACCAGAAGAGTTGTCTCCCTACAATGTACAGAAAAACAACAATCCAGTGAGTTACAGTGCAGTAGGCCACTACGAGGGGCGGGCGACTCTGCGCATGCGCTGCCTCGCATCAACGGATGCAGATAGCTTCCTGGCCTGAGAGACCCGGCGGTCAAATCTGCGCATGCGCTTCAACCTCCCATGTCTGTGTGGACGTATGGGGGAAATGGTGGCTCTCCACCTCCGGCCCCGGCGGCGCTCAGTCAGCGGGACACAGGGAAGGGGAAGCGGAGTTAGGGAGGAGAGAGGCTGAGCAGCGGCTCCTCCTCTCACAGCCGGAGGACTTGCGGGGCTTCCGCCATCTAACTACACCCACACCCGCAGCACCGGAAGCTCTGCGCCAGCCATCTTTGTACACCCATGGCAGCGGACGTGTGGGGTTAACGGCGGCCGTTAGGAGTGGCGCCGGCGGCTATCGCCAGCACCGCATGTCACAGCAGGCGTGTGGGGGGGAGGGATGGGGAAGCCGTGCCGTCACTTCCGTTACACATTTGTCCCCCATCTCTCCCGTTTTACCCCATCAGAATAGGTGCCACTAAAGAAGTTTCACTTCAAAAATATACATATACCGTTGTTATATAAATATACTGAAATAACTATAAAATTAGATACAGTAGATCTACAGTACACAATATAGTGTTCTATTAATATGCAGCAATATAAGAAATATACATATACCGTTGTTATATAAATATACCGAAATAACTATAAAATTAGATACAGTAGATCGACAGTACACAATATATTGTTCTATTAAGATGCAGCAATATAAAAAAATATACATATAATGTTGTTATATAAATATACCGAAATAACTATAAAATTAGATACAGTAGATCGACAGTACACAATATATTGTTCTATTAATATGCAGCAATATAAAAAATATACATATACCGTTGTTATATAAATATACCGAAATAACTATAAAATTAGATACAGTAGATCTACAGTACACTATTACAGTACACTAGTAGATCTACAGTACAATATTTTATAAAAAAATAAATAAATTTAGTTATATAAATATACTTACGCGTTAGTTACCGTTGGTGTCCTCATGCGTTGTCTGGTTTTCCGTGTGCATGATAGCTCACGGTGGTTGATGGCACAACGAGGCCAGAAGTAGCTAACCAGCGTTGGATATCTGCAATTCGGTGTCCGCTCATGTACATCTCCTTAATTCGCATGCTGAGATCCTTTGAAATCTTTTTAACAGGCATTGCTGCGAGTAGAAAGAAATACAAACACAAGAATGTATATTCGATGTTTAGTCGATGTGTATTCAATGTGCAGTGAATCCACAAAATGGATGGTGTATTTATACGTTAATGACTCACATTAGAGTACGCCCACTTTCAACACCTGTACCTCGTCGCCATGCATAAAAGGTTACACACTTTGCATAGCCCACCACTCGATGATCTTTATCTGAACTTGCCCTTGTCCAGATACTGCATTGTGCCATCTGCTTCCATGGATCAATCTCGATTCTACGGATGCCGGAAGCCACTCGCCTCTGCCGTGCCTATCACACAGAAAAAGCGAAAGGCAGCAGCAGTTTCCAAGCCAAGGCCAAAGCGACAGGCTAAGGCCAATAAAGAAAACCTTCTGCTGACCCCAAAGGCTAAGGGTTTTAATAGACGTCAGCCTTATTATGTCAAGAAGAAATAAGGTGATGTACACTCAACGCAAAACAAATGGCAGCCAACCCAACAAACCCGCAGACCACTTCCTCCAATACGCTTCAACGATTCTGCCGCCGCTCTCCTGGATATCTTCAGCCCATCTTCTCTACTGCTCTTCGACGATGCTGCCGCTGGTGTCCCTGAAATTCACGGGTCACTTTCTCCTTTGCGCTTAGACGAAAATCCAGAGGTCACTTTCTTCAACGACGCTGCCGCTTCTCCTCTCCCGGATATACACAGGTCACCTCCTCCACCTTTCTTCGACGACGCTGCCGCTTCTCTCCATGGAACTCCCATCTCATCCTCCGTAGCACCCATCCACCCAGATGTCCACAGCACGCCATGCAAAAGAAGCAGCTCGTTAGACCGGATGCTGAATGGGATAAGTGTGGATATCCCCGGGAACTCTATTGTGCTGGCAAAGATAGATCTGCTTCTGGAGACCATGCTAAATATGGATCAACGGATGCTAAATATGGATCAACGGATGCAGAAGATGGATCAACGGATGGAGAAGATGAATCGACGGATGGAGAAGATAGAGACTGACATAGCGGGGATAGATAATTTGCTCGGTGTTCATGTCCCTGTATCCCCGACGCCAGAGCAGGAGGGTGGCATGGATGTGATGAATGAGACCTTCGACCACCTTCTATCACCAAGCGCAACCCCTCCACCAGAAGAATTTGTGTTCTATGTAAAGAAGGTTCTTGTGGTCCGTGAGAATAGTAAACAGCTCTTTTGACTCCTCCAGCAGGTGTCTCCACTCTTGAAGAGCCATCTTCACGGCCAGAAGTTCCCTGTTACCCACGTCATAGTTCCTCTCGGCGGATGTGAATTTCTTGGAAAAATATGCACAGGGATGTAACTTATCTTGAGGCATGGGTCTCTGAGAAAGAACGGGTCCAGAGCCGCAATCAGAAGCGTCGACCTCCAGGACGGAGGGAAGTTCAATGTTGGGATGACGGAGAATAGGTGCAGATATAAAAGCTTCCTTGAGTGTCTCAAAAGCGGAGATGGCCTCGGATGACAAAGCAGAAGGATCAGCTCCTTTTTTGGTGAGTGCAGTGAGGGGTGCTGCAATGGTAGAAAAACTCTGTATAAACTTACGATAGTAATTAGCGAACCCTAAAAAACGTTGTATGGCTTTGAGAGAATTGGGTCTTGGCCATTCAGTAACTGCTTGAAGTTTACCGGAGTCCATCATAAACCCCTCATCGGAAATGATGTACCCCAGAAATGGAGTAGATACCTGATGAAAGGTGCACTTCTCCAGTTTGGCGTACAAATGGTGTTCACAGAGACGGGAAAGGACGTAGGAGGTGTGGCGTATATGGTCCTGGAGATCTTTGGAAAAAATCAGGATATCATCCAAGTATACTATAACAAAAATATTGAGTACCTTACGAAAGACGTCGTTGATGAAATCCTGGAAGACAGCGGGAGCATTACATAAGCCGAAAGGCATTACAAGATACTCATAGTGTCCACTACGCATGTTGAAGGCCGTTTTCCATTCATCCCCCTTTCTGATGCGCACCAGGTTATAGGCACCACGTAGATCCAACTTGGAAAAAATCTTGGCCCCCTGTAATTTATCGAACAGTTCGGTAATGAGGGGAAGGGGGTAACGATTTTTGATAGTTATGTGGTTCAAACCCCTGTAATCGATGCAAGGCCTCAACGACCCGTCCTTTTTCTTGATGAAGAAAAACCCAGCCCCTGGGAATTGGAGAGACGAATAAAGCCTTTATTGAGATTCTCCTGGATATATTTATCCATAGCGTGAGATTCTGGTAACGACAAGGGGTAGGTCTTGGACTTGGGTAGGGATTAACCTGGAACCAGATCAATCGGACAATCGTAAGTCCTGTGTGGCGGCAAAAGGTCTGACTGTACCTTATTGAAAACGTCCCGGAATTGATGGTAAACAGAAGGTAGAATAACTTCGGGAACAGAGGTATTGGCCAGCAGTTGATGAGTCTCGCCTGACCTCGGCCTCCAGGAGATGGGAGCAGAGGAAGTCCAGTCAATGAGAGGATTGTTAAGCTGTAGCCAAGGAAGACCAAGGGTGATGGGTATCCCAGGAGCGTGAATGGCATCGAGAACTAAGATCTCCTTGTGCAGATGTGAGGACAGAAGCAAGGGGGCTGTCTCTAAGGAGATGAGGGCCGGGGTAAGAGGACGTCCATCGATACCGACGAGTGCGATGGGAACCTTCTTCCTCACGAGCGGTATGCACTTTAACCTGGCGAATTCAAGGTCCACGAAGTTTCCTCCAGCTCCTGAGTCAATGAAAGCGACGGTAGAAGTCTGGAACTTATCGCCTGAAAGGGAGACTGGAAATGTAAGTTTCTTAGGGAGTTCACCTTTATGAAGGGGACGTGGAGACATTTCACCCAGAGAGAGCCCCTCAGTACTCACTGGGTGATCCCGTTTCCCGGACGCAGTGGACACTCCCGAACCAGATGATCCATGGATCCGCAGTAGAAACACAATCCCCCGGCGTGGCAGAACTGCCGTATCGGTGTGCGGATGCATTGTACCCCCAATTGCATTAGCTCTGGCAACTCCAGTGCAGGACGAAGAGGTGTGGTAGCACTTGGGGGAGCAGGAGTGCAGCTGGGAGTACTGGAGAACGGAACATGAAAGTTATGGAAGCGAGTGCGCTGACGCTCTGAGCGGCGTACCTGGATACGTTGATCCACTCGGACGGCCAAATCAATGAGGACCTCCAATTGATCCGGCCTGGATTGGCGAGAGAGTTCATCCTTGATGGGATCTGCCAGGCCTTGCCAGAATACGGAGATGAGAGCCTCTTGTCCCCAGTTAGTCTCGGCTGCTAGAGTCCGGAATTCCACAGCATACTGTGTCACCATTCACCGTCCCTGAGTGATCTGGAGAAGAGAAACAGATGCCATTTCCCGACGAGCGGGGGAATCGAATACTTGTTGGAACTCTGCTTTAAATGCCGGTAATCTTGGGTAAGATCAGAACGTCGCTCCCAAACCGGGGAAGCCCAAGCTAGGGCGCTGCCAGTGAGGAGGTTATAAATGTAAGCTACCTTCTTGCGACCAGTATTGTAGAGATGGGGGGCCATTTCAAACTGTACCTCACACTGGTTTAGGAAACCCCTACATTCTTGCGGTTCACCTGCAAAAGGCTTGGGGGGAGGAATCCTTACATTGGAGATGCTAACTGCGCTTGCGGAGTGGGGGCTTACATCTGGCGAGGTTGCGGTCGGTACTCGGTCTGAGAGTACTGCGACTTGGCGTGTAAGTGCCACAATTTGATCCGCCATGGCCTGGTTTTGCTGAAGCAGATTGGAGAAAAACTGTTGAAGTTCGGTCTTGTCTGCGTCTTGTGGGCTCGACATAATGTTACGCCGGTGCTGCCCGCAGACCAGACCCGTCCCCTGAGCTGAAGGGGGAAGTGGTAATACACGCACCCGCAGCAAAGGGAGCGTGTCCAGAGTGTGGTATGAAGTGTTGCCAGGCCAGGTGTAGTAAGGTAGACAATACTTGCTGGTACTGGTTGTAGAGAGAGAGAGTGAAGAATGCCTTGCCGAGGTCAGGGAGTGGAGAGCGGAGATAGGTCGTAGTCCAAGCCATGTTAGAGGAGCTAGATAAAGCAGGAAAGTCCAATTAGGAATGGAGGCGGGACAGGAAGAGCTACAGGGAGACATTGCAGATTGGTGCAGGCATAACAGGCCAGATGAGTCTTGTTGGTAACCTGAGTATGCTCGTCTGGTGTGCGGGGGCGGAGCCTGAGGTCCGGGGGACGGGAAGAAGAGTATGCAGAATGAGTGTGCTCCGTAACGCGTGTACGCGCGTGGACCGAGCCAGTGGATGGTGCAGGTGTGCGCGCGGGAGGGTGTGGGCGCGCCCGGCGTTGAGCAGAGGAATTGCCGAGGGGAATGATCCCGCGACAGCGGCAGGGGCGGGGAGCCGCAGAGGTCGGTAAGGCAGGATTGTTTTGTGTGTCCAGGGACTCCCTGGGGGGAGAGAGTGCTCTGTGTGGGGAGTGCGGGGGATGCCGATTCTTGACATCAACGTAGCTGGATCTAGATTGGAGAGAGTGGGTTATCAGATATTTGCCAGAGTCTTGGGTTGGAGAAGTTAGAGTAATAAAGTCCGTTAGCCGTGGTCTGGAGTTCGAGAGATTGGAATTGTAGTGATCCGTATAGCTGTGGTCTGGGGTTGGAGAGGTAAGCGTAGTATTGATCTGTATAGTCGTGGTCTGCATTGGAGAAGTTTGAGTAGTATCGATCCGTATAGCCATAGTCAGTATACAGAGAGGTTCCAAGTTCAAGCCGGGTCGGTACACAAAGAATCAAGCTGCAGAGAAAAACAGGACAAGGGAGCAAGACGTAACAAAATGCAGGAGCTCATGGCTAACACTAATTATGTGTGTATATGGGAAACAAACAAGAAGAAAACAGTGCAAAATTTAAGTGTAGATGTATTGACAATGAGGTAAATAATAGGGTGTAGTCTTGGTTCTGATGGTATGCCTACTCACAAGATGTCAGAAGTAAGAATGCGTTTAGCAGATAGGGCTGCTACCCATGGGGTATACGTGGTGGGTGGATCTCCCTCCAGGCTCGTCTCGTCAGTGGGATGGTAGTGTATGTAAAAAAGGGGAAAGAGCACTACATAGCGCGATCAGGTGGATAATAAACTTTATATAAAAAACAGGTATAAAAATGCGCACTTACAATGTGCAAAATTAAAACAAGCGTTTGTCACAATGTATGTGTGTAGTGGGTTCACCACAGCTCTCACCGCCTCCCCTGGATACTCCAAGTTTCCTTCGCCTACAGTGTGAGATCGCAGCTCCTCTCTTTGCGTCCTTCTGTGCGTCTGACGTCACAGCTCTGAGGTTTGGGAAACTTCGGGTCGCCCACTAGTCCAAAAAGCACCACTCTACGCGTTTTGCCCAGTCTTGATAGACTGCATCCGGCTTCGTCAGGAGTGTGTATGCTTGGGATAAAAGGTGCCTATATATACCCTATTCTATCCAATAATATAATTATCTAAAACAATTAGACCAATGCCCATAGCGCTAAGTGCAATTTGATTAGGCAAAGCTGTACTCATTAATAAATAAACTCGATTACAATGAGATAACATTATGAGAGTATATAATACATATTTAGACATCATGAAACGTCAATAGAGGAGATAAAATTAGACTATAAGTGTATTTTTTGATCACGGAGGATAAATATATTTAAGCATATGATACTATTATAAATAGTGAAACCAGAGAACTAGGACTCAATAATTAATTAATAATGGGTCAGTTAATAGAGACAGTGCTCTGTGTATCGGTTATCAAAATAACCTACTAACAATTATCATATTACAAGGTGCATGAAATTATACTAGGGGATAACAGTAATTATTTTGGCTATAGCGATAATATATAGGATAATTATACTGAATACAGCCTATCACTGGGGTTATTTATTACATACTCTCATAATGTTATCTCATTTTAATCGAGTTTATTTAATAATGAGTACAGCTTTGCCTAATCAAATTGCACTTAGCGCTATGGGCATTGGTCTAATTGTTTTAGATAATTATATTATTGGATAGAATAGGGTATATATAGGCACCTTTTACCCCAAGCATACACACGCCTGACGAAGCCGGATGCAGTCTATCAAGACTGGGCGAAACGCGTAGAGTGGTGCTTTTTGGACTAGTGGGCGACCCGTAGTTTCCCAAACGTTAGAGCTGTGATGTCAGACGCACAGAAGGACGCAAAGAGAGGAGCTGCGATCTCACACTGCAGGCGATGGAGACTTGGAGTATCCAGGGGAGGCGGTGAGAGCTGCAGTGAACCCACTACACACATATATTGTGACAAACGCTTGTTTTAATTTTGCACATTGTAAGTGCGCATTTTTATACCTGTTTTTTATATAAAGTTTATTATCCACCTGATCGCGCTACTGCACCGACACACTTTATTCGAGCAAATACCCAGTATGTACCTGGCAGATACCTGGAATACGCCGCTCCTCACCTCTGACAAGCCCCGTTGTGTTTGCCTTCCCAGCCTGGGTTCATGCCTGGCTGACGGGCGGCTGATCTGTTAAATGATAATGATTAGGATTTAATAGGCTGCAATGCTTCGCGTGTCTACCAGATGGCATAAATTCATGAATTGAAATGCAGTATATATATATATACTGTGCAGTATTGCAGCCAGCGGGAATAAAATGCTTCAATCCCAGCTTAGAAAATACCTCAATGCACTCGGGCAGAAAACAGTCACAAACCTCAATACACCCGGGTATACCCGAATTCGTGGGACTAGCCGAGCTCGAATAAAGTGTGTCGCCAGTGTATGTAGTGCTCTTACCCCTTTTTTACATACACTACCATCCCACTGACGAGACGAGCCTGGAGGGAGATCCACACACCACGTATACCCCATGGGTAGCAGCCCTATCTGCTAAACGCATTCTTACTTCTGACATCTTGTGAGTAGGCATACCATCAGAACCAAGACTACACCCTATTATTTACCTCATTGTCAATACATCTACACTTAAATTTTGCACTGTTTTCTTCTTGTTTGTTTCCCATATATGCTCCTCCTGGATTGTATGAGATCTAACACACTTCTTGGAACCAGTGAAATAGGTCCCACCAGAGGGTTTGAGCAGAGTCATTTATTATTAATTTGTCTTCAGTTGAAGTTTATTATTTGGCACATATTGTACATTGCACTTATTATTAGTTGCACTTACTATCATTGTTCACATTTTGAGTTGTTTGTGCCTTGCTTCACTATTATTCACAATAACACTAGTTATGCACAGCAAAGCAGGAATGAATGAGCAGGGCATATAAAGGATACCAGATCCAATGAGATAGGAGGCGGAACGGAGGCGTGGCCTCCGCAGAGAAACGGATAGGCTAGGAGACAAGTGGGCTAATAGAACACTTGACACGCAGCTAGGGCACGGTGCACGGGCGTTTCCCGGCTTCGTGGGACTGTGGAGCACCAGGTGACCAGGCAGTCCGCAGTAAAGGCACAATCCTCCCATTTTCCGATGTTGTTTCTCAGAAGGAGAGAGTTATGTGTCACGGTAACTTATGACAAGATATAATAAACACCAAATATCTGGGTTGAACAGAACGAGGCTTAGATATAATAAAATATATTTATTCCTTAAAAAGGTGAACACAGCAATATAGTACAATTAACAGGCAAGAAGGTAACAGTTACTTAGAGTTGGGGAATGGAGAAGTATCAGCTAGCAATTTTCCAGCAATCCGATGACATTTAAGATGAAATCAGAAGTGCAACAAAAACTGTAGAGTTGACACAGTTTATATACCTTTGTAACCCTATTCTTAACATTGAATACAGACTATTGGTGATCAATTATCTGTATCCAATCCCTAACGTGGAAACACAGTTTAACCCATGCCCCCCCGCTAGTTAAATCAGGGGCGACGACCAGTCTACCAGATGAAGTATCTGGCAGGATCTTCATTGTTTGTAGGCGTAGATATAACACTTACAAACCACTCCAGTTTGATGCTTCTCCGCCCTCAGGTAAACAGTTAGAGTGGCAGAGTCTTTTGATCAGTACTTGGTTCCTAGTGTTATCAATCAGGGCAGTTAACTTTTGATCACAGGGCTTATGCTAAATCATCCGGCTGCCCTTCCTGACCTATTAGAATAGCAGATGGAGTCTGCATTTTCAGAGCAGATCCAAAATACCATATACACTTTAATATCTTCACATATTAATAAGTTCCGTTCTGGTGGGCCAAGTGGGTCGCAATTTGCCAGTTTTTAATGCCTACAGTGACTCTACATATTGGCCAAATTTCAACTCTCTGCGACCTCCACAACCGGAGATACAGAAATGCACTTTAAATACAGGATTATAATGAAACATGGGAACAGGGGAACATACATATTCCTGACATGACAAGCTGTAAGCCACATGTCTGGACCGCAGTCCAGTTAACCCATTGCCTCCCTGGTGAGGTCAGGGGGTGGCCATATGGGATGCAACCCCTTTAATACCGGGCCAACCCCCTCTCCCTCTACATGATGACATCCGAACTGCATTGGTTCTGGAGCCTCAAGAGCTGGGAAAGTAGAAGGGGAAACATTGGGAACAATAAATGTGAGAGAACGAGAGTGATGGCGCTCAAGCCTCCTTTCTTGAAGGCGTTGATCCACCCTAATACACATGGCAATCAGATCCTCAAGTACAGTGGTTCTCTCTTGAGCAGCTAATTCATGCTTTACCATCTACGAGAGTCCTTGCCAGAAAGCCGCAGAAAGTGCCTCATCGTTCCAACCCGTCTCCGCCGCGATGGTCTGAAATTCCAGAGCATATCTTGCGACTGGTCTGTGACCCTGAGAAATTTAAAATAAAGAGGAGGCAGCAGTAATCTTACAGCCAAGGGTAGCAAAGATTTGTTTAAATTCTTTCTTGAAACGTGGAAAGTCTTGAACAATCTCCGGTCTCTGCTCCCAGATGGGAGATGCCAATGCATCTCAGTTTAGTAAAGCAATGATATATGCCACCTTAGATCTATCAGAAGAAAAGCGGGAAGGAGTTAACTCGAACTTTATGTCACATTGGTTGAGGAAACCTCGACACCCCTGGGGATCTCTCGCAAAATGATTGGGAGTGGGTAGACATGGCTCGAGAGAGAGAGAAGCTTCAGGGGAAGCAACAGACAAGGTAGCAGGTCTAATAATTCTGGACTGTGACTGGTTAAGGGAAACCGTGGCCAAATTTTGAGTAAGAGAATCAATGTGGTTATCCAGGTATTGGAAATGTTCAGAAATTGAAGACAGGGCTTGGCCCACCTCAGGGGGTCCATGTTCATTGGGCTGAGCATACTGTAATGCTTGCACTACCCACGAGTAAGACAGGACCCCAGTACTGAGGTGGGAAGGTATCAAACCACGCACCCACAGCATCGGAAGCATGCCTGGCAGTCGGATTGCCAATGTACGAAGTAGCTTTTGGGGAGCGCAGATGTCACCATATGTGAAAAATATATATATATATAATAATATAGTGTAGTAATTCCAATATAAACGACAACTAGGTATTCACAGAAATGGAGACTCACACTTTCCCAATTGGGTAACAGCAATAGGTGAATCAATGTGGTTTAGGTTCTTCCCATTGATAGAAGGCATATGGTCTCAGCGTGATTTCCCTCAATGTAACAGAGATGACACTTTTAGTGCAACATTGCATGTTCAATTGATGTGTATATTTAAGCAGCAAATATTACACTTACATTTACACAATGTGCATAGACACATAAGACTATAGATGAGTGGCTCGTTTGTCTGCCGTCAGCCCCTGCTGGTATGATGCATCGCGTCACTTCCGGCGATTCGTCGCGTCACTTCCGGTTTGCGATCGGTCTCGGTTTGGAACGACTGGCACAGGGCAATAATGGGAGCTCGTCCAGCCTACTGCAACTTGACTCTACGTGTTTCGCTTATCAAAAAGCTTCATCAGGAGTCAGGGCTTGGCCCACCCCAGGGGGTCCATGTTCGTTGGGCTGAGCATACTGTAATGTTTGTGCTACCCACGAGCAAGAAAGGACACCGGAACTGAGGTGGGATGGTATCAAACCCCGCACCCACAGCATCGGAAGCGTGCCTGGCAGGTGGATTGTCAACATAGCTGGATCTGGATTGGAGAGAGTGGATTAACAAATACTTGTCAGAATCTTGGGTTGGAGAAGTTAGAATAGTAAAGTCCGTTAGCCGTGGTCTGGAGTTGGAGAGATTGGAAATTGTAGTGATCCGTATAGCCGTAGTCTGGGGTTGGAGAGGTAAGCGTAGTATTGATCAGTATAGCCATGGTCTGGTTTGGAGAAGTTACAGTAGTATTGATCCGTATAGCCGTGGTCTGTATCCAGAGAGGTTCCAAGTTCAAACCGGGTCGGTACACAAAGAATCAACCTGCAGAGAAAACACATGATAAGGGTGAAAGGCACAAAAAATCAAAGGAGCTCAAAGCTAGAACCAGTTATGGACACAAAGCAGCGAAAAAGCAGGCACTGTTTCTCAGGAAAAACAAAACAAAATTAAATGAAATCAAGGAGAGGGTGTATCTTTTTGCTGGTTCCATTAAATCATTTTTCTATGGGCACACGCTCTCCTTGATTTCATTGAATTTTGTTTTTGTTTTTCCTGAGAAACAGTGCCTGCTTTTTCCCTGCTTTGTGTCTATTTCAACTATAGAAAAAACGGAAGCACATCCCCTATTGGAAAAGAAAAATTTCTGACATCCTCAAGGACAAACACCTACTCTAAATGTGAGTTATTTTATCACTGGCAAACACTCCATTCTGATGCTTTATGTTGGGACACTTTATTTATTGTGTGGCCCTTTACTACATTGCTTGTGGGGGTCCTAGCCCACTAGTCAGATTACAATGGAGAAGTGATTAATGTTTGATTATTTTATGTCCTATGGATTGGTTACCGTTTATTGATTAGTGAGGGGTTTCATCTCAAGAAACATTATATGAATTTATTGAACTTTGCAATTTTTCAAAAATATTTTGAGGCTTTTTTTCAGAGCACCACACATTTTTTCCATTGTCCTACAACCAGTTATGCTCAGCAAAGCAGGAATGAATAAGCAAGGCATATAAAGGATACCAGATCCAATGAGACAGGAGGTGGACAGATGTGTGGCCTCCGCGCAGACACGGATAGGCTAGGAGACAAGTGGGCTAATAGAACACTTGACACGCAGCTGGGGGACGGAGCACGTCATCACGTGTGCACCGCGTGAGCGGAGCTATGCTCCGTGGCACAGTAGAAGAACTGCACATGTGCGCGTGCTCTGTAAACAGAGCGGGGGTGCACGCACGCTCTGGTGCCAGAGCGGAGGACTGCGGTAATGCAGGTAAGGAGGGAACACGTCGCAAATGACGTGTTCCCCGATTCCTTACAGTGGCCCAGCGGACCCATCAGCCAAGGCGGCCTGGTGTGGCCTAAGACCAGGAAGGTATCTAATCTATGTGTACCAATTTCCATACACAGGGGTAGCGCTACTCCTCCCACACTTTGGGTTGGGCCTGTCTTGTGGACACTGGGTGGTTAAGTGACCAGGACACCCTCATAACTTTGGGAGAACTTCACTGGGGTGTGGACAAGGTGTGGGCTTACACTGTGGATGTACTGTGTAGGTATGGCCTAGCATAGCCTTGTTATTATAGTGTTGCCTGTTTATATATCAGTAAATATGTTGTTATATACTTGGTGTGTGTTTACTGACTATTGGGTCCTGTGAGGGGTAATCCTACTACGTTAGGATCTCTCTCAGGTGGAGGCGGTGTGTACCAACGAACGTGATCACACCAGGCTCCCAGTAGCGGAGGATCAGGTCTCCTCTTAGACATGCAGGTAACAGCAGCACAGGTAGTTTCCTTTAGCTACGGGGAAAGGGGGCAACATACATACATACATACATACATTTTAAGTTATGGTGGGTGAAAAAGGCAACAAGAAACCTCCACTGTATAGCATATTGCAAATAAAAAGATCCCTTGTGAGCACATTCACATGTCTTAGAAAGATCTGCAACCCTGCCTTTCACATTATCACCTAGCATACAGTGCTTCCACTGCAGCAAGGGATTCTGGGAAATGACATGCAAGTGAGCACACCGTGTCAACTTTTGCCTGAAATCCATTTTTACATGGAACCATTGTAAGCTAATGCTCGCTGTTAACACAACTTTTAAGCACAGCATGGGAATCAGATGCAAAGCCAGAGAAACCAACTTCACACTGATTCCATTAAGGTTGAAACATGGCTGTGAGAAGTTTCTCTGGCTTTGCATCTAATTCCCATGCTGTGCATAAAAGCGTTGTTAACAGCGAGCATCCCCCCCCCCCTACCACCCACTGGAAGCACAGGATTTGCACCATGATAGGCTGCACACAGATTCCCATGTCACCACCACTTCTATCACTAAGGGAGTCAGAATGAGGCGGGTCGATGCCCACAGGATTGTCTGCCACAACCTGTAGCTATCAAGATTTACATGACAGGAGGCAGAAAGGCAATCTGGTCCAGCCATGTTACACTTGTAAAAATGGATTTCAGGCAAAAGCTGTCACTGTGTGCTCATTTGCATGTCTTTTCCCAGAATCCCTTGTTGCAGTGGAAGCACTGTATGCTAGGTGATAATGGTGAAAGGCAGGGTTGCAGACTTGTCTAAGACATGTGCATGTGCTCACAGGCACAACCCTGATGAAGGTCCCTGGATAGTAGTGGGCCAACTGCCATCTCTCATATATATATATATATTTAAAAAAATAAATATATATATATTTATAAATATATATATAGTGAACCCGTACTGCTGCTTTAACAGAAGATTTACTGTGGGAGAATGTGTTAGAGGAATGAGCTATCAAAAATGGTGGTTCTGGTGATATGACAGAATCAGGGCATAAAAAGGACATGCATATTTTTACATCAATGTCATACTTGCTATAAAAGGTGTAATATAATGAGACAAAGGGTCATCAAGGCATCCTCACTATTTATTGCAGAAAACACTATGGGGAAATTCTTTAGCTTAAACAAACCACTCAAGAAATAATAAATGAGCGATTATTGTAATAATTACATTTAATTATACTGTTAAATGGGAACATAGAGTATGTCAATACTCATTAAATTAGACGTATGCCATTAAAATATGATATACACTGAATTACAATTGTTCATCTAAATTGCTAGGTAATGCTTTTGTCCAGGGACAGGACACATTTGAGAAATATTGAATAACCAGAGGTGCTCTGACTAACAGACATAAAGGTCGATTCACTTAGCAGTGAGCTATTGCACCAGATTGGGAAATTTGTAATCCCACGCTAAAAAATGAAGCCAGACACGGCATTCACTAAGAAGTGAAGCGCATTTGGTTAGGTGCAGGCAAAAACATGCCCGATCGTGCGAGCTGTTTTCTTCCCCCTGCTATTGTGCTTAAAATTCAACAGCACGATACCTGATTGAAAAAAAAAACCAGCCTGTAAGAGCTGCATAGAGACGCACGGCTCTTACAGGTGATCATACAGTATACATATACATTTTAATACTAGTGTGCATATGTAGGGGTTCTCCTGAGCTTAACCGCAGTGGTTTCAGCCTCGGGGTCCCCCTACTTCCGAGATACAGGCCCCGTTATGAGGTGTCGGTATCCCCTGTGCTTTTAATGCTCCCGTGTCACGTGACTGGGGGATTTAAATCCTGCAGGGGTGTACCGGCACCCCATAACGAGGCCTGTATCTCATGAAGAAGGGGGTCCCTGAGGCTGAAACAATGCGGTTCAGCTCAGGAGACCCCCTGCTTATCTACACCAGTATCATAACACACATATCAATAAAAAAATAAGCGTCTCCATGCAGCTCTTACAGGCTGCTTTTTTTTCTATCAGCTATCGTGCTGTAGAATTTTAAGCACAATAGCAGGGGGAAGAAAACAGCTCGCGCGATCGGGCATATTTTTGCTCGCACCTAACCAAATGCGCTTCATGTCTTAGTGAATCCCGCGTCTGGCTTCATTTTTTATCGTGGGATTACAAATTTCCCAATCTTGCGCAAAAGCTCACTGCTTAGTGAAGAAGCAATCACTGGGCAATGTGTTCACTGCAGTGTTTCTTGCCTAGTAGCAGAGTGGAATGACACAAGTGTGGGTGGAAATAAATATTCAGTGAGCATATAAGAGCTATGAGACAAACAAATGCTTCACTCTACTGACTGCCATACCCAGGTAATGCTATAATGCTTCATATGAAACACATATTGTAGTTTGTTGACTTTCTTGACCTGGCAATAATGAATATTATTAGCGCAACCTTTTATATTTACATTAAGCTTACTTCCTCCTGATGCCTATAGAAATTCAATTTTCCAGGTCATATAAGGAGGGTGACCAGATTTACAAAAGTAAACATGAAAAAAATATTTATAAAACAAATGACATCACCAACTGCGCCCCTTCCCCTTTGTCTCTCTGTCCCCTTCTCACATACTGTACACACCCCTTTCTCTCCCTCTCCCCTCCCCCCATTCTCTTAACCCTTTTTCAAGAGATATATAGGTATTGCACTATGTATTTTTGTCACATTGGATGTTGCTTTGGACTTCTTTGTTTCCTGTTTTATACAATTACCCACGCCCAGTAGCACTCCTTTTGACACACACACACATATATACAGTGTTCGACAATCCTATACATTTGCTCGCCCCGGGCGAGTGGATTTAACCCCCGGGCGAGTAAATATTTTCCCAAGCAGCACACGTTTGGTACTAGGTGGCGAGTAGATTTTTTTGTGTGGCGAGTAGATTTTTTGGTGATTTGTCAACAACTGCACATATATATATATATATATATATATATATACACAAAACAAGCTGTCAGCACTCTAATGTAGGGCAAAAGGCAGTTGCTAGTCCCATAGGAATCCACATAACATATGAACCAGCCCAAAGACCAGTAAAGAGACAGCAACCAGCAAGGAGTAATCCAAAATAAACTGTATTGAAGCAAACAGATACACAAAAGCCTTGTATTGTTGCTTTGGACTTCTTTGTTTCCTGTTTTATACAATTACCCACGCCCAGTAGCACTCCTTTTGACACACACACACATATATATATATATACATATATATATATATATACTGTATATATATATATATATATATATATAAATATATATATATATATATATATATATATATATATAACAGCTGAACCAGTCCAAGGACCAGTAAGGAGACAGCAAACTGCAAGGGGTTAATCCAAAGATAATTGTATTCAAAACATAAATGCACATAAGCCAACGTTTTCGGTCCCACATGGAGACCTTCCTCAGGGCCGTGCCATCAGTGTGCTGACTGGCTTCGTTTGGATTATATATATATATATATATATATATATATATTGGTAATTTTGGGAGGTTTCTGATGGTTTGCTGGGTATCTGTGTGGTTGATAACTTTGTCCAGCTGTTTTGGAGGTTAGTCGCTCCACCCAACCAGGATTTAAAGCTCTCCCCTCCCCACTGTCCAAGTAAGCAAGTTTTCTTTTCATGCTTCTGGTAAATAAGGATTTTAATCAGTTAGTGTAAGGACCTGCGATATTATGGTCATGCCTTGACAGTGGCCCGCAGGCTTATACGCTTTGGCCAAAGGGTTAACTAAATTACCCTTTTTCAAGAGATATCTAGGTACAGTATTTCACTGTGTATTTTTGTCACATTGGATGTTGCTCTGGACTTCTTTGTTTCTTGTTTTATACAATTAGCCACGCCCAGTAGCACTCCTTTTGACACTTATATACATATATGTATTGTGGTAATTTGGGGGGGTTCCTGAGAGCTTGCTGGGTATCTGTGTGTCATATAAGGAGGGTGACCAGATTTACAAAAGTAAAACTGGGACACATTAAAATATATATTTATAATACAAATGACATCACCAACTGCGCCCCTTCCCCTTTGCTGTCTCTCTTTCTCTACCCCCAGGCTGTTTCTCTCTCCCCCCCCCATGCTATCTCTCTCTCCCCAATGCTGTCTCTCTCCCCTCATGCTGTGTCTGTCTCTTTCGCCACCATGCTGTGTCTCTCTCTTTCCCCCCATGCTGTCTCTCTCTATCCCCCCATGCTGTCTCTCTCTCTATCCCACCATGCTGTCTCTCTCTCCCCCCATGCTATCTCTCTCTCCCCATGCTGTATCTCTCCCCCATGCTCTCTCTCCCCCGTGCTGTCTCTCTCTCTCCCTATGCTGTCACTCTCTCTCTCCCCCCATGCTGTCTCTCTCTCTCCCCATGCTGTCTTTCTCCCCCCCCATGCTGTCTCTCTCTCCCCCCATGCTGTCTCTCTCTCCCCCCATGCTGTCTCTCTCTCCCTTATGCTGTTGCTCTCTCCCCATGGTGTCTCTCTTTCTCTCCCCCATGCTGTCTCTCACCGTCCCATGTGGTCTCTCTCCCCCTCTTCCTCCCATGCTGTGTCTCTCTCCCCACCCATGCTCTCTCTTTCTCTCTCTCCCCCTCATGCTGTGCCTCTCCCCCCCCCTCATGCTGTGCCTCTCTCCCCCCCTCATGCTGTGCCTCTCTCCCCATCCATGCTGTGTCTCTCTCCCCATGTTGTGTCTCTCTCTCCCCATGCTGTCTCTCTCTCTGTCTCCTCCAATGCTGTGTGGGTCTCTCTCTCCCCAATGTTGTGTCTCTCCTTCCCCTCATGCTGTGTCTCTGTCTCCCCATCGATGCTCTCTCTTTCCCCATGCTTTGTCTCTGTCTCCCTGTTCTGTGTGTGTGTCTCTCTCTCCCCATTCTGGACCATACCTGTAACTGTGAATCATGGGTGGGGGAGAAGCCATCTTGGGCCCTGGCAGCAGACACCGGAAGTTCTCAATGACTCACTTCTGGGTCTTACTGCTGAAGAATTTGTGAGTAAAATTGGCTTTCATAAAAATGTAATCATGCTAATAGGAGAGATTTGTCTGCTCTCATTTTTGTGGAAATTACTAATCTTATTTCTTAGGGGCCTGTATAAGGAAGAGTTTGTTAAGCAAGTATTTTCATTACCTCTTTACCTTCAGCCCATCCTGTCCTTATCAGAGAGACAATAAAGATAAGGGTTGTTAAGGGGATGGGCTCTAACAGTGGCAGATTTTCCACTAGGCTCGGACGGCAACATTTTGGGGCGGCAAAAATGTCTGTCCCATATACAAATGCTGCGCTCTCTGGCCTATAGGGCCTGATGGGAATGTACTAACATGTGGTGGCTGCTGCCTTGCTGCCGCCCTCCTTCTCCATCTGAATCTCAGCATCAAATGACCCTCAGACCTCACCAACGTGATGTCGCACAGCGTCTCGTTGCCATGGCAACATTATGTCAAATGCCGTCATGATGTTGCATTAACATGACAATGCGGCACTGTGCGACTTCACGTTGGTGACGTTTGCTGCATCATTTGACACTTGGATTCGAATGGAGAAGTAGGGCGGCAGCAGGGATGTGGCCACCACATGTAAGTGCCTAAAGCAGTGTTTCTCAACCAGGGTTCCTCAGAACCCTGGGGCTCCGTGGAGCAGTCCCAGGGTTTCCACCGAGGCGCCCACACTCACAGCTTCCTTCCCTCCCTCCCCCTCAGAGCGCGCTCTAGCAGTCCAGCACTTCCTGCCTCACGCCCGTTTCGGCCGCCTTCTGCACGCTGCTGCCGCCTGAGGTGAGGAGATGATCCCTGGTGGTGGCGGCGGCTGCTGCTCGGGGGGGTGGGGGCTTAATGAATGCAGCATGTATTGTACTTTCTGTGACATGCGGAGGTATGTGTTTTTGTGAGCAAGTGTTTGTGAGTGCGGAGAGCGGGTGCATCGGAGAGCGGGTGACAGAGGGGCAGGGCTAGTCGGTGCAGAGACGTGTGAGTGTCAGACACACACAGTGACAGACAATAGGGGCTATAGCTGGCTAGCGTGTTGTGAGTGATGCTCATGGTGCGTCAGTTGAGTCACTTTGCTGTTCAGTTTTTTTTTTTTTAGCTAGCCTTAATATTTATTTTCATATTACAAATATGATAGCAACTTTAACTATGGAACAGCTACATTCCTGTACAGTAGTAGATCTCCTACAATCTCCCTGAACCAACTTTCTCGTCATCCCTTCCTTTTCCTCTTTCACCTAGTATCATGGGGTCAGTTATGCCATACCTCCTTCTCCTAGGTAACGTCTTGTGACACAGTACTTCTGCTTAGAGCAGAACATAACGTATCACAATTTCTTATCCTGCAGAGAAAACGGCCTCACACCCTTTGTGTTGGGGGTATCGTGAGGATATTATTAAGAGAGGTCACTCAGAGTTGTATAAGATAAGACTCATGTTTATTGAGATACAACATGATAATAAGAAACAATAAGCAAAATTGTTAATAATTCAATACTTCTATTAATCTTTCTATGCAGAGATTATTTATTGGGTATGCTGTCATACTCACAAACCAACTAGGTATTACGATATGTCATGCCAGTCTCAGTAGGTCTCGTCTGCTGTGGTCTGCCACCCGGTTCTGAAGTCTGGTTTAGCCTCACACAAATCTTTATTGCCCTTGTCAAACGTCATGATTGTCTTCATGAAAAACCAGGGAAATAACCCAAAAACTAGCAAAGTTTCCTAACTAATTTCTATCTGCGTAGCAAAATAACCACAAGATGTTTGTGGTCTCATATCCGTGCCGTAAGCTCATGCATTGAGAAGGCGTGAACACTACTGCTAAGATTTCTTATCTCATCAGCAAAATTCTGTTTGCAAACTTCAGATATCTTATGTACTCATCCCAAAGCAACAAACTAGTGAAAATTTGACAGTATGCCCAAAGCTGTACTTAAGACATATGTATGCTATGTATGAACCTGTGCTACCCGCTCAAAGCTGTACTTAAGACATATGTATGCTATGTATGACCCTGTGCTACCTGTAATCCATAACACTAGGCAAAAATTTAAAAAAAAAATCACATGGCTAGTGAGTGGATACATTATTCAGCCAAGTATTTCAGAAACTAGTTTTCAACATCAATCTCTCACTCCTAATTAATATGCTATGAAGCAGTCTTCCCTGGGCTGGGGAATAGTCAATGTGAATTTAAATTAATGAGGCTAAAATATTCTCTGGTGGAGAGCAGGCATCTTCAGGGGATGGTTGTGTGACATGCGGGGGGGATTGATGTGACATGCAGGTGGGGAGAGTGATGTGACATGCAGGGTGGGGAGACTGATGTGACATGCAGGGGGGGATTGATGTGACATGCAGGGGGGGATTGATGTGACATGCAGGGGGGGGGATTGATGTGAGTTGCAGGGGGTGGGTATATGAGGATGATGATGATGATGATGATGATGATGATGATGATGATGATGATGATGAGGGGTGCTGGGGGAGAAATGATGATGAATGATGATGATGATGATTTTACCCGTGCGGCCCAATTTTTTAAAATATGTATGGGGGGGGGGGGGGGGGGTCTTTTAAAAATGTATTGGGGCGGTGGGGTCTTTTTAAAATGTATTGAGGCGGCGGGGGCATTTTTAATATTTATTGGCGGGGGAATTTTTAATACTGTATGTATTGGTGAGGCGGGTATTTTTATCTGTATTGCGGGGTGGGGTTTTTTGGTATGTATTTTGTGGGGGAGATTGAGTGAGTGGGGTAATTGACGGAAGGTAAGGGTGAGTGAGAGGAGAGAGGGGGGAGTGAGTGAGGAAAAAAGGGAGTAAGAGTGAGACGCAGGGGAGATAAAGGGGAGACGAAGGGGAGAGGAGAGACTTGGAGGGAAGCATAGGAGGAAGGACTTGTACGGGGAGGAGAGTGGAGTGCTAGCAGGACATTGCTGTTGTTGTTGTGGCTGCTGGTCGACACTACATTTGGAGTCGCTGATCTGACCAATAATGAGACTATACTTTTATACAAAGACTGTGTTATGAGTCTGGAGCATTCAACCCTGGACCAGGGTGGTTCTTCTATACAGGTCCTATCCCATATCCCTGGGAGTAAAAAAGATGGAGGCGCTGCACCACTAAAAGAATGGAGGCTACCACCCCAGAAGCCTGGTCCTGTCTCCCCAATAACACCGTGGGAAGCTCAGGCCCTCCTGTTCCACGCAGGTATGCACCACCACTACGCATGTAATCTGCCCTCACGCACCCTAGACACCACAGATGAGTCTGGGGGGGGTGGGGGGGAACAAGGGTTACATTTGGAGGCGAGCTGCTGAGACGCCAGAACAGGTCAGGCTTACAGCGAGGCGGAACGGGGAGAGTGAGATGCACTCTCCGTGCAAGTGCTGGAGAAGGAAGGGCGCATTTGCACACCGAAGGTAGTCAGGGGAGCGTAGACTCTCGCACAGTATGCCTTGGGTGCCCTTATGAGGTGGCGAAGGAGGAGTGAATAGCTATATCTGTCCGAGTCCCTTGAGGCAGATAGCGTGAGGCAACTGGGGGGGTCAGCTTGTTAACTAGTCCAGGGACCATGGCCCAGGGCCCGCGCTATGAGTGGCCAAAAGTAGGAGACGCCCGTACATAGAAAGGAGAGGTACACTAGCTATCACCCACACAAACGCACCACAGAGCACTTGCATCGTAGACACAGAGTACAGTGCATGGAGGAAAGGAGTTCCGCTGAGCCTGGGGTAAAGCCACCTCATATTAGTGGGATACAGAAACAGAATGCAGAGCACACATTTGGAGGTCAGTCAGTGTTTAGGTACGAGATACCCAGTAGACACTGAGAATAGGGCACATGTACATTTGGAGGGCTCATCCAAGATGGCATCCGTCCCTACATGTGCTCCGCGGAGCAAGAGAGCCGATCTAAAATAGCGGTTCCCGCCAATCCTGGAGCAAGCACGTGAATTGTGCAAAGAGACAGTGAGAGAAATGTGGCGGGAAATGTGCAAGAGTCTGGCGCCAAACCCAGATTTCTTGCAAGAGGAGCGGAGCGGCGCGAAAGCCGTAAGCCCACCCACCTGTGCTGTGACTGGTCAGAAAGACAGGCCACGTCACACTGAAGGAGAAAAGACCCCCGCCTCTGGATTCCACCAGAGGGAGGAGGCCCAAGGAGAGCCAATCAGGAGAGTCCTCCCCGCGAAGGGAGGGACCAGAAGCCAGAGCGAAGAGCTTCACTTTTGTCTGGCATTCGAGGAGCTAGGAGCTGAAACACTGAGCTGTTCCAACCCTGAGCGAACCATGTCCGAGATAAACACTTTGATTTACCAACTACCAGGAGGCTTACTGGTAGTGGAGGTAGCTGAGCACGAATACCTCCGGTGTTTGTGCGTGCACTGCGGGATACCGGGCGTGGTACCAAGCACCAAGGCCCGATGCCCTCAATGTGGCACGTTTTACCTTTGGCCAAAGAGCCGTGGCCTTTGATCGAGACCCCGCGGGGTGCCTCTCCTGGAACATTGACGGAGGTGGTGGAAGGCAAAGACAAGACTGCCCTGGTTCCCCGTCACATCCAAGCGGGAGGAACCAAGGCCTTGCCCGCTATCGAACTGAGCGAGCTGGCGACAGAGAAGAGCGCGACTGCAGTGGAGGTACCAGAGCGAGACTACTTTGTACCTATACCCACTGGTTGTATCGCAGAAGAACCCGGTGACTCCCTAGCGGAGGAACCGATCCTGATATCCTCGGAGGAAGAAGTTGGCGTGACATCGGTGTCCAGAGGCCTAAAGAGGGAGCAGACGAGTCCGGAAACCTTCCGACGGTTAGCGCTGGTGCGGCCGGAGGCCTGTAAGAGTCCCACGGCCGTGGTGACTCCCAGTGCGGCGGAGACGGAGACCGAGACGACCCTAGAGGAGCCTGATATCATCAAACAGCAGCGGAGAGGTAAGGAGACTCCACCACCCCCTTACTCCCGCCAGGCGAAGACCACAACCACGGAGGACGAGAAGGAGAGGCTTGAGGCCTACTTGTCCGGCCGTGCACCTGATGCTCAGCCACCGCCCATGCCGGTCCTCGACGCACTTCCGGTGCGTGACCACGGGCGGATGGAGATTCCGCGGGCACCCCTGATGAAATCGTTTCCAGTTCCACCGGAAAGAGAAGGCCAGGAGGAGTGTTCCCCTCATGAAGCATCGATTCGGCCATTGCCCTGGCTACCCTACAGAGTAGAGGCCAGAAGCATGGCGGAGAGTTCGTCTAAGAAAGAGTCCACTGGTCGCGGGATTGCCCGCTTGCTGGACATTGAATTGGACGTTCCCCCAGCCCATAGCTCTATTGCCCCGGCCACTGCACCTGTCCCGTCACGAGTAGTGCCACCGGGACCTACCAGGGATATGTTATGTAAATACCCCAAATACTCCAAGGACTTGCGGGATTGGGAATTGAGTGATGAAGGGTCTGATGGGGAGATACCGTATTCAAGTGTTATACCTGTGCCTAACCCTGTGCTGTTTTCTCCTGCAGCTAGAGGGAGGGCCCATGGGTCCCACACTCCAGTAGAGGCTGGGCCTACCAGCAAAGTGGTTCATAAGATGAACCCTACCAGGTACTTTAACTCCAAAGGGAGGAGAGATTGCTCGCAATCTACTGATGTGGGTACGTCCGGTGTATCATCTCAGGTAGAGTCTGAGGTAGAACGCACTAGTCATTCCACAGAGTATGAGCACCGTGATAAGTGGTGGGCACCCCTGTTCACCGGATACCACGAGGGGATGGACCGTACGCGGTTCCTATTAATTAAGAATAATGTTGACCATTGGTGGGCGGCTGGTTCTTTCACTCAACAAGAGGTGGAGGATGAATTAGATCATCGATACCGGGAGATAGAGCAGAAACTGGTTGTATCCCGAGGCCCCAGTATTTTGTATGATGATGTAGCTCCGGAAGAGCCTGTGTTTTGGGTGCTGCCAAGCAGGGTGGGTAACCGAAAGCTCACCAAGCTAAGTCGCGTTGACCAGGCCATAGTGGCTAGATACCGGCAGTCGCATGGGTATGAGTACCCATATGTGCCTGAGCCCATCATGAGGGAGATAGAAGAGAACCGGGATAGCTGGCTCAGGCAGGCTGTATAGGAGTATCTTCGGACCAAGTTCGGTCAGAGAGGATATCATAATGAGGATAAGATAAGCGAACTGGTCCGCATATGGAGCATAGGTAGATGTATCTACATGCATGGTGTAAGCTATCGGCCTGAGCATGGGTCGGTCCAATCGTTTGCTGTGACCGTCACGGATCATAATGGGCGGAGGATATGAAAGCCTGATCCAAAGCATTATCTGTAGGGGTCTCCATGTTGGGAGTACCTGGTTATATTATATCGAATTACCTCATTGCAATGTATGCTGACAATGTCTAATATGTGTGCTGTTTCCCAGGTGGTTCGCCACAGGATGGTGCTGCTAAATCTAGGTCCAAGTGGGGACCATTGGATTCCACCATAGGGAGAGTGTAGCTCCCTGTAAACAGCACGGGCTTACCTATCTTCCTCCTACTGTGGTAAGTCCTGTTAAGGGCAGGCACCAGTAGTCATCATGGGTTTTCCCCCTTCAAAGCCCTGCCCTGAGTGGTAGATGCAGGCCCCTGACTCTTCTGCAGGCGTGAGACAGAGGGGAGGCTCTGCTGACATCATGAGGGGTGGGGCTGACTCTATTTAGCAGCCATCTCCTGTGAGTGACTGTCTGTTCTGTCCGAGGAGTTGGAGGAGACAGTGCGGTCTCACCTGTGCAGTCGTACAGGAGCCGAGAGAGGAGAGACTCAACCATGTTGAGTAGAGCTGATAGCACAATAGACCCGGTGGACCAATGCCCCTCACCCCAGTGCCGGGGTGATGGGGAGAATCCATTCCCCACCCAGAGGCTAACCTCTGCGGTGGGCCATGGGGTATTTCCGCCCCAGCCCGGACCATCCTGTCGGAGGAGAGACTTGGAGGGAAGGATAGGAGGAAGGACTTGTACGGGGAGGAGAGTGGAGTGCTAGCAGGACATTGCTGTTGTTGTTGTGGCTGCTGGTCGCCACTACATTTGGAGTCGCTGATCTGACCAATAAAGAGACTATACTTTTATACAAAGACTGTGTTATGAGTCTGGAGCATTCAACCCTGGACCAGGGTGGTTCTTCTATACAGGTCCTATCACATATCCCTGGGAGTATAGAAGATGGAGGCGCTGCACCACTAAAAGAATGGAGGCTACCACCCCAGAAGCCTGGTCCTGTCTCCCCAATAACACCGCGGGAAGCTCAGGCCCTCCTGTTCCACGCAGGTATGCATCACCACTACGCATGTAATCTGCCCTCACGCACCCTAGACACCACAGATGAGTCTGGGGGGGGGGAACAAGGGTTACATTTGGAGGCGAGCAGCTGAGATGCCAGAACAGGTCAGGCTTACAGCGAGGCGGAACGGGAAGAGTGAGATGCACTCTGTGTGCAAGTGCTGGAGAAGGAAGGGAGCATTTGCACACCGAGGGTAGTCAGGGGAGCGTAGACTCTCGCACAGTACACCTTGGGCTCCCTTATGAGGTGGGCGAAGGAGGAGTGAATAGCTATAGCTGTCCGAGTCCCTTGAGGCAGATAGCGTGAGGCAACTGGGGGGGTCAGCCTGTTAACTAGTCCAGGGACTACGGCCCAGGGCCTGCGCTATGAGTGGCCAAAAGTAGGAGACGCCCGTACCTAGAAAGGAGAGGTACACTAGCTATCACCCACACAAACGCACCACAGAGCACTTGCATCGTAGACACAGAGTACAGTGCATGGAGGAGAGGAATTCCGCTGAGCCTGGGGTAAAGCCACCTCATATTAGTGGGATACAGAAACAGAATGCAGAGCACACATTTGGAGGTCAGTCAGTGTTTAGGTATGAGATACCCAGTAGACACTGAGAACAGGGCACATGTACATTTGGAGGGCTCATCCAAGATGGCATCCGTCCCTACATGTGCTCCGCGGAGCAAGAGAGCTGATCTAAAATGGTGGTTCCCGCCAATCCTGGAGCAAGCACGTGAATTGTGCAAAGAGACAGTGAGAGAAATGTGGTGGGAAATGTGCAAGAGTCTGCTCCAAACCCAGATTTCTTGCAAGAGGAGCGGAGCGGCGCGAAAGCCGTAAGCCCACCCACCTGTGCCGTGACTGGTCAGAAAGCCAGGCCACGTCACACTGAAGGAGAAAAGACCCCGCCTCAGGATTCCACAAGAGGGAGGAGGCCCAAGGAGAGCCAATCAGTACAGTCCTCCCCAGCGAAGGGAGGGACTGGAACCCAGAGCGAAGAGCTTCACTTTTGTCTGGCATTCGAGGAGCAAGGAGCTGAAACACTGAGCTGTTCCAACCCTGAGCGAACCATGTCCGAGATAAACACTTTGATTTACCAACTACCAGGAGGCTTACTGGTAGTGGAGGTAGCTGAGCACGAATACCTCCGGTGTTTGTGCGTGCACTGCGGGATACCGGGCGTGGTACCAAGCACCAAGGCCCGATGCCCTCAATGTGGCACGTTTTACCTTTGGCCAAAGAGCCGCGGCCTTTGATCGAGACCCCGCGGGGTGCCTCTCCTGGAACATTGACGGAGGTGGTGGAAGGCAAAGACAAGACTGCCCTGGTTCCCCGTCACACCCAAGTGGGAGGAACCAAGGCCTTGCCCGCTATCGAACTGAGCGAGCTGGCGACAGAGAAGAGCGCGACCGCAGTGGAGGTACCGGAGCGAGACTACTTTGTACCTATACCCACTGGTTGTATCGCAGAAGAACCCGGTGGCTCCCTAGCGGAGGAACCGATCCTGATATCCTCGGAGGAAGAGGTTGGCGCGACATCGGTGGCGATGCGCCTACCGGCGAACAACCCCAGAGGCCTAAAGAGGGAGCAGACGAGTCCGGAATCCTTCCGACGGCGAGCGCTGGTGCGGCCGGAGGCCCGTAAGAGTCCCACGGCTGTGGTGACTCCCAGTGCGGCGGAGACGGAGACCGAGACGACCCCGATATAATCAAACAGCAGCGGAGCGGTAAGGAGACTCCACCACCCCCTTACTCCCACAAGGCGAAGACCACAACCACGGAGGATGAGAAGGAGAGGCTTGAGGCCTACTTGTCCGGCCATGCACCGGATGCTCAGCCACCGCCCATGCCGGTCCTCGACGCACTTCCGGTGCGTGACCACGGGGCGGATGGAGATTCCGCGGGCACCCCTGATGACGTCGTTTCCGGTTCCACCGGAAAGAGAAGGCCGGGAGGAGTGATCCCCTCATGAAGCATCGATTCGGCCATTGCCCTGGCTACCCTACAGAGTTGAGGCCCGTCCAGGGAGGCCAGAAGCATGGCGGAGAGCGCGTCTAAGAAAGCGTCCACTGGTCGCGGGATTGCTCGCTTGCTGGACATTGAGTTGGACATTCCCCCAGCCCCAGCCCATAGCTCCATTGCCCCGGCCACTGCCCCGGCCCCGTCATGAGTAGTGCCACCAGGACCTACCAGGGATAAGTTATGTAAATACCCCAAATACTCCAAGGACTTGCGGGATTGGGAATTGAGTGATGAAGGGTCTGATGGGGAGATACCGTATTCAAGTGTTATACCTGTGCCTAACCCTGTGCCGTTTTCTCCTGCAGCTAGAGGGAGGGCCCATGGGTCCCACACTCCAGTAGAGGCTGGGCCTACCAGCAAAGTGGTTCATAAGATGAACCCTACCAGGTACTTTAACGCCAAAGGGAGGAGAGATTGCTCGTGATCTACTGATGTGCATACGTCCGGTGTATCATCTCAGGTAGAGTCCGAGGTAGAATGCACTAGTCATTCCACAGAGTATGAGCACCATGATAAGTGGTGGGCATCCCTGTTCACCGGATACCACGAGGGGATGGACCGTACGTGGTTCCTATTGATTAAGAATAATGTTGTTGACCATTGGTGGGCGGCTGGTTCTTTCACTCAACAAGAGGTGGAGGATGAATTATATCATCGGTACCGGGAGATAGAGCAGAAACTGGTTGTACCCCGAAGCCCCAGTATTTTGTATGATGAAGTAGCTCCGGAAAAGCCTGTGTTTTGGGTGCTGCCAAGCAGGGCGGGTAACCAAAAGCTCACCAAGCTAAGTCGCGCTGACCGGGCCATAGTGGCTAGATACCGGCAGTCGCATGGGTATAAGTACCCTTATGTGCCTGAGCCCATCATGAGGGAGATAGAAGAGAACCGGGATAGCTGGCTCAGGGAGGCTGTACAGGAGTATCTTCGGACCAAGTTCGGTCAGGGAGGATATCATAATGAGGATAAGATAAGCGAACTGGTCCGCATATGAAGCATAGGTAGATGTATCTACATGCATGGTGTAAGCTATTGGCCTGAGCATGGGTCGGTCCAATCGATCGCTGTGACCGTCACGGATCATAATGGGTGGAGGATATGAAAGCCTGATCCAAAGCATTATCTGTAGGGGTCTCCATGTTGGGAGTACCTGGTTATATTATTTTGAACTACCTCATTGCAATGTATGCTGACAATGTCTAATATGTGTGCTGTTTCCCAGGTGGTTTGCCGCAGGATGGTGCTGCTAAACCTAGGTCCAAGTGGGGACCATTGGATTCCACCATAGGGAGAGTGTAGCCCCCTGTAAACAGCACGGCTATACCTATCTTCCTCCTACTGTGGTAAGTCCTGTTAAGGGCAGGCACCAGTAGTCATCATGGGTTTTCCCCCTTCAAAGACCTGCCCTGAGTGGTAGATGCAGGCCCCTGACTCTGCTGCAGGCGTGAGACCGAGGGGAGGCCCTGCTGACATCATGAAGGTTGGGGCTGACTCTATTTAGCAGCCAGCTCCTGTGAGTGACTGTCTGTCTGTTCTGTCCGAGGAGTTGGAGGAGACAATGCGGTCTCACCTGTGCAGTCGTACAGGAGCCGAGAGAGGAGAGACTCAACCACGTTGAGTAGAGCTGATAGCACAATAGACCCGTGGACCAATGCCCCTCACCCCAGTGCCGGGGTGATGGGGAGAAACCATTCCCCACCCAGAGGCTAACCTCTGCGGTGGGCCGCGGGGTATTGCCACCCCAGCCCAGACCATCCTGTCGGAGGAGAGACTTGGAGGGAAGCATAGGAGGAAGGACTTGTACGGGGAGGAGAGTGGAGTGCTAGCAGGACATTGCTGTTGTTGTTGTGGCTGCTGGTCGACACTACATTTGGAGTCGCTGATCTGACCAATAAAGAGACTATACTTTTATACAAAGACTGTGTTGTGAGTCTGGAGCATTCAACCCTGGACCAGGGTGGTTCTTCTATACAGGTCCTATCCCATATCCCTGGGAGTATAGAAGATGGAGGCACTGCACCACTAAAAGAATGGAGGCTACCACCCCAGAAGCCTGGTCCTGTTTCCCCAATAACACCGCGGGAAGCTCAGGCCCTCCTGTTCCACGCAGGTATGCACCACCACTACGCATGTAATCTGCCCTCACGCACCCTAGACACCACAGATGAGTCGGGGCGGGGGGGGGCAAGGGTTACATATACATTAATTACATTAGTAAACATTCATGGAAACCTCTCAAATTAAATCAATAGAAGAATGAAGGAATGGAGCACATTCGGAAGAAACAAGAGCAACTTTCAAGGGAACCTTCCACTGTGCTTTAAGAAGAAAGTTTTGCACCAGTATGGAATGACAAAGGCTGAAAATAATTATACATACACACACACGCACACACACACACAAAGTTGTGTGAAAAAGAAAGTACACCCTCTTTGAATTCTATGGTTTTACTTATCAGGACATAATAACAATCATCTGTTCCTTAGCAGGTCTAAGAATTAGGTAAATACAACCTCAGATGAACAACAACACATGACATATTACACCGTGTCATGATTTATTTAACAAAAATAAAGACAAAATGGAGAATCTATGTGTGAAAAACTACGTATACCCTTACTGCTTCCATAGGAATTAAGAGGCTAAGTAGCAGACAGGTGCAGCTAATCAAATGTCCTTAATTAATTGATTAAGGGTGTACTTTCTTTTTCACACAACTGTAGGGCATACACTGTCGCTGGTATTTTGGCTTGTAAAAAAATTGTGATTTTGGTATTTAGTATTTTTTTAATTATGAGAAAAAAAACTAAAGATAAGTAGAAAAATATTTAAAACTTTTACCTCAAATTTCTTAGAAAACATTACATGATTTTAGTTTGTGAACTGGAAAGCTCACCTAGTTTAGATTCGGAAGATCATTTCGAGGTGCACCTCAAACTTCCCAACGAACTCGTTTATCAACGTTAAAGAAATATGTTTAAATAATTGTAGTTGTCAGATTTGGCTAAAAAATACATCAATCACCAAGATATTTAAAAGGCATCAATCCCACTTACATATATCACTGCCACGAGAACCATTTGGTCCTAGGAGGGTTTGGTTATTTACAGTAACAACAGTCTTGTGCATCTTACTTGTCTTTTTATACAAAGAGTATCCACAAAGCCTACACTTGCAGACAGTCAATATTTTTATTTAAAAAGTCTTATACAAATTCTGGGATCCTTGCAACTCTGAATCAAGTGATTGTGTAAAAGATCAAATAATTATTTTAATAGCAAAATAAATGTAATTTGAAGCCAGTAAATAATCTGGTTGCCATTGCCAGCTCTCACAGGTATAGAGTTTAGAGATCAGTGTCCACATCCCCACATGTACTACTGGCTGCCATAGGTCTTATGGAGAGAAGATACTACAGTACATTGTTGTAAGATCCAAGCTACCTTATAAATGCTACAAATGAAGAATAAACACATAAATAAAATGTTATCCGTAAAATAGTTTACCAACATATTTGTTTGAATATTAAGTATGGCTGTACTGTTTTTATGTTTAACTCCTCATCTCATTTCCCGTTCTGTTTATTTACTGGTGAGTTTCAAGAACGTTTCCAGGGTAGGATTTTGCCAGAGCACCGTGCTTCAATGTGCCTGAGAATCTTACCTAATTCCCAGGTACATCTTTGGGGTATCCCATAACTTGGGATCCCCGCTACATAGACACAATATGATATAATTTTCTCCGCAAAACCCACCCTCAAACTCACAGCCTCGCGAGCTCCGCTGCCCAGCACCCCTGGAAAGGCAAAAACACAAAAATACTCAATTGTCACATAATTTATACACAGTCTCAGTGATGCATATACGACAGTTGGGTCCAAGAGCTGACACTCTAGGACCTTTACAAACGGATCAGGGGTAACCAAGTGGGCTTAACCTTTATTATTGAGCCTGGTTATCACCGTCACACTCTCTTGCAATGATATGATTTGGTACAAATTATTTGTACTATATTAGGAGGTGCTAAGGGAGGAGTTACATGGCACACATTTCATAATGAAATATATAAAATTCTAAATCTGTCAGTAAATTTTGCCCTTTCGCCTGCTTCAAATGCCTCCTTTTGGCTTAACTTTGACTGGTATAAACATCTATAGCAAATAGATCTGCATCAGACATAGAAACTTGACTAACAAGTTCCTTTGTTAAAAATCTGCTAAAAGCAGATAGAAATTTAGTGATTCCAAGAAACAGTCCTACATAGCAGGGCAAGCATCTAGCATCTACATATATAATTCTCTAAGGATATCTGCACATCCCTCTGTGATAGGCTGAACGACCAGCTACTAACCCAGAGACAGCAAGTGAGAATGCACATCCCTCTCCTTCTGTGATGGGCTGAGTTTGATAGGCACTCACCCAGGGACAGTCAAATGAGACGCGCATCCTGTGTAATGAGACTGCACATTGGCTGTGTAACATCTTAAGTGTCACATATGACGTGTCTGTGGAGTTGAATTGGAGGTGAAGAATACAAGGAATGGACTCTGCACTTCATCATCAACCCTGCAACTGTGAACTTGGCTTTCTAAATGCTCTGCCAATTTCTTCACATCTAAAGACTGACTTTCTTACCTGCTGTGTAACCTTCAGTGCTACACTGTCCTTCCAGGCATGATTTATACACCTGCTCTTTCATCTCATTCTCTTCTTATCCTCCAGTACCTGGGAACTCTCTCCTCCTACCTCTTTCCCTGCATCTCCGCCTTACCTCTGTTCACGCACGGGGCTCCTTCCAAGGGAACATCATCTGCAGGCCACACAGCGTGCATGCGTGCACTGGTGACGTCACCAGGTCCTGCATCCGGATTGTGCTGCGCGCACGTGACGCATGTGCAACATGCCCAAGCTCCGTGGCAACAGAGCTAATCAGCTCCAGTACATTCACCTGTCGGACAACGACTACTCTCCAATCTCCAACCCCAACTACGGCTAATAGTACCTTCAATGATGCGGACCTACTCTGACCTTGGTGTAACGCCTGTATGCCCGCAGACCTGGCCAGTCCCCAGTACTGAGGTGGGAAGGTTTTTACCACGCACCCATAGCAGTGAGGGCGTGCCCGGAGTGTAGTATGGCGTTGCCGGGCCTGTAGAAAGATGGTTAGTTACTGCACCGACACACTTTATTCGAGCAAATGCCCAGTATGTACCTGGCAGATACCTGGAATGCACCGCTCCTCACCTCTGACAAGCCCCGTTGCGTTTGCCTTCCCAGCCTGGGTTCATGCCTGGCTGACGGGCGGCTGATCTGTTAAATGATAATGATTAGGATTTAATAGGCTGCAATGCTTCGCGTGTCTACCAGATGGCATAAATTCATGAATTGTAATGCAGTATATATATATATACTGTGCAGTATTGCAGCCACCGGGAATAAAATGCTTCAATCCCTGACTGAAAAATACCTCAATGCACTCGGACAGAAAACAGTCACAAACCTCAATACACCCGGGTATACCCGAATTCGTGGGACTAGCCGAGCTCGAATAAAGTGTGTCGCCAGTGTATACTTGCAACGCCTTTGGGGTTCAGAGTAAGAGTAGTGATATCGGTGTGCCAGAGTCCAGGGATTTAGAGAGCAGGATCGTAATATTCGTAAGCCAGAGTCCAGGGATCACAGAAGTCAGCAAAGTCGTGTCCATAAGCAGGGTTCAAGGGCAGTAGAGAGCAGGGTAATCCAGTACAATGTATACAAAGAACACCCGCACAACTTAGCAATGAACCAAAGTGAGGTGCTAACTAGGAAGGGACATGATTGTATCAAAGAGAAAAGAAAACCTAGTATATAAGCACTCTGTCACAACTGTATGTATAGTGGATGTATTCAAATACTTTATTTGTATCAATAAATAAAAAAAGGGGGTTTAAAATAAATATGTATCAAACAGTACATGACTGTCAATTTGTACCGTAACTCTGGTAAGTTAGGTTGATATAACGTATGGAGATCCCTGATAGATTTTCAGGATCTGTTGCTATGGTATTGCTGCCTATAGATATAGCAATGGGGCCGTAACGGGGCCACCGTATAGATATCGTTTTGTCCCCTTAGGGACTGGATCAAAGCATGTAGTGATTTACTGTATAGTAATGTATTAATGATCCGTGGCAAGGGTGCGATGATGGTTCCAGTTAATGTGACCACCTATACACATATATTCAGTACCAGCAGGTAACCTCCTTGACTGTATGGCAAATGATAGAATTACGCTAATAGCATTGGAGACAAACCCATGTAAGAGTTTTTCTTCCCCAGACCCCCACTAGCCTATAGGGCAATGTAATGTGCACTGTGAGGTGAGTTGGTAACCCTCACAGTGTAATCATTGCACAAATGCAGCCAGATAGGTGCTGATATATGCACTGGCTAAGGCAGATGTGGGGGATAGTGGTGTGTCCCCCAGTGATGGTATAAATATGATCTCCTGTGTTGGAGATATTTCTATAAGGAGGACCCTCATAACAATTGCGCAAAAGAGGGTAACAAACTTGTAAGCACATAAATAGCAAGATTCATATCCAGGAATAAATAAAAGCACTAGTAAAACCCTTTGTGTGGAGGGGGTATATAGCGCATCATGCACAGAGCATAGGAATATGGTAGTGCAATGGTTAATACATATCTGATGAATATGCTGCGCAGTGAGATGTGTACCTGTCCTGGAGCCTCAAGAGTCAACGGGCTGAAATAAGTCAGTTTCTACCGCGGAGAGGTAAGTATCGTGCACAGCGGTGCATGTAAACCCGTGGTTCTCGCTCTCCCCACTACACGCCTCGATAGCAATAATAAATAAACTATTTCTAGCCTCAGTGTGAGGCTGAAAGTAACACGCCGTGACTGGTAAGATACGGTCACTGCGTAGTGTAGCAGGCTAGTATAAGTATACCAGTGGGAGCGTGAAAACGTCTGAGTAGGGAGAATTTCAAATGCCGGTACCTAACAGCTGATTAGGCTGGCCTCTCCTTCCACAGTAAGCTATGCGGCTGGTAGCCGTTACCCGCATAGACCCCTACACCCGAATACAACTGTCCACGCGTGCGTATAACCACGCATGCACTGTAGGGGGGTGCACAGAGTTAAAACATAGACTTGTAAGCCGTGGTGGTGGTATAGATAAATTGATTACCCGATTGAGGCAACCACAAGTGGATAATGTATCCACTTATGCTTGATAGAGTGTCATGAGGCTACCAAAATGAGTATTCAGTTGAACAGCAATTCTACTTGTTGCCAAGTAGAACAAAGATAAACCAGTCAAACAAAAATTAAATGAACCCAACAAGTGCACTGATGAAGTGCACTTAAAACAGAAGGGTTAAATCTAAAGAACCCTTGATGGGGGATACCGAGCCAAGCACCCCGCCTAACGCCCACTGGGAGGCAAACTCTGAAACCGTCCCAGTAGACTCGGCGTACGAGTACTCTGCCCGAATACGGGAGTGCACCAGCGCCCGAAACATGGCCACGATGTTTGTTGGGACCCCCCCCCTCCAAACACTGCTTCCTGGTTTTACAAATGGCTACCTTAGCCAATGCCAGGAGCAGGTTGACCAGGAGATCCGTAGGCTTATTGTTCCGGGACACTGGGCACCCAAAAATAAAAAGATGCGGGGAGAAGTGTAGCCAGAACTGCAGGAGAAGGCTCCTCAAGAAGGAAAAGAGGGGCTGCAGTCTGGCGCAACTCGAATAAATGTGATACACGGACTCCCGCTCGCCACAGAAGGGACAGGCGGCGGGGGAGTCCGTGAAGTGTGCTAAGTATTTTCCTGTGCTCAGTGCACCGTGGAGGACCCTCCAACTCAAATCCCCGGCGGGACGGGGAACCAAGGATGAATAGAGTTCCCTCCACCGGGGTCTCTCGCCCTCATTCGCAGGGAATACCCGCCTCCAGATAGTATCTGGGCGGGTGACAAGGGCGAGGTAATGCACTATATGGAGCACTAGAGAATACAGGTCTTTCCACGGCATGCTGCGAAAACATGCCGGGGACATATCCCCCAACCTGCTGAGGTTGGGGGAAATAGGAGCCCGAGGGGGTTGCCGTGGTTTGGGTTCCACGCAAAGATCCGGAGAGCTAGGGTTGAAAGGTTGACAAGGCTCTCCGGTCTGCAATACCCCCTCAATGAAGGTGCGTGAGTCGGGGTGGATGGCATCTTTAATCTCCCGGATCAAACGATGAGGGACGCAGGCAGTACGCAGACCCATTCGGGGCGCGAGCACCTCTGCCCTAACCCAGTCTCGCCGCTCAAAGTCCAGGAGATCCCCGACTCTGGTCACCGGCGCCAGGATTAGCCGGCGGCAAATAGAGGGTGAATCCAACATCCGAGCCACCACTGCCGGATTATACAGCAGGGGCTTGGCGAGGAAATCAACCCCCACCGCCTGTTACTTCCTGGTCGCGGAGACCAGTTTCCAGGCCTTAAGTAAGTCCCGGTAGTATGTCGGCAGCACCAAGAGGTCTCTACCTAAACCCTAGGGCCTGATGATAAACAGTTGCCGGTCATACCTCATATTGCGCAGCTGGCAAAAGAAACTGGTCGCCAGCTGGCACTACTGCGGAGACGGATCAGCGAATAGGTATCTCTGGTATCTCTATTGGAGGCGGAAAGTGTGTAACTGGGAGTGGACACACACCACTCCCTGTCCACCCTCCTCCAAGGGGAGACACGCAACTCCCGCAGAGACCCAATGCTTCCCCATCCAGAGAAAATCCATCAACTTCCTCTGGATCTTGTTGATAAATTCGGGGGTTGGACCCATGGCTATCAGCCGGTGCCATAGCTGACTGGCCACCAGCTGATTAATCACCAGGGTTCTTCCCCTGAGGGAAAGCATTCTCGACAGATACACGCATGACCCTAGACGAGCAACGACCCGTTCTTCAAGATCACTGAAGTTTTCCGGGGCCGGGTTCTCCGCAGCAGACAGGTAGACTCCCAGATACTTGAGAGTATCACTCTCCCACGAGACATTCCGAAATGCGGGGGGCAAGGAGTCCACCTGTAAGGGACCCACTAGAATGCTGGAGCACTTGGACCAGTTGATCCGAGCAAATGAGGCCACGGTGTAGACCTCTTGGCACGCTTGTGCCCGCTCTAGATCATCTAGGTCCTGGGCCACGAGGAGCACGTCATCGGCATAAGCCGACAGGACTACCCGCATGTCGGGTTCCCGCAGCACCAGCCCGGTGAGCCTCCTCCTCAGTAGGCAGAGGAAGGGCTCAATGGCCAGCGCGTACAGTTGCCCAGACAGGGGGCACCCTTGACGTACTCCCCGACCAAACACAAAAGGTGCCGTCAGGGACCAGTTGATCTTCACCAGACACTCTGCAGAGGCGTTCAGCATCTGGAGAAAGCCCACAAATTGTGAGCCGAAGCCAAACGCCTGCAGGGTCTGCATAAGGTAACAGTGATCCACTCTGTCAAACGCCTTCTCTTGATCTAGGGACAGGAAGGCGAGTGATAGACCAGTCCTCTGTGCGTTGTGCATCAGGTCCCGGACCAGAAAAATGTTGTCATGAATACTCCGGCCCGGGACAGTATAGGACTGGTCGGGGTGAATCACCTCTGCCAGCACGGACTTGAGCCTCAGCGAAAGCGCTTTGGCTACGATCTTATAGTCCATGCTGAGCAGTGAGACCGGTCGCCAGTTGGAAATCTGGCGGAGATCCCCCTTCTTCGGCAGCAGAGACAGTATTGCCCGCCGACACGAAAGGGGCATCTCACCGGTCTCCAGGGCTTCGGCTAGGACCTCTGTGAAATCAGGTCCCAGCATCTCCCAGAAAAACCGGAAGAACTCCACAGTCAGCCCGTCTAGCCCCGGCGTTTTTCCGCGGGACATGAGATTGAGGGCTTCAGAGAGCTCGGCCAGAGTCAAAGGTAACTCAAGTCGCTCCCTTCCATCCTCACCGACCGTGGGAAGCCCCTCACATAAGACCCTGCATTTATCTGGCTGGATGGACTCCGGAGAGAAAAGATTTACATAGAATCTCCGGGTTCTGTCCCGGTTGCTCTCCGGGTCAGTCAGAGGGGTACCGTCCTCTGCCAACAAGCAGGTGATATGTCTACGGTTTCCCCTCTTTTTCTCCAGCGCGTAGAAGAGGCGCGACCCACGATCCATCTCCCGAAGGAAGTGGATGCGGGATCACACATACTCCCCCCGAGCTCTCCGATCTTCCAAGTCCCGGAGTGCGCACTTCTTCTCCACGTACATACTCTGCAGGTATTGGTCTCCTGCCACAGACAGCCGCTTCAAGATCGAGCACCTCCTCCCTGAGGGTCTCGATCTCAGCATCGCGCCGCCTGCTGGCACCTTTGGTGTACTCCTGACACACGAGGTGCAGATGATCCTTGCCCACGTCCCACCACTGCTCTAACGTGGCAAAGTCTGACCTGCAACCTCTCCAAGCCATCCAAAAGTCTCGGACCGACGTCGCAAACCCCTTGTCCTCCAACAACGTATTGTTGAAGTGCCAATATGCGGCCGATGGTGCTGCAGGTAGCAGCGTCACCGTCACGGACGCACAATTGTGGTCCGAAAATGGCGCCAGCCTAATGGCACTGGACTGGGCTCGTGACAGGCTGTGGCTGGAAATATACAGCCTGTCGATCCGGGACCAGGAGATCCGTTCACCCCTAAACACCCTAACATGGGTGAACTCAGTGGATGCCTCAGGATGTTGTTCTCGCCAGACGTCTACCAAGGAGTAGCGGGTGATGACCTCCCGCAAGGCCGACGCAGAACACGGGTGTGGCTCCGGACCATTCCGGTCTTTCTGAGCCTCGAGGGTACAGTTAAAATCACCCCCGAGCACCACGTATTCGTCCGCGTCGACTGTCTCCAGGTATTCAGAATTCTGATGAAGAACTGCCTTCTCAGGGGTCCAGTGGCAGGAGCATACACGTTCAGGAAATTTAACGTGTAGTCCTCGTGCCGGACCCTGAGATGCAACAGGCGACCTGGAACAACAGGTTTGGCAAGCAGCACCTCTGGTTGAAAGGACTCAGAGAACAGGGTCACCACCCCACTAGATGATGAAGTGAGGTGGCTAAAGAAGACACTGCCTCGCCACTCCAAATGCCAGCTGGCTTCAGCCTCTGGAGTGGTATCGGTTTCCTGCAGGAAACTCACAGAATACTTTCCCTTCTGTAAAAAGGAGAGTACCTGAAACCTGCGCAACCCGTCCTTACAGCCGTTAACATTTAGCGTACCGATGCTCAAAGCCATTGGTAGTCAAGAGTTTTCCTTCCCACAGGCGCTCAGGGTGCTATACCCCAAGAAGCCTTTACATGCTCTCGAATCAATATGTAGAGCTTCAGGGCACGAACATGTTCATTAGACCCTGAGATTCTGGCCTTGCGGTTGGCCCTGATGTATACAAAAAGAGAGTGGAGAATGAACGAAGCATCCTTCCACTTCTTGAGGGCCAACTTACCCTTCACAAGCATTGAAAAAAGAAGGTGATCTCCCAGGAACTCATCTAGCTCCTGGGCAGGGATAACAGGGCTCAAGGAGTCCACCGACTCCACAGTGCCAGAGGACTCCTCACTGAGCCCCAACTCCCCGAGCTCCTCTTGGCTGAAAAACTCAAGACCCCCGCCCTTCTCTGCGGGGTACTTTCTCAGCCCTAGAGTGGGTCCCCTCCTCGGTGTTTCCACAAGGGGGTCCACTATACTCTCCACATCCATCCCCGAGGCAGGATGTTCAGGGGAAGCTGATGGCGACATGGTGGAGGCAGTAGTCTCCCGAGAGTCCTCGGGGACCACAGAGTTACCCAGTGCTCTCCTAATCTCCTCCATCACCGTGTGGATAAAACGGAAGCCACAGGTGTTCGCACCAACCACAGGAGGGCACTCACCAACCATGGGAGGGCACTCACCAACCGTGGGAGGGCACTCACCAACCGTGGGAGGGCACTCACCAACCGTGGGAGGGCACTCACCAACCGTGGGAGGGCACTCACCAACTGTGGGAGGGCACTCACCAAACGTGGGAGGGCACTCACCAAGTGTGGGAGGGTACTCACCAACCGTGGGAGGGCACTCACCAACCGTGGGAGGGCACTCCTCAGCAAGCACCCCAAGGAGAGAGTCCAGCCTGTCAGTCATCTCTGACAAGGACCAATACTCCCCACAAAGAAGGCTCACGTCAGACACCCTCCAGGTGTAACCTGAAACGCTCTCTAAAGCATCCCCACCTACACCTGCCTCCCTCGCTCCATCCACCAAATCCTCAACCATGGGGGTCAGCCCCAGCCCATCCCCTCCCTCCGGTGACACAAACCCTGACTCAGCCTCAGGTGCGTCACCCGAAGGCGGTAAAGCCAGAGGGGGATCCTGGCCGACCTCCGAGACTCGAAGACAACTGCGTCCGGCGCGGCAGATTCACCGAAACACAGGTCCCTGGGGGATGTTCTCCAACTGCGAGGGGTGTTGGAAGGCTCTCCAACGTCCATTTCTAGGGGCAAAGCCTCATGTTGTTGAGCGCTTTGATCCTCCGCCCCAGGGACGCCGGGTACCTCCTCCTGCATTCCCTCCAGATCTTCGAGGGGGGGGGGGCTGCATCTTTGTGGGGTCCGGCTCACAATGGCTAATCTGAACCAGTGGGCCAGATGGAGCCACCTTGTGCGGAACTGATGTTTCGTTCCGCTTAGGAGACATCCGAGGGTGAACATAATACGGGTCACCCTCCTCGACCTCCTCAATCACCCTCTTGTTTTTGGTTTTAAAAGGCTTCTTCCTGGGGGGTGATTCCCCAGGTGAGGGTGCCACTGTCTCTCCAGCCGGAGCTTCTTCCTGCTCCCCCGCACCCTGTACGGTGCTTACATTGGGGGTAAGGTTTTCTTGGGGGGGGACAGTGACAACAGAGGGTGACTGTTCTGGGGTGACTCTTTTCTTCTCCCTCTTTTTTTGGGGGAGAGGTTCAGATGTCACTGTTTGAGATGGAGCAGTGACATCTACTGTGGTCCCAGGGGGGACCTGGGCTCTCAAGGGCTTTTCCTTCTCCCTCTGTTCTTTGGGGAGAGGTACAGATGTCACTGTTCCAGATGGGACAGCGACATCTCTTGTGGTCCCAGGAGGGACCTGGGCCCCTGAGGGCCCCGCTGTGGTGGGCACAGCGGTACGGGGTGTCTTGGCAGAGGGAGGGCGGGTGTAGGAGTTGGGATAGGTCCTCTGTTCCCTTTGGGGCAACTCCTACGAGTGTGCCCCAGCTCCTTGCACAGATAACATCTAACCCCCTACGTGCCAAAGAACACAGTGTACATTATGCCCTCGTAGGGCACCCTAAAAGAACCCTCCACAGATTCTGTGCTCCCCGGCAGCAGCACTTGTACCTGCCGCCTAAAAGAGAGCACATGCCTCAGCGCTCTATCCCTGCAGCCCAGCGGAATTTTTGTTATGGGAGATTTAATATCTCCCAGGGCTTGCAGGTGTGGGCGCATGAGGCTGTCTGGGATGAAGGGGGGCACATTGGACAGGATGATTTTTGTGCCTAACCCCTCCATGGGTTCTACGGGGATGTAGGTCCCCCTACACTGATGCCTTTCTGCACCAGGGTGTGGGTGGCAGCCAGCGTACGGAGGAAGAAAATGCCCCTCCCATACATCTTGCTGGCCGCCACCACAGCAGAGGGACCCACAACGTTTGCCACAGCCCTCACATAGATCTCCATGTTGAGGCCAGGTGACATTGGGCACCTCACCCCAAGCTTCCTGCTCAGACAGGGCATGGCCCCAGCATTGTTATTACTGGGGTCAATGCCTGCAGCTGCCACCTGCGCCCAAGTTGGAACTGGGACTGCAGGGGTTAAACTGACAACAGGAGCTGGGGGAGGTGTGGCCAGGGCACTGGATGTACCAGGCCTAGGGCTGTGGTTATTGCTCCTAGGGGCCCCAGTTTTTGGAGTCCGATGTCCAGGTGTGGCCCCCATTGCTGCACTAGTCCTATTCCCCCCAGACATGATGAAATAAGCCTCTAAGTAAGGGGAGGAAATAGTGCTGAGGGAGAGAGGTGCAGAGAGAAACTGTTCCTTTAAGAACCAATTAACTCTCTCTGCACAGGGAGGGGAAGAAAAACAGCTTTTTAAAACCTGCTGTAATCTTCTCTTTCTCCCCTTATTATTTAACTCTCTCTCTTACAAGAAACCACACCACAATATTGAAGGTCTTAAAGTAAGACACAGAGCTCCCAAAAAAGCAAATGACAAAAGGAAATCAGGCTTAAATTAATGTGAAACTAGAAGTAAAATAAACAGCCAGGGGTAGGGGAGGAGAGAGGGTTTGAGACTGCAGTTTCCTGCCAGCCAAACTGCAGCTTATGCTGGGTTAAAACACTGCAGCCTTTGGGTGCAAACCAAAAACGGTTTTAAAACCTGAAAAAGCACCCAAAACCCTCTAAAAACTCACAGTATACTTCCAGTATACTCCCCCACAGATCCACAGCAAAATATACCAAATAAAGAAAGAATAAAGCTGATTCCTTACCAAATGCCTGGGAGCTCTTCACACACGCTTCTGAGTGAGAAGCTAGAGATAGGTCAGGGGGAGAAGAGGAGGAGACAGGTGAGCCAGTAAGGGAGATGAAGCCTGTAGAGCATGAGAGGAGGGGCCAGGGGTCTGGGAAAGCCTACAAGAGGATCGTGTGCGCGCGCCCTCTGTAAGGTTAGAGTGCGCGCGCACAGGCTGCGTCACGAGGCGCGCGGAGCGCCATGCCGCAGGGGCACTGCTGAGGGTGGAGGAAAGACAGGAGGAGAGACTGCATGAGGTAAGGGGACCGTAACGGGAGCCGAGGGGGGCCGTGAGTGGGGAGCACTGCAACGGGGAACGGGAGACCGAGAAAGTGCGCGTGTCTTGCGGGGAGCACGCGCAGATGTCGGGAGAGCATCAGAGGCTGCCACAGAGGGACAGATGCGGGAGGAGGAAGGGAGAATAGCAGGGGGAAGCAAGGAAAAGACAAGAGGGTAGGAAGGAGCGGAGCGCCAAGAACACATGGAGGGGAAGGAATCCCCTGAACCGTCACACTTGGCAAGTATAACGATGACTCTTACCTCTCCAACCCTGACCTGGCTACCTCGACCAATCTACATTCCAGATGTGCCCCCGTGGCCGTGGGTGGCATTTGTACCCATTCCCATCTCAGTCCCGGGGTCCCTCCTTATTTGTGGTGAACACAGTGTTACAGATATGCAACGTTGCATAGACTGATCACCCTTCTCTGTAGACATGTTTATATGAGTTTTTTTCTATACTATATAAACCAATCAAAAACTGAAAAGCACAGATATGCAACTTTTGGCACACAAATTAAACAAGCAATGCCATGTAAATATTACATCAGTTAAAGAAAGTGTGGAAGTTCATTATGAATTGAATAGTTCAATCTAATAATAATGTAGAATTTTGCCCTAAAAATAAATGCAATGTAAATAATATAACAATTGACTAAAATATTAATGTAAAGTAAATTGCAACTATTCACCAAAGGTTCCTATGGTAGTTATACAACTATATTTAAAATTGTAAGATATATTCTAAAATTACCTACAATTGTAAAATACAAATTTGTAAAATATGGCTGTGTAAGTGTCACATAAAGTGCCTGTGTAATTAAAATTGGAGGTGAAGTATAAAAGAAGAACTGGACTCTGCACTTCATCAACAACCATGCAACTATGAGAACTTGACTTTTCTCAAAGTTTTTTTTACACGTCTGCAGACTCAGTTTCAAAGCTGCTGTTTAATCTTCAGTGCTACACTGCCCTCCCAGGCCTAATTTATACACCTGCTCTTTCACCTTCTCTTCTTATCCTCTATTACCTGGGAACACTCTCCTTCTATCTGTCTCTCCTTGCATCTCATTATGCCCTCCCTATTGCTTTTTCTGTTTGCTATTTCTTCACTCCTTTGTAAATTTTTCTGTTCTCTCCAACTTCCCCACTCTCCTCCTATCCACATTTCTTCATCGCCCCTTCCCTCCATCTATGCTTGTGCCCAAACACTGCACCACTATGTACACACCTTTCCCAACAACTTCTACACCTCTCAATAAAAAGCATACCCACATATCCTTTTCTCAACTCCTCTCTCTCTACTCCTCCTTGCTGCTGGGGATATCTCTCCTAATCCTTGACCCAGACACATATTGGGAGCAGTGTGCATGGGGGGAAGGAGGGATTGCAAAGAGAGGGGAGGAGGAACAGCAGGATCATTAGGAGGAGGAAAGAGACACCAAGTAGAGTTGTAGACAGATGAGATGAGTAGGAGAGGAGGGGGTGCAGTGTGCACAGAAAGGAGCAGACACAGTAAGGCACGGAGGGCAAAGAGAGGGGAAGAGAGAGTGCAAAGAGGAGCTAGACATGATGGAGGAGAGAGTAAGGTGGGGAAAAGGCAATGGTGAAAGTAGATTTTTATTCCTACATGTACTCAGCAAGGCATTTAAAACATTGGAGTTTCCACCGGGTCTCCCACTCCCTCTTGTCAGCGGCTTTGTGAGCTCTCCCATCCTTTTTCACACCTCCTCGCTCTCACCCTCCTTTTGCCCTCCTCTCTGAATGTGTTTCTCTCTCCCTGTATCTCTTACTCTTATCCCCTCTCTTCCCCCTCTCTTCCTCACTCAATTTCCCCCCTCTCTTCCTCACTATTCTTCTCCCCACCTCCCCTCTCACTTTCCCCCAAAACTATCACTACTCTCTCTCTATTGCTCACCCTCACCTCCCCCTTTCAATTTCACCTCCCCCTCTCTCTATTTCTCACACACACGCACGCGCGCACACACACGCACCCACGCATACACACACTTCCAACCACAATAATTAATTATCCCCTCCAGAATAATAAATTAAAATGGTACAACTCACTGTAAGTCTTATCATGTATGTAAATGAACTGGTGGTATCCTAATTACTTTTCACGGAGAAGAAAATAAATTACTTAGAAGCGTGACACTGTCAGAAGAGAGATGGCTTCAACAAAAATGGTGTCATGAAAAAGAAAAAAAGACAATATGTTCAACACATATGTTACCATGAAAACATTGAAAGGCTATGTTTTTTTTTAAGGCATCAATAAACTAGATTTATCTAATTGAACCACCAATGGAACCTTTAGATGTTACATGCTGTAAAAATAGATTACTTACAGTATACTGTAAATGATGCCGATAGCAGCTAGATCCTTTCCAATGGATCAAGGGAGCCTTTTTTGAACTACGTGTTTTAATTATATTTGCCCACCAGAGATGTGCTCTATCGATCCTAAACTCCCTTTGTTGATTATGGTGTATAATGAAGCTGCATTCTGCTTCTGTCAAATTAATTAGGATATTGCAATTTAGACATATGACTCATCAATGTTGCTAGGATTATATCAGTGCTGTTTGCATTTAACCCGGTCTGAAATTATTGTAACTCCTGAATTGTTTTTAAAATAAATACTGTATATATTTTTAGACCTTTCACTACATTTTACTTTTACTTTCATATATTTAACCTGAAAAATAAATTTTTGTGCACGAGCAGTAGAGTTTTGCGATTGGACACTATGGCAGATATATATTTGAATGTCTGTCTGAATTTGATTAGTTAAAGAGGGAGCCCCTCCTAGAATACTAATGAAAGGGACCTATTTAAGGAATACATTTGGCTGATTGACAATAAATATCATACATCTGGACTGTATTATAAAATATGAGTATTTTTTAAATGGTCCAGATGGCACAACAGTACCAAAGATACGTAGTTACATAGTTACATAGTAGTTACATAGTTACAGTACATAGTAGATGAGGTTGAAAAAAGACATGTGTCCATCAAGTTCAACCTATGCTAAATTTAGACAACAGAGACTTTGGGGGCTATGCACTAAGCTGTGATAACTGCTTTTAAAAGCGATAAGTGGCTTTTAAGGCCGATACAGCCTGCTGCGCTATTCACTAAGCAGTGATAACAGCGTTTTATCGGCCTTAAAATGCATTTTTTCAGCCCTGTCAAAAAAACACGTCTTATCAGGCAAAAAACGGCAAACGCGCCTCTTTTTGCCAGTCAGCGGGATTCACTAAGCAGTGAAAAGTCAATCGTGCTTTAAAAGTACGCCAGATTTTTGCACCAGCTAAAGGCTGGTGCAAAGAAAAGGACTTTGGATTTTTTTTTTACCTGTGGCCTGTTCCTGTTTGATTTCGTGGATTGGTTTCGAGAGCTTGCGGTGTCTCCAGGAATCGGAGGATGAAGACTTCTAAAGGTAAGGAAAAATGTAGAATGTATGTTATTTTTCTTTTACAGGTTTTTAATTTTTTTTAAAATCGTGATTGCATTTTTTCTATGCACATTCATTGCCACTGTATTTATGTATGTCTCTTTATGGATATACATACATACAGGGGACAAGCAATGTTTATTTTTGCAAATGCTTGCTTTTATGTATTTTAAATGTATTTTGCTTCTTTGTTTAGAAATGTTTGGCCAATTTAATTTTTAGTTTTATTTAGTAAGATGTCATTTTTTGTGGTGTTTTAAATAGTTTATTTTGGGGGGGAGGGGGTGGCTTGCTTTGTAATAGTGGCTTCTTTTTGGTAGTTAGATTTTTTCTGATGATGTTTACTTTGAGCTTTCATTTATTTATTAATGTTTTGGTGTTTTAATTGTTAATTATGGTATTTATTTTGGATTGGATTAATTGATTGCTAGTAATTTAGTTCTGTATACTTCTTTATTTGTTTTTAGTTTCTCATTGTTTTGATTGCATTGGATCTTATTTGTGATTGTTCTTTTAGGTTGCCCATTGACTGGCATAGTATTAAATGATGCCCATATTATATGGGCATGATGTATCAACTGTGCCTTTCAATTGTTTAATTGGCATTTGTTATCTATTTAATTGGCTTCTGATGTGTTTTATTTTGCTACGTGCTGTGTTCTATTTGACTATGTAATGTTTTTGATTTGGGCCTGTTTTTTTATTCTTTCCCTATTTCTTTCTAGAGTGGTAAATGATGCCCATATTATATGAGCCTGATGTACCCATTGTACCAATGAAGGGGTGAAGGGTGGGGTTAGTTGCCTGGGGAGGGTGGTTAGGTTTCTTGGGTGCGTTATGGCAGAGGGTAGGTTAACCCCTTCATTACTATGGCGGTTATTAACCGCAAAGGTGATTAAGGGGCTAGTGTTTCCCAAAGTGTGCGCCGTGGCGCCCTGGTGCGCCGCGGCTTGGCTAGAGGGGTGTCGCGATCAGGGCCGCCAGTAGCGGGAAACAAGGGCTGATAGTTAATTTAAAAAAAAAAAAACCTCTGAAGCCGGCGCCGGGTCTCCCTGGCAGCTCCTGACTCTCCGCATGCTTGCTTATGCGTGCGGAGGAGGAGAGACTTCCCCGAGAGCAGCAGGTTTGAAATTTGCCGCTCGGGGAAGCGGAGGAGCGGCATTGCAACTACAGAGCCACCAGACAGAGGCAGCAGCACCAAGGTTTGTTTGTGTGTGTGTGTGTGTGTGTGTGTGTGTGTGTGTGTGTGTGTGTGTGTGTGTGTGTGTGTGTGAAAAACGGGCTGCAGGGTGTGTGTGTGTGTGTGTGAAGAACGGGCTGCAGGGTGTGTGTGTGTGTGTGTGTGTGTGTGTGTGTGTGTGTGTGTGTGTGTGAAAAACGGGCTGCAGGGTGTGTGTGTGTGTGTGTGAAAAATGGGCTGCAGGGTGTGTGTGTGTGTGTGTGTGTGAAAAACGGGCTGCAGTGTGTGTGTGTGTGTGTGTGTGTGTGTGTGTGTGTGTGTGTGTGTGTGTGTGTGTGTGTGTGTGTGTGTGTGTGAAAAACGGGCTGCAGGGTGTGTGTGTGTGTGTGTGTGTGTGTGTGTGTGTGTGTGTGTGTGTGTGTGTGTGTGTGTGTGTGTGTGTGTGTGTGTGTGTGTGAAAAACGGGCTGCAGGGTGTGTGTGTGTGTGTGTGAAAAACCGGCTGCAGGGTGTGTGTGTGTGTGTGTGTGTGTGTGTGTGTGTGTGTGTGAAAAACGGGCTGCAGGGTGTGTGTGTGTGTGTGTGTGTGTGTGTGTGTGTGTGTGTGTGTGTGTGTGTGTGTGTGTGTGTGTGTGAAAAACGGGCTGCAGGGGGTGAGTGTGTGTGAAAAACGGGCTGCAGGGGGTGTGTGTGTGTGAAAAACGGGCTGCAGGGGGTGTGTGTGTGTGAAAAACGGGCTGCAGGGGGGGTGTATATATCTATATATATGTGTGTGTGTTGTGTGTGTATATATATATATATATGTGTGGTGTATATATATATATATATATATATATATATATATATATATATATATATATATATGTGTGGTGTATGTGTGGTGTGTATATATATATATATATATATATATATATATATATATATATATATATATATATATATACACACACAGTGGTTGACAAATCACCAAAAAATCTACTCGCCACACAAAAAAATCTACTCGCCACCTAGTACCAAACGTGTGCTGCTTGGGCCAATATTTACTCGCCCGGGGGTTAAATCCACTCGCCCGGGGCGAGCAAATGTATAGGTTTGTCGAACACTGTATATGTATATATATATATATATATATAATCAAAAAATAAATAGATGATACCGTTCTGTGGCTAACGAAATGCTTTTATTTGTGCGAGCTTTCGAGATACACTGATCTCTTCTTCCGGCGATGTTACAATGAATGAAGCAAGGATAACTTAAAAACAGTGTCTCTTGGAATGTTATCTGTGCTTCTCCTTCCCCCGGTGTGGATGTGTTTTATGGCTAGAGGTGTCAAAGGGTAACTGAAAGCAAGTGAAGAAAGAGTGTGTATGTGTATCAGTGTGAATAAAAATGAATGGAGAGCCCACAGTATAAACAGTGCTCTACACAAGGTGTGTGTGGAGTGAGAGGGATATAAAAGGTGTGGGTGGGTGTGAAAATGTGAGAGTTTGTATCACAACTAAAAGTGTGTGTGGATACTATGTGGTCCCTATTGGTGTATATGGATGGAAAAATAAGGAGTATTAGTATGTGTGAGAGACAGCTGTGTGTGCATACATATAGCACAGTATCTACAGACATGGCCTTTAGCGCTCATGGGAAGAGAGTTCGCTAGTGTCAGTAATGACTCATAAAATTTCGATCTCTGTTTAGGCCACTGCTAAGTGTCCCGAACAGTTGCATAAATTTGTATTCATGCAACCGTCTCTCTTTCGGGGTTTTAAGATTACCTTTGAGTATGGCAACCCTCAGATCGTTCATCTTATGGCCAGAGTCAGAGAAATGTTCGCCAACAGGACTGTCTCTTGTTCCGCGTGTGATGCTTTGGCGATGCAGGTTCATTCTCTTGTTTAGCCCCTGTCCTGTCTCACCTATGTAGTAGCAGCCCCCTGGGCGTTTCATGCACATGATGAGGTACACGACATTGCTGGAGGAACAGGTGAACCCTCCTCTGATTTTGTATTCCCGATTCTTGTGTGGTATTTGTATTGTGTCCGCTGTGTAGAGCATTGCGCAGGTTTTGCATCTTGAGTCCTGGCATGGTTTTGTCCCGCATTCAATTGTACTGCTGAATACTTTACTCCTCACCATAATATTCTTGAGATTATGGCGTTGTCTGTATGATAATAAGGGTGCTTCAGGGAAGACCTGTTGCAGTCTTGTATCTTCCTGGAGGAAGATAAAGATTCCCATGAGCGCTAAAGGCCATGTCTGTACATACTGTGCTATATGTATGCACACACAGCTGTCTCTCACACATACTAATACTCCTTATTTTTCCATCCATATACACCAATAGGGACCACATAGTATCCACACACACTTTTAGTTGTGCTACAAACTCTCACATTTCCACACCCACCCACACCATTTATATCCCTCTCACTCCACACACACCTTGTGTAGAGCACTGTTTATACTGTGGGCTCTCCATTCATTTTTATTCACACTGATACACATACACACTCTTTCTTCACTTGCTTTCAGTTACCCTTTGACACCTCTAGCCATAAAACACATCCACACCAGGGGAAGGAGAAGCACAGATAACATTCCAAGAGACACTGTTTTTAAGTTATCCTTGCTTCATTCATGTAACATCGCCGGAAGAAGAGATCAGTGTATCTCGAAAGCTTGCACAAATAAAAGCATTTCGTTAGCCACAGAACGGTATCATCTATTTATTTTTTGATTATTGAAGCTCGGCTAACACGGTACTGATACCTCTACATATATATATATATATATATATATATATTTATGTGTGGTTATGTGTGGTGTATATATATATATGTGTGGTGTATGTGTGGTGTGTGTGTGTGTATGTATATATATATATATATATATATATATATATATATATATATATATATACATATATATGTGTGGTGTGTATATATATATGTAGTCAGGTCCTCCTCTGCATTGCTGGCCCCCCCTCTGGGTACTCACCGCGGTGGTTAGGAGGTTAGCCACGCTCGTGGAGAGGTGTGGGAGCGTGAGCTAGCATAGCGCGCCGTTATCAAGGAGTGCAGGTTGCCAGGGAAGCTTGCGGTAGCATTGCTAGGGCTTCGGCGGGTCCCGGTGCAGGGCGCCGCCATAGCGAATTGCGCACGCATGCGCAGTGAAGATTTCAGAGCGGGGAACTGGTAGGGAAGTTCGCGCATGCGCAGGACAAGCGCGCGAACGTTAGCCTACCAGGGAAGGCTCTTGGAAGGGACTACAAGTCCCATGAGCCTCGGGAGCGGCCCCATGATGCCAGGGAGCCAATAGGGAATTGATACTTTTCGCGTGCTGAGCCACGCTAGTCAGTGCTGGACCGGGAGAGCTAGGGGAAGGAGGTGAGTGCAGGGGTCTGTGACCCACTGCAATAGGCCAGAACACCCCCTAGGCCCCAGATAGGTCCTGAACTCCCCCAGCTTGTGGTGCATAGGGACTGGCCCTAAGTTAGGGACTATTCCATTAGTGTCAGTGATAGATAGGGACACAGCGGACGCTGCGTTCACTGAACGGAGGCTTGGGATCAGGCCTACACCCAGAGATAGAGACTATCTCAAGGGTGGGATCGCCCCTGGCGGACCCCGTGCGAGGAGACCTGGGATCGGAAAGAATCATCAAGCGACTGATCCTTTGCGAAGTTGTTTGCTGGCCCGAGTGCAGGAGCGCTCGGCAGGTACCCTCATAAGTGCACCAACTATACCATTCTCACATTACCTATTCACATAGTGGCAGCGCTGACCATGGGACAAAAGGGGTTAGGCTGTGGACACGGTGTGGGGATACACGGTGGTGGGCGGGTATGCTCCTAGTGGAGTAAGAGACACTGAGAGGACTGAGTTACATGGTGGAGATACCCCTGCGGGGGAAGTGTTAGTAGAGTACGTTATAAGAGTGTGTTATTGCCTGCATATATTCTGTGTTACAGTAAACTGGTTTTATGTATATCCCTGAGTACGTGGTTATTGTATATGCGGGTCCTGCGTAGACAAGCTTCTATATCCCTAGAACCCTACACAGGTGGAGGCGCTGAACCCGAGAACGATCCAGAGGATTCACCCCAGGCTCTCACTGGCGGAGGCTCAGACCTCCTGTGAGCCTGACAGGTATAACGCACCACACCTGGTAACATGTAGGTTCCCCCCTACATTCATAATATATTGATATATGTGATTGGGTGGGGTGGAATACCCGTTACATTTGGAGGCGCTGCTGAGATCCTACGTGGGGTGCCCTGTTTTTTTGTTGTTGTCCGATTTAACCACCATCATGTCCGTGCCGTCGAAGCAAGACGTCCATGACTGGGTTTTAGCGCGCTGCGTGTCCCCAAAGCGCGTGGTTGCAGTGGCGGGAGTATCCAATGATACGGCCTGTTACACCGTACGCACCCAAGTACGGGACTGCCCGGGACTGGCCACTGCCCGGCTGATAGACTTGAAACTGGAGGTCGGTGGCCGGAAAACCACCTACCTTATGGCCACTGAATATGACATATGCTCAGAGACTGTTCCTCATGTATTGACCCTCCCCGAGCCCTCTGCAGAGGACTGTATCATGATGTATCCTGACACCCAGGCTCTTGACGACGCGCCTGCACCTGCTGGACCAAGCGCGAGCCATTGGGCCACCAGTACTTCTCACGGGACTGGCCCCCCCAAGGTCTCCTTCACCCCAAGCGGTGTCGGGGAAGCTAGCAGCTCGCCCACTCCTTATAGCCGGCCCGGCGGGCCCCCAACCACGCCTAGGGTAGAAGCTGGACCCAGTAGTGGCGACCTTTCCTTGCACCTGATCGCCTCCCAACTAGTAGAAGCTGCCACCATCTCGACCCAAGCCCAGCACTATCGGAAACTAAAGGCTTTTTCTGGGATTCTGCCGATGCCTGCGGGGGAAGAAGGGATCGAGGCCTGGAGGGTCCATACACTCCAAGCCATAGCGGAGTGGTCGTGCTCTGAAGCCAGCAAAAGACAGAGGCTGGTCGAGTGCCTCCGAGGTCCAGCCGCCTGGCTGGTACGGATGCACTGAAACGTGGAAGGAGAAGTTACTGCACAGGAACTAGTGGAAATGCTAATTCAGTCCTTTGCCCGAAAAGACGACGAGGATGAGCTAATGGCTCAGTTCAAAGCTCTTCGCCAAAAGGAAGGACAGGATTTATCTGCCTTTGTTTGTGATCTACAGCTGTCCCTGGGGACCCTCCTGGACAAACGTATAATTTCTGCGGCTGAAGCGGACCGATACCGACTCAAACAGTTACTCAAGGGGTCGTTACCTGATCACAACATAGCTATAATGATGCGGGCCGCACCGACCGCTGTAGTACCCCCCAAGTACAGGGAATTAATGGAGTACATCAGAGAACATGAAGTGCAGCAACATTTCCATGAACCAAAGAAACCCAAAGCTACCATCAAGAGTGATCCCGTGGTTCCCGCTGCCCCGAAGGGTAAGAAATCTTCCGCCCCAGAGGAGGAAGCAACTCACAAGCCGCCTGCCAGGGAAAGTCGTGTTCCTGAGAGGTTATCATCCGCGTACAACGGTCGTCCTGAGCGCCGCGAAGTAGTTTGCTACAACTGCGGGAAGAAAGGCCACGTCTCTTACAACTGTCCGGAGAGGGAGGACCCTCCAGAAGAAAAACCGCCCGACAGAAGAAACCCAGCCCGGTCGATGGTATGCCGAGTACAAACTGCCGAGTCTGGCCCGGAAACCCCTTCGGGAGCCCCCGATGTCCCTGCTGTCGCCAGCCCCGGGGATGACGCCTCCTCCCGGGAAGCTTTTAGCCAAGTAGGCCCCGCGGCTATCATACGGGTGTTACTGGAAGGGATCTATGCGTCGGCCCTACTGGACACAGGATCACAAGTGACCATTATATACCGCCCGTTATATGACCAGCACCTCAGACACTGCCCCCTGAGAGCGGCGATCATGTGAAAGTACGGGGGTTAAGCAATGAAGACTACCCCATCAATGGGATTGTAAGGGTTCAAATGGAAATACCCAAGCTGAACACCGGCAAGAGACACCCCATGCATTTAGCGGCCCTGGTATGCCCGGAGCCCCAAGACCAGTGCAAGTACCCGATCATCTTGGGCACCAACGCTTATATAGTACAAGCGGTGATCCGAGCGTACCTGAAAGAGACTAATGAGTTGCCGCTAGCCACCTGTCTCATAGATCCGGTCCTACGAGAAGAGTGCAAACGGGTATATGCCCTGGAGCGTCACGGGGATCTCTACAACCGTCAACACGGACTGACGACCATATTACCAGGGGGAGTGCAAAGAATGGCCGTCTGGTGTTGTTATCCCGAACGAGATGAGAGCGATCAGCTGTTCTCTCTGGAGAGTATGCCTGAAGAAGACGAAGTTCAGAGAGGGTATAGGGTACTACCCGAAGTGAGGGAGTGGACGGCTAAGATCCCTCTACGAACCCACGTGTATGTGCAGAACCTCTCCCCTTTCCCGATGGAATTTGATGCCGACCAGAAGTTGGGTTGCATATATCCGGTCAGCCCTGTAGAAAACAAGCCTCAGGTGAAGGCGGCAGCCGTGGATGAGCGGTTAGTCGATCTGGACTTCAACTTCGGTGAGTCGACGCTGTCCACCAGGTGGAAAGAACGGTTGACAACCCATCTGAATCAACGACGACATGTGTTCTCCATGAGTGAGATGGATGTGGGGTGCAGTCGCAGTGCCCAACATACCATTCGACTGAGTGATGCCACTCCGTTCCGAGAACGCTCTCGTCGCATCGCCCCGCGGGATGTGGACGATGTGAGGAATGTCATACAAGACATGGAAACCGCTGGGATTTTGACGGAGTCTCGGGGGCCCTAAGCGTCACCCATAGTGGTGGTGCGGAAAAAGAACGGTTCCGTACGTCTGTGTGTCGACTATCGAACTCTGAACAATCGTACTATACCGGATCAGTAAAACCTTCCGCGCATTGAAGACATCCTGAATGCTCTGAATGGAAGCCAATGGTTCAGCGTGCTCGATCTACGATCTGGATACTATCAGGTACCTATGACTGCCGAGGAACAGGAGAAGACAGCTTTCGTCTGCCCCCTTGCGTTCTATCAATTTACACGTATGCCCCAAGGTATATGTGGGGGCCCTGCTACCTTCCAGCGATTGATGGAAAAGACTATCGGGGACATGAGCCCGCGGGAGTGTCTTGTATACCTGGATGACGTCATTGTCTTCGGAAGTACTCTAGAAGAGCACGAAGAGAGGTTGCTTAAAGTGATAGACCGTCTGGGGAACGAAGGATTGAAATTGTCCCTAGACAAGTGCCGGTTTTGCCATACCTCAGTGATCTACGTGGGACACATCGTGCCCGCCCAAGGGATCGCCACCGACCCCGCCAAGGTAGAAGCAGTCGTGAACTGGCCTCGTCCCGAGAATGTCACGGAGCTGCGATCCTTCCTGGGATTCTGTGGGTACTACCATCGTTTCGTAGAAGGGACTCTAGTTGAGCGAAACCCCTGAACAATCTGTTGAAGATATACCCCGACGAAACCGGGAGGAAGGCTGTATCAGCTCGCCAACCGTTTGGTGATAAATGGACGTCTGAGTGTGAACAGGCCATCTCGAAATTGAAGAAATGTCTGACCGAAGCGCCGGTGCTTGCGTATGCTGATCCCGAACAACCATACGTTCTGCATGTGGATGCCAGTCTTAATGGACTGGGTGCAGTCCTGCACCAGAAGCACCCCGAGGGCCTTCGGCCTGTTGCCTACATCAGTCGCAGTCTGACCCCCAGTGAACAGAGGTACCCCGTCCACAAGTTGGAGTTTATGGCCCTCAAGTGGGCGATCACCGAGAAGCTCCACGACTACCTGTACGGAGTGACGTTTGAGGTAAGGACGGATAACAATCCCCTCATGTACATCAATACGTCGGCCAAATTAGATGCAGCAGGACACCGATGGCTGGCCGCTCTAAACAATTACAGCTTTTCCATGAAGTATAAGCCGGGACCATTGAATGTCGGGGCTGACGCACTCTCCCGACGGCCCGGACTACTTGCTACCCCAGATGATGAGGAATGGGAAGAACTCCCAGGACCCGGAGTGCGAGCTATGTGTAGCACTGCCGCCATCGTCAACGACCAAGTGGCCTTCTCAGAATTACGAGTGGCAGATTCATTGGGATGCCAGTCGCAGGCTGTCCCAGCCGCTTACTGCGGCCCCAAAGGGATGAACATAACGCACGACAAGGTGCTACGGTGGAAAGATCTGGTAGATTATCAAATACGAGATCCTGTCGTCAGTATCATTAGGCAAGCCGTTGAAAAGAAGAACCCAGCCCTTCTGAAGCGTGCTCCCAATGACTTAGTGGCATTGCTCATGCGGGAAGTGGACAAATTCGAAATAGACAATTGCTTGCTCTATTGGGTGGTGCAATACCACAACCACCCGGATAGGCGACAACTAGTCCTCCCAAAGAACTTGCAATACATGGTGTTGAAGTCCCTACATGATGAGCATGGACATCTAGGAATAGAGAAGACTTTTGGGTTGGTCAGAGACCGTTTTTCCAAGATGCGAGAGGCCGTTGAATGCCACTGTCGCCGTTGTACTAAGTGTACACAGCGCAAGACTTTGCCCACCAGAGCAGCCCCTATGGGCCATCTGAAGAGTTCTGGTCCCATGGACCTTGTGTGTATGGACTTTCTGTGCATTGAGCCTGATAGCCGGGGAATATGCAATGTGCTGGTCATCACGGACCATTACACCCGGTACGCCCAGGCCTTCCCCATGAAAGATCAGAAAGCCCTCACAGTCTCCCAGCAGCACTGCAGCCTCACACCCCCCCCCTCCCTCCCCGCAGCACACCGGCCCTCCCTCCCCACAGCACACCGGCCCTCCCTCCCCGCAGCACACTGGCCCTCCCCCCACGTAGCACAGGCCCCCGCAGCACTGACCTCCCCCGTGCAGGGACCGGGCCGTTCAGCCATACCCCCCCCAACCCCCCGTATCTGTGTGTATTTATTTGTGTGTGTGTGTGTATCTGCATCTGTGTGTGTGTATCTGTGTGTATTTATTTATTTGTGTGTGTGTGTGTATTTATGTGTGTGTGTATTTGTGTGTGTGTATTTGTGTGTGTGTGTATTTGTGTGTGTGTGTATTTATGTGTGTGTGTATTTGTGTGTGTGTGTATTTATGTGTGTCTGTGTGCAGGGAGCTGCCTGCACGGATCTCATGCCTTTCCTCCCTCCCTGAGAGAGTGAGAGAGAGAGTGAGAGAGAGTTTCTGAGAGAGTGAGAGAGTGTATCTGAGAGAGTGAGAGAGATAGTGTCTGTCTGAGAGAGGTAGAGTGTGTGTCTGAGAGAGGTAGAGTGTGTGTCTGAGAGAGGTAGAGTGTCTGTCTGAGAGAGGTAGAGTGTCTGTCTGAGAGAGGTAGAGTGTCTGTCTGAGAGAGGGAGAGTGTCTGTCTGAGAGAGGGAGAGTGTCTGTCTGAGAGAGGGAGAGTGTCTGTCTGAGAGAGGGAGAGTGTCTGTATGAGAGAGGGAGAGTGTCTGCCTGAGAGAGGGAGAGTGTCTGCCTGAGAGGGAGAGTGTCTGCCTGAGAGAGGGAGAGTGTCTGCCTGAGAGAGGGAGAGTGTCTGCCTGAGAGAGGGAGAGTGTCTGCCTGAGAGAGGGAGAGAGTGAGGTCAGAGAGAGTGAGGTCAGAGAGAGTGAGAGAGTGAGGTCAGAGAGAGTGAGAGAGTGAGGTCAGAGAGAGTGAGAGAGTGAGGTCAGAGAGAGTGAGAGAGTGAGGTCAGAGAGAGTGAGAGAGTGAGGTCAGAGAGAGTGAGAGAGAGAGGTCAGAGAGAGTGAGAGAGAGGTCAGAGCGAGTGAGAGAGAGAGGTCAGAGCGAGTGAGAGAGAGAAGTCAGAGAGAGAGAGAGAGGTCTGAGAGAGAGGTCTGAGAGAGAGGTCTGAGAGAGAGGTCTGAGAGAGAGGTCTGAGAGAGAGGTCTGAGAGAGAAGTCTGAGAGAGAGGTCTGAGAGAGAGAGAGAGGTCTGAGAGAGAGAGAGAGGTCTGAGAGAGAGAGGTCTGAGAGAGAGAGGTCTGAGAGAGAGAGAGAGGTCTGAGAGAGAGAGAGAGGTCTGAGAGAGAGGTCTGAGAGAGAGAGAGGTCTGAGAGAGAGAGAGGTCTGAGAGAGAGAGAGGTCTGAGAGAGAGAGGTCTGAGAGAGAGAGAGAGAGGTCAGAGAGAGAGAGAGGTCAGAGAGAGAGAGGTCAGAGAGAGAGAGGTCAGAGAGAGAGAGGTCAGAGAGAGAGAGGTCAGAGAGAGAGAGGTCAGAGAGAGAGAGAGAGAGAGAGAGAGGTCAGAGAGAGAGAGAGAGAGGTCTGAGAGAGAGAGAGGTCTGAGAGAGAGAGAGAGAGAGAGGTCTGAGAGAGAGAGGTCTGAGAGAGAGAGAGAGAGGTCAGAGAGAGAGAGAGAGAGAGAGAGAGGTCAGAGAGAGAGAGAGAGAGACAGGTCTGAGAGAGAGAGAGAGAGAGAGAGAGAGAGAGAGAGAGAGAGAGAGGTCTGAGAGAGAGAGGTCTGAGAGAGAGAGAGGTCTGAGAGAGAGAGAGAGGTCTGAGAGAGAGAGAGGTCTGAGAGAGAGAGTTCTGAGAGAGAGAGTTCTGAGAGAGAGAGACAGAGAGAGAGAGAGAGAGAGAGAGAGAGAGAGAGAGAGAGGTCTGAGAGAGAGAGAGGTCTGAGAGAGAGAGAGGTCTGAGAGAGAGAGAGGTCTGAGAGAGAGAGAGGTCTGAGAGAGAGAGAGAGGTCTGAGAGAGAGAGAGGTCTGAGAGAGAGAGAGGTCTGAGAGAGAGAGAGAGGTCTGAGAGAGAGAGGTCTGAGAGAGAGAGAGGTCTGAGAGAGAGAGAGGTCTGAGAGAGAGAGAGAGGTCTGAGAGAGAGAGAGAGGTCTGAGAGAGAGGTCTGAGAGAGAGGTCTGAGAGAGAGAGAGGTCTGAGAGAGAGAGAGGTCTGAGAGAGAGAGAGGTCTGAGAGAGAGAGGTCTGAGAGAGAGAGAGGTCTGAGAGAGAAAGAGAGGTCTGAGAGAGAAAGAGAGAGAGAGAGGTCTGAGAGAGAGAGAGTGAGGTCTAAGAGAGAGAGAGTGAGGTCTAAGAGAGAGAGAGAGAGAGGTCTGAGAGAGAGAGAGGTCTGAGAGAGAGAGAGAGGTCTGAGAGAGAGAGAGAGGTCTGAGAGAGAGAGATCTGAGAGAGAGAGACAGGTCTGAGAGAGAGAGAGAGAGAGAGAGAGAGAGGTCTGAGAGAGAGAGAGAGGTCTGAAAGAGAGAGAGAGGTCTGAGAGAGAGAGAGGTCTGAGAGAGAGAGAGAGAGAGGTCTGAGAGAGAGAGAGAGGTCTGAGAGAGAGAGAGGTCTGAGAGAGAGAGGTCTGAGAGAGAGAGGTCTGAGAGAGAGAGGTCTGAGAGAGAGAGAGAGGTCTGAGAGAGAGAGAGATGTCTGAGAGAGAAAGAGAGGTCTGAGAGAGAAAGAGAGGTCTGAGAGAGAAAGAGAGGTCTGAGAGAGAAAGAGAGAGAGAGAGAGAGTGAGGTCTGAGAGAGAGAGAGAGAGGTCTGAGAGAGAGAGAGGTCTGAGAGAGAGAGAGAGGTCTGAGAGAGAGAGAGGTCTGAGAGAGAGAGTTCTGAGAGAGAGAGTTCTGAGAGAGAGAGAGAGAGACAGAGAGAGAGAGAGAGAGAGGTCTGAGAGAGAGAGAGAGGTCTGAGAGAGAGAGAGAGGTCTGAGAGAGAGAGAGGTCTGAGAGAGAGAGAGAGGTCTGAGAGAGAGAGAGGTCTGAGAGAGAGAGAGGTCTGAGAGAGAGAGAGGTCTGAGAGAGAGAGAGGTCTGAGAGAGAGAGAGAGGTCTGAGAGAGAGAGAGAGGTCTGAGAGAGAGAGAGAGAGGTCTGAGAGAGAGAGAGAGGTCTGAGAGAGAGAGAGAGGTCTGAGAGAGAGAGAGAGGTCTGAGAGAGAGAGAGAGGTCTGAGAGAGAGAGAGAGGTCTGAGAGAGAGAGAGAGGTCTGAGAGAGAGAGAGAGGTCTGAGAGAGAGGTCTGAGAGAGAGAGAGGTCTGAGAGAGAGAGAGGTCTGAGAGAGAGAGAGGTCTGAGAGAGAGAGAGGTCTGAGAGAGAGAGAGGTCTGAGAGAGAGAGAGGTCTGAGAGAGAGAGAGGTCTGAGAGAGAAAGAGAGGTCTGAGAGAGAAAGAGAGAGAGAGAGAGAGGTCTGAGAGAGAGAGAGAGGTCTGAGAGAGAGAGTGAGGTCTAAGAGAGAGAGAGTGAGGTCTAAGAGAGAGAGAGTGAGGTCTAAGAGAGAGAGAGAGAGAGGTCTGAGAGAGAGAGAGGTCTGAGAGAGAGAGAGAGGTCTGAGAGAGAGAGAGAGAGGTCTGAGAGAGAGAGATCTGAGAGAGAGAGAGAGGTCTGAGAGAGAGAGAGAGAGAGAGAGAGAGGTCTGAGAGAGAGAGAGAGAGGTCTGAAAGAGAGAGAGAGGTCTGAGAGAGAGAGAGAGGTCTGAGAGAGAGAGAGAGAGAGAGAGGTCTGAGAGAGAGAGACAGGTCTGAGAGAGAGAGAGAGAGAGAGAGAGAGGTCTGAGAGAGAGAGAGAGGTCTGAAAGAGAGAGAGAGGTCTGAGAGAGAGAGAGGTCTGAGAGAGAGAGAGAGAGAGGTCTGAGAGAGAGAGAGAGGTCTGAGAGAGAGAGAGGTCTGAGAGAGAGAGGTCTGAGAGAGAGAGGTCTGAGAGAGAGAGGTCTGAGAGAGAGAGAGAGGTCTGAGAGAGAGAGAGATGTCTGAGAGAGAAAGAGAGGTCTGAGAGAGAAAGAGAGGTCTGAGAGAGAAAGAGAGGTCTGAGAGAGAAAGAGAGAGAGAGAGAGAGTGAGGTCTGAGAGAGAGAGAGAGAGGTCTGAGAGAGAGAGAGGTCTGAGAGAGAGAGAGAGGTCTGAGAGAGAGAGAGGTCTGAGAGAGAGAGTTCTGAGAGAGAGAGTTCTGAGAGAGAGAGAGAGAGAGAGAGAGACAGAGAGAGAGAGAGAGAGAGGTCTGAGAGAGAGAGAGAGGTCTGAGAGAGAGAGAGAGGTCTGAGAGAGAGAGAGGTCTGAGAGAGAGAGAGAGGTCTGAGAGAGAGAGAGGTCTGAGAGAGAGAGAGGTCTGAGAGAGAGAGAGGTCTGAGAGAGAGAGAGGTCTGAGAGAGAGAGAGAGGTCTGAGAGAGAGAGAGAGGTCTGAGAGAGAGAGAGAGGTCTGAGAGAGAGAGAGAGGTCTGAGAGAGAGAGAGAGGTCTGAGAGAGAGAGAGAGGTCTGAGAGAGAGAGAGAGGTCTGAGAGAGAGAGAGAGGTCTGAGAGAGAGAGAGAGGTCTGAGAGAGAGGTCTGAGAGAGAGGTCTGAGAGAGAGAGAGGTCTGAGAGAGAGAGAGGTCTGAGAGAGAGAGAGGTCTGAGAGAGAGAGAGGTCTGAGAGAGAGAGAGGTCTGAGAGAGAGAGAGGTCTGAGAGAGAGAGAGGTCTGAGAGAGAGAGAGGTCTGAGAGAGAGAGAGGTCTGAGAGAGAAAGAGAGGTCTGAGAGAGAAAGAGAGAGAGAGAGAGAGGTCTGAGAGAGAGAGAGAGGTCTGAGAGAGAGAGTGAGGTCTAAGAGAGAGAGAGTGAGGTCTAAGAGAGAGAGAGTGAGGTCTAAGAGAGAGAGAGAGAGAGGTCTGAGAGAGAGAGAGGTCTGAGAGAGAGAGAGAGGTCTGAGAGAGAGAGAGAGGTCTGAGAGAGAGAGATCTGAGAGAGAGAGAGAGGTCTGAGAGAGAGAGAGAGAGAGAGGTCTGAGAGAGAGAGAGAGGTCTGAAAGAGAGAGAGAGGTCTGAGAGAGAGAGAGAGGTCTGAGAGAGAGAGAGAGAGAGGTCTGAGAGAGAGAGAGAGGTCTGAGAGAGAGAGGTCTGAGAGAGAGAGGTCTGAGAGAGAGAGGTCTGAGAGAGAGAGGTCTGAGAGAGAGAGAGGTCTGAGAGAGAGAGAGATGTCTGAGAGAGAAAGAGAGGTCTGAGAGAGAAAGAGAGGTCTGAGAGAGAAAGAGAGGTCTGAGAGAGAAAGAGAGAGAGAGAGAGAGTGAGGTCTGAGAGAGAGAGAGAGAGGTCTGAGAGAGAGAGAGGTCTGAGAGAGAGAGAGAGGTCTGAGAGAGAGAGAGGTCTGAGAGAGAGAGTTCTGAGAGAGAGAGTTCTGAGAGAGAGAGAGAGAGAGAGAGAGAGAGAGACAGAGAGAGAGAGAGAGAGAGGTCTGAGAGAGAGAGAGAGGTCTGAGAGAGAGAGAGAGGTCTGAGAGAGAGAGAGAGGTCTGAGAGAGAGAGAGAGGTCTGAGAGAGAGAGAGAGGTCTGAGAGAGAGAGAGGTCTGAGAGAGAGAGAGAGAGGTCTGAGAGAGAGAGAGGTCTGAGAGAGAGAGAGAGGTCTGAGAGAGAGAGAGAGGTCTGAGAGAGAGAGAGGTCTGAGAGAGAGAGAGGTCTGAGAGAGAGAGAGGTCTGAGAGAGAGAGAGGTCTGAGAGAGAGAGAGGTCTGAGAGAGAAAGAGAGGTCTGAGAGAGAAAGAGAGGTCTGAGAGAGAAAGAGAGAGAGAGAGAGAGAGTGAGGTCTGAGAGAGAGAGAGTGAGGTCTAAGAGAGAGAGAGTGAGGTCTAAGAGAGAGAGAGAGAGGTCTGAGAGAGAGAGAGGTCTGAGAGAGAGAGAGAGGTCTGAGAGAGAGAGGTCTGAGAGAGAGAGAGAGAGAGAGAGGTCTGAGAGAGAGAGAGAGGTCTTTAAGAGAGAGAGAGGTCTGAGAGAGAGAGAGGTCTGAGAGAGAGAGAGAGGTCTGAGAGAGAGAGAGAGAGGTCTGAGAGAGAGAGGTCTGAGAGAGAGAGGTCTGAGAGAGAGAGGTCTGAGAGAGAGAGGTCTGAGAGAGAGAGGTCTGAGAGAGAGAGGTCTGAGAGAGAGAGGTCTGAGAGAGAGAGAGGTCTGAGAGAGAGAGAGGTCTGAGAGAGAAAGAGAGGTCTGAGAGAGAAAGAGAGGTCTGAGAGAGAAAGAGAGGTCTGAGAGAGAAAGAGAGGTCTGAGAGAGAAAGAGAGAGAGAGGTCTGAGAGAGAGAGTGAGGTCTGAGAGAGAGAGAGAGAGAGAGTGAGGTCTGAGAGAGAGAGAGTGAGGTCTGAGAGAGAGAGAGAGGTCTGAGAGAGAGAGAGAGAGAGAGGTCTGAGAGAGAGAGAGAGAGGTCTGAGAGAGAGAGAGAGGTCTGAGAGAGAGAGAGAGGTCTGAGAGAGAGAGGTCTGAGAGAGAAAGAGAGGTCTGAGAGAGAAAGAGAGGTCTGAGAGAGAAAGAGAGAGAGAGGTCTGAGAGAGAGAGAGAGAGAGAGGTCAGAGAGAGAGAGAGGTCAGAGAGAGAGAGGTCAGAGAGAGAGAGGTCAGAGAGAGAGAGGTCAGAGAGAGAGAGAGAGAGAGAGAGAGAGGTCAGAGAGAGAGAGAGAGAGGTCTGAGAGAGAGAGAGGTCTGAGAGAGAGAGAGAGAAAGAGAGATCTGAGAGAGAGAGAGAGAGAGAGAGGTCTGAGAGAGAGAGGTCTGAGAGAGAGAGAGAGAGGTCAGAGAGAGAGAGAGAGAGAGAGGCAGAGAGAGAGAGAGAGAGACAGGTCTGAGAGAGAGAGAGAGAGAGAGAGAGAGAGAGGTCTGAGAGAGAGAGAGGTCTGAGAGAGAGAGGTCTGAGAGAGAGAGAGGTCTGAGAGAGAGAGAGAGGTCTGAGAGAGAGAGAGGTCTGAGAGAGAGAGTTCTGAGAGAGAGAGTTCTGAGAGAGAGAGAGAGAGAGACAGAGAGAGAGAGAGAGAGAGAGAGAGAGAGAGAGGTCTGAGAGAGAGAGAGGTCTGAGAGAGAGAGAGAGGTCTGAGAGAGAGAGAGGTCTGAGAGAGAGAGAGGTCTGAGAGAGAGAGAGGTCTGAGAGAGAGAGAGGTCTGAGAGAGAGAGGTCTGAGAGAGAGAGAGAGGTCTGAGAGAGAGAGAGGTCTGAGAGAGAGAGAGAGGTCTGAGAGAGAGAGAGAGGTCTGAGAGAGAGAGAGAGGTCTGAGAGAGAGAGAGGTCTGAGAGAGAGAGAGGTCTGAGAGAGAGAGAGGTCTGAGAGAGAGAGAGGTCTGAGAGAGAGAGAGGTCTGAGAGAGAGAGAGGTCTGAGAGAGAGAGAGGTCTGAGAGAGAGAGAGGTCTGAGAGAGAGAGAGGTCTGAGAGAGAGAGAGGTCTGAGAGAGAGAGAGGTCTGAGAGAGAGAGAGGTCTGAGAGAGAGAGAGGTCTGAGAGAGAAAGAGAGGTCTGAGAGAGAAAGAGAGAGAGAGAGAGAGAGGTCTGAGAGAGAGAGAGTGAGGTCTAAGAGAGAGAGAGTGAGGTCTAAGAGAGAGAGAGAGAGAGGTCTGAGAGAGAGAGAGGTCTGAGAGAGAGAGAGGTCTGAGAGAGAGAGAGAGGTCTGAGAGAGAGAGATCTGAGAGAGAGAGACAGGTCTGAGAGAGAGAGAGAGAGAGAGAGGTCTGAGAGAGAGAGAGAGGTCTGAAAGAGAGAGAGAGGTCTGAGAGAGAGAGAGAGGTCTGAGAGAGAGAGAGGTCTGAAAGAGAGAGAGAGGTCTGAGAGAGAGAGGTCTGAGAGAGAGAGAGGTCTGAGAGAGAGAGGTCTGAGAGAGAGAGGTCTGAGAGAGAGTGAGAGGTCTGAGAGAGAGAGAGAGGTCTGAGAGAGAGAGAGGTCTGAGAGAGAGAGAGAGAGGTCTGAGAGAGAGAGAGGTCTGAGAGAGAGAGAGAGGTCTGAGAGAGAGAGAGAGGTCTGAGAGAGAGAGAGAGGTCTGAGAGAGAGAGAGAGGTCTGAGAGAGAGAGAGAGGTCTGAGAGAGAGAGAGAGGTCTGAGACAGAGAGAGAGGTCTGAGAGAGAGAGAGAGGTCTGAGAGAGAGAGAGAGGTCTGAGAGAGAGAGAGAGGTCTGAGAGAGAGAGAGAGGTCTGAGAGAGAGAGAGGTCTGAGAGAGAGAGAGGTCTGAGAGAGAGAGAGGTCTGAGAGAGAGAGAGGTCTGAGAGAGAGAGAGGTCTGAGAGAGAGAGAGGTCTGAGAGAGAGAGAGGTCTGAGAGAGAGAGAGGTCTGAGAGAGAGAGAGGTCTGAGAGAGAGAGAGGTCTGAGAGAGAGAGAGGTCTGAGAGAGAGAGAGGTCTGAGAGAGAGAGAGGTCTGAGAGAGAGAGAGGTCTGAGAGAGAGAGAGGTCTGAGAGAGAGAGAGGTCTGAGAGAGAGAGAGGTCTGAGAGAGAAAGAGAGGTCTGAGAGAGAAAGAGAGAGAGAGAGAGAGAGGTCTGAGAGAGAGAGAGTGAGGTCTAAGAGAGAGAGAGTGAGGTCTAAGAGAGAGAGAGAGAGAGGTCTGAGAGAGAGAGAGGTCTGAGAGAGAGAGAGGTCTGAGAGAGAGAGAGAGGTCTGAGAGAGAGAGATCTGAGAGAGAGAGACAGGTCTGAGAGAGAGAGAGAGAGAGAGAGGTCTGAGAGAGAGAGAGAGGTCTGAAAGAGAGAGAGAGGTCTGAGAGAGAGAGAGAGGTCTGAGAGAGAGAGAGAGGTCTGAGAGAGAGAGAGAGGTCTGAGAGAGAGAGGTCTGAGAGAGAGAGGTCTGAGAGAGAGAGGTCTGAGAGAGAGAGGTCTGAGAGAGAGAGGTCTGAGAGAGAGTGAGAGGTCTGAGAGAGAGAGAGAGGTCTGAGAGAGAGAGAGGTCTGAGAGAGAGAGAGAGGTCTGAGAGAGAGAGAGGTCTGAGAGAGAGAGAGAGGTCTGAGAGAGAGAGAGAGGTCTGAGAGAGAGAGAGAGGTCTGAGAGAGAGAGAGAGGTCTGAGAGAGAGAGAGAGGTCTGAGAGAGAGAGAGAGGTCTGAGAGAGAGAGAGAGAGGTCTGAGAGAGAGAGAGGTCTGAGAGAGAGAGAGGTCTGAGAGAGAGAGAGGTCTGAGAGAGAGAGGTCTGAGAGAGAGAGAGGTCTGAGAGAGAGAGAGGTCTGAGAGAGAGAGAGGTCTGAGAGAGAGAGAGGTCTGAGAGAGAAAGAGAGGTCTGAGAGAGAAAGAGAGGTCTGAGAGAGAAAGAGAGAGAGAGAGAGAGGTCTGAGAGAGAGAGAGAGGTCTGAGAGAGAGAGTGAGGTCTAAGAGAGAGAGAGAGAGAGGTCTGAGAGAGAGAGAGGTCTGAGAGAGAGAGAGGTCTGAGAGAGAGAGAGGTCTGAGAGAGAGAGAGAGGTCTGAGAGAGAGAGAGAGGTCTGAGAGAGAGAGATCTGAGAGAGAGAGAGAGGTCTGAGAGAGAGAGAGAGAGAGAGGTCTGAGAGAGAGAGAGAGGTCTGAAAGAGAGAGAGAGGTCTGAGAGAGAGAGAGAGGTCTGAGAGAGAGAGAGAGAGAGGTCTGTGAGAGAGAGAGAGAGGTCTGAGAGAGAGAGAGAGAGGTCTGAGAGAGAGAGGTCTGAGAGAGAGAGGTCTGAGAGAGAGAGGTCTGAGAGAGAGAGAGGTCTGAGAGAGAGAGGTCTGAGAGAGAGAGAGGTCTGAGAGAGAGAGAGATGTCTGAGAGAGAAAGAGAGGTCTGAGAGAGAAAGAGAGGTCTGAGAGAGAAAGAGAGGTCTGAGAGAGAAAGAGAGAGAGAGAGAGAGTGAGGTCTGAGAGAGAGAGAGAGAGAGGTCTGAGAGAGAGAGAGGTCTGAGAGAGAGAGAGGTCTGAGAGAGAGAGAGGTCTGAGAGAGAGAGAGGTCTGAGAGAGAGAGTTCTGAGAGAGAGAGTTCTGAGAGAGAGAGTTCTGAGAGAGAGAGACAGAGAGAGAGAGAGAGAGAGGTCTGAGAGAGAGAGAGAGGTCTGAGAGAGAGAGAGAGGTCTGAGAGAGAGAGAGAGGTCTGAGAGAGAGAGAGAGGTCTGAGAGAGAGAGAGAGGTCTGAGAGAGAGAGAGAGGTCTGAGAGAGAGAGAGGTCTGAGAGAGAGAGAGAGGTCTGAGAGAGAGAGAGGTCTGAGAGAGAGAGAGAGGTCTGAGAGAGAGAGAGAGGTCTGAGAGAGAGAGAGGTCTGAGAGAGAGAGAGGTCTGAGAGAGAGAGAGGTCTGAGAGAGAGAGAGGTCTGAGAGAGAGAGAGGTCTGAGAGAGAGAGAGGTCTGAGAGAGAGAGAGGTCTGAGAGAGAAAGAGAGGTCTGAGAGAGAAAGAGAGGTCTGAGAGAGAAAGAGAGGTCTGAGAGAGAGAGTGAGGTCTGAGAGAGAGAGAGTGAGGTCTAAGAGAGAGAGAGTGAGGTCTAAGAGAGAGAGAGAGAGGTCTGAGAGAGAGAGAGGTCTGAGAGAGAGAGAGGTCTGAGAGAGAGAGAGAGGTCAGAGAGAGAGGTCTGAGAGAGAGAGAGAGAGAGAGGTCTGAGAGAGAGAGAGAGGTCTGAAAGAGAGAGAGAGGTCTGAGAGAGAGAGAGGTCTGAGAGAGAGAGAGAGGTCTGAGAGAGAGAGAGAGAGGTCTGAGAGAGAGAGGTCTGAGAGAGAGAGGTCTGAGAGAGAGAGAGGTCTGAGAGAGAGAGAGGTCTGAGAGAGAGAGAGGTCTGAGAGAGAGAAAGAGAGGTCTGAGAGAGAAAGAGAGGTCTGAGAGAGAAAGAGAGGTCTGAAAGAGAGAGAGAGGTCTGAGAGAGAGAGTGAGGTCTGAGAGAGAGAGAGAGAGAGAGTGAGGTCTGAGAGAGAGAGAGTGAGGTCTGAGAGAGAGAGAGAGGTCTGAGAGAGAGAGAGAGAGAGAGAGGTCTGAGAGAGAGAGAGAGAGGTCTGAGAGAGAGAGAGGTCTGAGAGAGAGAGAGGTCTGAGAGAGAGAGAGAGGTCTGAGAGAGAGAGGTCTGAGAGAGAAAGAGAGGTCTGAGAGAGAAAGAGAGGTCTGAGAGAGAAAGAGAGAGAGAGGTCTGAGAGAGAGAGAGAGAGAGAGTGAGGTCTAAGTGAGAGAGAGAGAGTGAGGTCTGAGAGAGTGAGGTCTGAGAGAGAGAGAGAGAGAGAGAGAGAGAGAGAGAGAGAGAGAGTGAGGTCCGAGAGAGAGAGTGAGGTCCGAGAGAGAGAGTGAGGTCAGAGAGAGTGAGGTCCGAGAGAGAGAGTGAGGTCCGAGAGAGAGTTAGGTCTGAGAGAGAGAGAGTGAGGTCTGAGAGAGAGTGAGGTCTGAGAGAGAGAGAGATGTCTGAGAGAGAAAGAGAGGTCTGAGAGAGAAAGAGAGAGAGAGAGAGAGTGAGGTCTGAGAGAGAGAGAGAGAGGTCTGAGAGAGAGGGAGGTCTGAGAGAGAGAGAGAGGTCTGAGAGAGAGAGAGTTCTGAGAGAGAGAGTTCTGAGAGAGAGAGAGAGAGAGAGAGAGACAGAGAGAGAGAGAGAGAGAGGTCTGAGAGAGAGAGAGAGGTCTGAGAGAGAGAGAGAGGTCTGAGAGAGAGAGAGAGGTCTGAGAGAGAGAGAGAGGTCTGAGAGAGAGAGAGGTCTGAGAGAGAGAGAGAGGTCTGAGAGAGAGAGAGGTCTGAGAGAGAGAGAGAGGTCTGAGAGAGAGAGAGAGGTCTGAGAGAGAGAGAGAGGTCTGAGAGAGAGAGAGAGGTCTGAGAGAGAGAGAGAGGTCTGAGAGAGAGAGAGGTCTGAGAGAGAGAGAGGTCTGAGAGAGAGAGAGGTCTGAGAGAGAAAGAGAGGTCTGAGAGAGAAAGAGAGGTCTGAGAGAGAAAGAGAGAGAGAGAGAGAGTGAGGTCTGAGAGAGAGAGAGTGAGGTCTAAGAGAGAGAGAGTGAGGTCTAAGAGAGAGAGAGTGAGGTCTAAGAGAGAGAGAGAGTGAGGTCTAAGAGAGAGAGAGAGAGGTCTGAGAGAGAGAGAGGTCTGAGAGAGAGAGAGAGGTCTGAGAGAGAGAGGTCTGAGAGAGAGAGAGAGAGAGGTCTGAGAGAGAGAGAGAGGTCTGAAAGAGAGAGAGAGGTCTGAGAGAGAGAGAGGTCTGAGAGAGAGAGAGAGGTCTGAGAGAGAGAGAGAGAGAGAGAGAGAGAGGTCTGAGAGAGAGAGGTCTGAGAGAGAGAGGTCTGAGAGAGAGAGGTCTGAGAGAGAGAGAGGTCTGAGAGAGAGAGAGGTCTGAGAGAGAAAGAGAGGTCTGAGAGAGAAAGAGAGGTCTGAGAGAGAAAGAGAGGTCTGAGAGAGAAAGAGAGAGAGAGGTCTGAGAGAGAGAGTGAGGTCTGAGAGAGAGAGAGAGTGAGGTCTGAGAGAGAGAGAGTGAGGTCTGAGAGAGAGAGAGAGAGAGAGAGGTCTGAGAGAGAGAGAGAGAGAGAGAGAGAGGTCTGAGAGAGAGAGAGAGAGAGGTCTGAGAGAGAGAGAGAGAGGTCTGAGAGAGAGAGAGAGGTCTGAGAGAGAGAGGTCTGAGAGAGAAAGAGAGGTCTGAGAGAGAAAGAGAGGTCTGAGAGAGAAAGAGAGAGAGAGGTCTGAGAGAGAGAGAGAGAGAGAGAGTGAGGTCTAAGTGAGAGAGAGAGAGTGAGGTCTGAGAGAGTGAGGTCTGAGAGAGAGAGAGAGAGAGAGAGAGAGAGAGAGAGAGTGAGGTCCGAGAGAGAGAGTGAGGTCCGAGAGAGAGAGTGAGGTCAGAGAGAGTGAGGTCCGAGAGAGAGAGTGAGGTCCGAGAGAGAGTTAGGTCTGAGAGAGAGAGAGTGAGGTCTGAGAGAGAGTGAGGTCTGAGAGAGAGAGTGAGGTCTGAGAGAGAGAGAGTGAGGTCTGAGAGAGAGAGAGTGAGGTCTGAGAGAGAGAGAGTGAGGTCTGAGAGAGAGAGAGAGTGAGGTCTGAGAGAGAGAGAGAGAGAGAGAGTGAGGTCTGAGAGAGAGAGAAAGTGAGGTCTGAGAGAGAGAGAGAGAGAGAGAGAGAGAGAGAGAGAGGTCTGAGAGAGAGAGAGAGAGAGTGAGATCTGAGAGAGAGAGAGAGAGAGAGAGGTCTGATAGAGAGAGAGAGGTCTGAGAGAGAGAGAGTGAGGTCTGAGAGAGAGAGAGAGTGAGGTCTGAGAGAGAGAGAGTGAGGTCTGAGAGAGAGAGTGTGAGGTCTGAGAGAGAGAGAGTGAGGTCTGAGAGAGAGAGAGTGAGGTCTGAGAGAGAGAGAGAGAGTGAGGTCTGAGAGAGAGAGTGAGGTCCGAGAGAGAGAGAGTGAGGTCCGAGAGAGAGAGATTGAGAGTGTGTGAGAGTGTCTGAGAGAGACACCAACTGCGCACTACAACTGTTAGGTATGTATAAACACCTTTGTTTTTACTTTGGGCGCCGCGGAAAAATCCTGATCGCCTTGGGGAGCCTTGAAAAATTGTGATTGCTTTGGGGAGCCTTGAACCGAAAAAGTTTGGAAACCACTGGCTAGGGGACAATAGATTGTATTTATCAGGTATGCTTTCTGGCAACGGAGGACATGGCCCTGCAGTATGCTGATGAGGACGCCCATCATATTACCAGGGGTAAGTAGAATGGTTTTTAATTACTTTATTTATGCTTCATGGCTAATGTTGTGTTTAATAATGGACAAATAATCTATTATCCATATCTGGATAATAGTTATTTTACCCATTACTGTACTGTATGTGTTTAGTGGGGGGAGGTGTATTTATTGAAATGTAGACCATGTTTTATATCTTTTTTTAAAACAGGAATGGTACCACAAGCCAGCAAGGACCCATGGGGACCACCCGAGGACCCCCGGACACCCACGGGTATCACCTGAGGACCCACTGACACCTGTGGGGAGGAACCGGGGGCCCCACAGCTGTGGGGGCCCAGACACCTGCAGGGACCACCTGAGGACCCCCAGACACCCATGGAACCACCTGAGGGTCCCCAGACACCAGTGGGGACGACACAGGGACCCTCAGACACCACGGGAACCACCTGGAGGCCCACAGAGCCTAGCGGGGACCACCTGAGGGCCCCAAGACACCCGTGGAAACCCCCCGGGGTGCACTGTGGGGCCTGCGGACACCCATGGGGACCACCTGGGGACCCCCGCCGGCCTGTTGTATTGTGTCTAAAAAATAACTAATGGTTTTATATGGGGGCACAGCGTGGGTGGGTTGTGTATTGTTGTTTAATAAATATTTTAATGGTGTATTAGGGGCCTAGGAGGTGGGTAGTAGGGCTGTTGTGTTTTTTTATTGTGGGTAGCGGGTGGGTGAAGGGGGTATTTTCCCCAAGGATTTGTGTTTAGGCCTACCGGGTGGGTATTGGGGGAGGATGGGTAAACCCCTTAATTGCTATAGCAGTTACTAACTGCTAAGGTGAATAAGGGGTTAGGGGACATTAGATTGTCTTTTTTATCATTCTGTATTGTTTGTGGCAACGGAGGACATGGATGGTGATGAAGATGAGGATAGCCCAGCCTGGCAGGGGTGAGTGCAAGATTTATTTACTTTATTTATGCTGCTAAATGTTGTATTTTAAATGGGTCAAATGCACTATTATCCATATCTGGATAATAGTAATTTTGACCATTATTGTTCTGTATGTGTTAGGGGATGGGGGGGAGGGCGGTGTATTTATATAAAAGTATTTATTTATGTATTTTTTTGGGGGCACAGGATTGGTACCGCAGGAAAGCGGGAACCACCCGGACACCCCTGTGGGGACCCAGGAACCCCTGTGGGGACCACCCGAGGGCCACAGCCAGCCTATAGTATCATTCTTGTGCATAAATTTTTTTACATCTTCTATGTATGTTAGTGGTTGTTGGGGGCACAGGGGATGGGTTTGTTGTGTATTGCAATGTTTATTGGGGGCAAATGTCCCCAATAAACATGGTATTGTGTCTTAACCCCTTCATTGCCTTAGCGGAAAGCTCCTGAGGTAATGAAGCTGCTTTAATGTCTTTTTTTTTTAATAGTGTGCAGGAGTCTCCTGAGATAAACCGCTTTGATTTCTGGCTCAGGAACCACCTGCTTCCTGAGTTACAGGCCCTGGTATGGGGCCTCGTATGCCAGTGTCGCCGTCATTTTTAAAGCGTCCCCGTCGCGTGATGTGTGATGTAAATAATGGAGGAGATACCAGTACCCCATATCTGGATCTCTAACTCAGGAAGCATAGGGTCCCTGAGGCTAAAATCAAAGCGGTTCAGGGGACCCCCTGCTCCCTCACAATATTAATACAAATTATATTAAATCAGCTTTATTACCATAGCGGATAGCTGCTACGGTAATGAATTCTTTTTTATTGTGATATGTGTTTTGATACTAGTGTAGATGAGCAGGGGGTCTCCTGAGCTGAACCGCATTGTTTTCAGCCTCGGGACCCCGTACTTCATGAGATACAGGCCCTGTTATGGGTGCCGGTATCCCCCTACAGGATTTAAATTTCCCGGTTACGTGACACGGGAGCTTTAAAAGCACGGGGGACACCGGCACCCCATAACGGGGCCTGTATCTCATGACACCAATGCGGTTCAGCTCAGGAGACCCCCTGCACATGTACACTATTATTAAAATGTATATATTTACTGTATGATTGCCTGTAACAGCCGTGCATGGAGACACAGCGTCTCCATGCAGTTCTTACAGGCTGCTTTTTTTAAATCAGCTGTTGCGCTGTAGAACTTTAAGCACGATAGCATATTTTTGCCAGCCTGGACCAAAATGCGCTTCTTTTGTTAGTGAATCCTGCGTTTGGCTTCACTTTGTGTCGGGCGAGTCAAAAACTCCCAACCGACCGCAAAAGCGCTACTTAGTGCATAGCCCCCATTATCCGATATTTGTATTTACAGTATACTGATCCAGAGGAAGGCAAACAAATAGCCCCAGTGACATATCCAATGATACCTACTGCACCGACACACTTTATTCGAGCAAATACCCGGTATGTACCTGGCAGATACCTGGAATGCGCCGCTCCTCACCTCTGACAAGCCCCGTTGTGTTTGCCTTCCCAGCCTGGGTTCATGCCTGGCTGACGGGCGGCTGATCTGTTAAATGATAATGATTAGGATTTAATAGGCTGCAATGCTTCGCGTGTCTACCAGATGGCATAAATTCATGAATTGTAATGCAGTATATATATATATACTGTGCAGTATTGCAGCCAGCGGGAATAAAATGCTTTAATCCCTGCCTCGAAAATACCTCAATGCACTCGGGCAGAAAACAGTCACAAACCTCAATACACCCGGGTATACCCGAATTCGTGGGACTAGCCGAGCTCGAATAAAGTGTGTCGCCAGTGTAATAAGGGGAAAATTAAATTCCTTCCTGACTCCAAGAATTGGCAATCGGATTACTCCCTGGATCAACATTCTTCCCATGTTAAATTGTTTGGTATATCCCTGTATACCTTTCCCTTCTAAAAAGATGTCCAACCTTTTTTTGAAATAAATCTATTGTATCTGCCATCACAGTCTCGTTGGGCAATGAATTCCACATGTTAACTGCCCTTACTGTAAAGAACCCTTTCCTTTGTTGCTGGTGAAATCTCCTTTCCTCCAACCTTAAGGGATGAGCCTGTGTCATTTGTACTGCCCTTGGGATGAATACAGTAGTTCTTTTGAAAGCTCCTTGTATTGCCACTGAATATATTTATATATAGTTATCATATCCCCTCTTAGATGTCTTTTTTCTAATGTAAACAAATCTAATTTAGCTAGCCCCTCCTCATAAAGCAGATTATCCATCCCCTTTATTAATTTGGGGACTCTTCTTTGCACTTTCTCTAGTTCCATAATGTATTTTCTAAGGACTAGTGCACAAAATTGTTCTCCATATTCAAGGTGTGGTCTTACTAATGCTTCATTGCTGTGTAATGTAATATAAAATCTTGTTTGCCTTTGCTGCTACTGCTGGACTTTGGGCACTATTGCTAAGCCTCCTGTCTACAAGCACTTCTAAATACTTCTCCATCAAGGATTCTCCTAATTTATCCCCATTTAATTTGTAAGTTGCCTGTTTATTCTAGTTTCCCAAATGCATAATCTTACATTTATCTGTATTAAACCTCATCTGCCATTTATCTGCCCAAGTTTCCAGTCTCTCCACGTTTTCTGGAGAGAAATTACATCTTGCTCTGATTCACAATTTAGTATCATCAGCAAAGATGGAGACATTGCTCTCGATGCCAACCTCAAAGTCATTAATAAACAAATTAAAAAGCTGCGGTCCCAGTACCAATCCCATAGGAACTCCATTCATGATCCTAGCCCAACCTGAAAAGGTTCCATTTATTACAACCCTCTGTGTCTATCCTTCAACCAGTTTTGAATCCAGGTGCAAATATTATTACTGAGTCCAATTTGCTTTATTTTGTACAGTAACCTTGTGTGTCACCATATCAAAAGCCTTTGCAAAATCTAAGTAGACTACATCAACTGCATTGCCATGGTCTAAATTCCTACTTACCGCCTCAAAGAAACAAATAAGGTTAGTTTTGCATGATCTATCCTTCATAAATACATGCTGACTATTACAAATAATTTTATTTTGCATTAGGTATTCCTGAATATTATCTCATACTAAGCCTCCTAGTAGCTTCCCCATTATTGATATCAGGCTTACAGGACTGTAATTCTCCGGTTGTGATCTAGCTCCATTTTTAAATATAGGCACCATGTCTGCTTTACGCCAATCTTGTGGTACTGAGCTTGTGAAAATTGAGTCCTTGAATATTAAATGCAATGGTTTGGCTTTTACTGAATTTAGCTCTTTAAGAACTCTTTGGTGTATGCCATCGGGGCCAGGTGCCTTATTTACTTAAATTTTATAAAGCAGCATATGTTGCTTCCTCCTGCGGAACTGCTATTGCAATTGATTCTTTCCTGGTAAATATAGAGGCAAATAATTAGTTTAATACCTCTGCTTTTTTTTTATCTCCAATAGTTTGCTAATTTGTCTTCCCATCTCACACTGAAAGGGTCTTATATTTTCTTTTTTTGTTATTAAGGTACTTTAATAACTTTTTAGGGTTGATCTTACTTTCTATTCCAATCCTTTTTTCATTATTCATTTTTGCTAAATGTGGGCATGTGTAACATGTAGATTGTCCAATTGTTAACAATCGATCTCAGTATACCAAACTGTATATATTTTTGCTCAAACATTACTATTATGTCGAAAGTCTGTACATGAAACAAAAGTGATATTCCAGCTTTGTTCTATTCTATGTACTCACCCACCAGCCATCCTACGCAAAATCTACCCGCCTCAAATGCTCGGAAAACTGATGACTGACCAAGAATATAGAAATCGTGACAGGAACCAGGATATCGGGCTGCCACATTCAGAATGTTTATGTGTGCATCACATATGACCTGCTGTAACGAGTGCTTGACACAAACAGGACGGGACCGCGAGGCCGAGGTGGGGATTAGTAAACACTGACCAGAAGCCACGAGGCCAACCATGTGATGGAGTCATTTTAGGTCAAGTATGTGACATCATCTAAAGGGAGTCACATGGTGTACAACAACCAATCAGATTGGGATTTGGATCCCACGATCTGATTGGCTGAAATACCATGTGACGCCGGCTTAGTGACGTCATGTTAAAGGGAAATGAAGCACAGCCATTGTGATTGGCAGGCATCATTCCCTTTAAATGACGTCATAAATAAAAAATCGAAATCAGCTCATGGTGTTACAACCAATCAGATGGCAGTTGAACCAGCTCCCGCCCAAATGTGACATCACAAGCCATATTTAAGGTTGTGACGCCTCATTTGAGCCCAAGAAGACGACGAGACAACATCGGTTGGGATCTACCATGTGGTTTTTTTGATTGACAGATGAAGACAGAAGAGAAAAAAGATACAGAAATAATTACAGAAGAAGATAGAAGAAGGTGATTAAAGATAGAAGAAAGAAGAACTGGGTTCCTGATCAGGATCTTCATGGCGGATGGCATCGGATGCTGTTTGAGCCCTTTGCGGTACCTGAGCTTCCTGTTTCCCCGGGAGTCAGAGGGCAAGCACTTCTAAAGGTAAGTAATATATTGAATGTATGGAAATTTATTTTTTTTTACAGGTTTTTTCAATTGGATGTATATTTTTATTTTTTCTTTGCACATTGATTGATAATATATTAATCAGTACCTCTTTAGGGTACAGATCAATAAATTATTAGGCCAATAATATAGTTTTTAATTTCTTGCTTTGTATTGATGGTGAATGGTTTTTGAATGTTTTATTATTGTGTGTTTTGTGCATTACTGTATTGTGATTAGGTGCCTATGGTGTGCTATAGTGGCTTATCATGTCCATATTATTATATGGGTATGATGTACTACAATAACAATCAATCGGTACAGGGTGGGTATAGTGGGTCTGGGGAGGGTGGTTAGGCCTCCCGGATGGGTATCAGGACAGGGTGGGTTAACCCCTTAATTACTGTAGCGGTTAATAACCGCTAAGGTGATTAAGGGGTTAGGGGACATTAGATTGTATTGGCTATGTATTTTTCTGACAACGGAGGATAGGAAACTTACATTATCCTGATGAGGATGCCCTTCATATTGCAGTGGTAAATAGAACTGTATTTATTTACTTGATTTATGAATGCTGGCTAATGTTGTGTTTAATAATGGGCAGATAATCTATTATCCATATCTGGATAATAGTTATTTTGACCATTACTGTACTGTATGTGTTTGGTAGGGGGGAGGGAGGTGTATTTATTTATGTGTAGGACGTATTTTATTTTTTTTACATACAGGATTGGTACCGTAGGGTTGCGGGGACCCATGGAGACCACCTGAAGACCCTCGGATGCCCACGGGTACCACCTGAGGACCCCCGGCCGCCCACGGGTACCACCTGCAGATCCACGGGGGACACCTGTGGGGAAGAACCGGGGGCCCCACAGCTGTGGGGGGCCCGCAGACGTGCATGGACCACCCGAGGTCCCCAGACACCTGTGGGGATGACCTGGGGATCCCCAGACACCCGCGGGATCATCCATGGACCCCTTTGTGGCCCACAGTAACCCACAGGGGCCACCTGGAGGCTCACAGCACCTAGCGTGGACCACCCGGAGACCACCATACACCCATGGATACTCCCTTGGGTGCACTGTGGACACCCGTCGGGACCACTGGGTATACCCCGTCGGTCTGGGGTATTAATCCTGTGTGTAAAATAATACATCTTGGTTTAATGGGGGGCACTACAGTAAATATTTTTACATTTAAATTATATTCCTAGTGTAGGTGAGCAGGGTGTCTCCGGAGCAGAACCATGTTGGTTTCAGGTCCGGGAACCCCGTGCATCCCGAGATACAGGCCCCGGTATGGGGTGCCGGTATCCCTCTGCTTTGTTTACATCCCACGTGGGTTTTAAGATGGAGGAGATACCGGCACCTCATATAGGGGCCTGTAACTCGGGAAGTAGGGGGTCCCCCGATCTGAAACCAATGTGGTTCAGCTCCGGAGACCCCCTGCTACATTACTGTAATGTTAGAATTTTAATCAAATCCCCGCAATCGCCTGTGAGAAGCGTGCAGTTAGAGTGACTGATTCAGCCTCTTACTGCGCGTCTATTACATAAAGGCAGACCCCGGTAGGATTCACACAGCAGTGACTGCTGTGTTACTCCGGCGGGCCATAAGTCTTCCGCAGCGCAACTTGTGAGGATCTCGGGCATATCTTGAAATTCCATTTTGAGATTTTTTCGAATAACGGCTGCTGCATCTGTACATAACCTCAATATGTTGTGGGAAGAGAGTGTCGGAAGCTGTAGAACAGGGGTGGCCCAGCACCCCACACAAACTAAAAGAGAAAAAAGAAAGAATGATCCCTAATGAAGTAGCGTTTTTATAGCTATGAAATGCGTAGGATTTTATTGCTGCTACTTTGATTGATCTACTGACTTCAAGTTTAGCTGTGCAGTCAATATACGGACTTGTGGCTCTCTTTTTACAATGTGCGCCCTTATGTGATCTTCGTCCAGTGACTTCATCTCCCGTTGATGAGACCTGCTGGCTGCTTCTGACTGAAGTGCTGTGTGCCGTGGCTGTGGGTACCTCACCGGGACCAGTATTTCCAGCTGGTTGGATTAATCCGTTTGACGCGCAACACCGGGTTACCCTGGTAGTGACACCGTATGGTGGACTGCCGCTACATATCCCAGCGGCTTTACCTCACCTGCATTTCTGGAGAGGACTGATTCCCTGTACAACGGGGCCACTCTTGTGAACTGGGACACTCTTGAGACGTATGTACTGAGGAGGATCTCCTGTGCCATTCTGTGCGGGGCCACCTACCTTGGAGAAAGGAGTTGTCCTTTAAAGATCCACATTGGGTGATTGGATGATGAGAATTTCCTGACCGGACTGGTTCCGTGCTGGTAACATGTCTTGATACATGAAATGCCTATTACCTTCTGAATTGATGTACGCAGATTACTTACTCCCCGTTTTTTTGTTATATATTTTTTACTAAGATGTACTATACTTTGAGCGTTGTGCGCTGTTTCTTTGTCTTTTTTCTCTAAGATTTTCCATTGGCGGTACAACAGTTGCTGGGCCACCACCACCCTGCCAAGCCTTTGGTCACTCTCCCTCATCTCTCTCCTCTCTGTCCCAAAATCGTTTTCTTTCTCTGTCTCCTCATGTGCAGCTCAAACCACCTCCCAATCATTAAATCCGCCATCTCAACCACGAAGTAAGTATTAAATTGGACTGTTTTAATTAGGTATGTAATGAAGCCACATGATTCAAATAATGACAGCTGTGAAGAAAAAGAACAAATTAAACAATATCCTCCATGTGTGTTTAGAACCAATTAATATCAGTTGTGTAGGATGACATAATCGTTATTACCTGATATTTATTGAAGATTTAACCCAACTTATTCGAAAACCTTGGTTAGACAATGCAAATCCAATTATTATAATTGCATGATTTGCCACGCAACATTTACGGTTAGTGATAATTGTTGGGCAATCTTGGAAGCAGTTTGGCCTTAAATTGTCCCCTCAGATCCTACTATACAGTATCAACAACAACTTTTTAATTACTTAACATTAGGTTTAGATCAACATATAATTACAAAACAAGAATTTGATTTTCTTTACAATATTTACCCCAAAATACCTCTTTTTTATATAATATCCAAAATACATAAAAATATACAATTTCCACCCGGTTGCCCTATCATTTCGGGCATTCAGTCTTTAACACCTCATTTATCCCAGTACATTGATAGACAGTTACAACAGTATGTTATTCAACTACCTTCATATCTAAGGGACACTACCCACATACTGCAGACCCTACAGGACATTCAGTGGCAACCTCATTATTATTTTGTAACAGCGGACATTAATTCTTTATACACAATCATAAACCATGAACAAGGATGCGAAGCCGTTTTGAATACTTTAAATAATGATCCGTCTATTTCTAGGGAACATAATGATTTTCTTATTTTAGGTATTAAATTTATACTTTCTCACAATTTCTTTTATTTTAATAAATCATATTATTTACAGGTATGTGGCACCACCATGGGCACCAAATTTGCACCTAGCTATGCAAATTTATTTATGGGCAGCTGGGAGGAACAACATATATGGTCCGGCTGTCCATATGGTGCAAGTTTGGTGCTCTGGCGGCGCTACATCGATGATATTATTTTTATTTGGTCAGGCACATTAGCACAGTTACACGAATTCCAAATATATATGAATAACAACAATAATAATCTCAAATTTACATTTGTCACTAGCCCCACTAAAATAGAATACCTAGATTTGGAAATAACAGTTGTAGATAATTGTATTCACACTAGCACATATTTTAAACCTGTACAATCTAATAATTACCTTCACGCACAAAGTCATCATAACCCTACATGGGTCAGAAATATACCGAAGGGTCAATTTATTCGATTAAAAAGAAATAGTTCACATTTTAGACACGTTCAATTCTTAAGCAGAGGATCTTAAAAACAAATTCATTGAAAGGAAGTATTCCCCACAGGATTTAGAAAAAGTGATCACTGAAGTTGCAGCGATGGACAGAACCAGTCTTTTGAAATATAAAAAGAAAAATATTAATAAAACAAACAATCTGGCATTTATAACTCAGTTTAACCAAATGGCACCCAATATACATAAGATTTTCAAAAAGTATTGGCCGATACTAAAAAAGATAAAGAATTAGAAGGTATATTACCAGAACATCTCATACTATATTCACCAAAGCCCCTAATATAGGACAAAGACTGGCACCAAGCTGTCCATCGCTGCAACCTATTCATCATAAGATTGCCCCCTTTGGGGGATACTTCACCTGCAATAGATGTACTGCTTGTAAGTACAGTATAAGAAAATCAGAATTTACATCCAATAACACTTAAAAAAATTATAAAATAAAACAACACATCACGTGTAATAGTTCTTTCGTTATTTATTTGCTTGAATGTCCATGTGGTCTGCAGTATGTGGGTATGACCACCAGATCTGTCAAAAGACGTCTGTATGAACATATATATAATATTAAAACTGGTTTAGCAACACACAGTGTGTCGAATCATTTTCTTCAAAAAAAATATCAAACCAACAATGTCACGATACTTGGATTTCCAGAGTTACAAAGAGTGAAGGATTGCTTAAAAATGTAAGCCAGTTTGGCAAGGTAAAAAACCTAGAGTCCCCAGATCAGTTCTCTTGGCTTCAAGGAGGAGAGGAGGACTTGGAGTTCCAGACATCACAAAATACTATCTGGCCGCACAATTGAGACAGGTGGTAGTCTGGAACGCAAACCCAAATCAATATTGCTGGCTGGATATAGAAACGCAATATGCCGGAACGCCTTCACTGCCGGCTTGCCTTTGGTCCCTGAGCAGGGAGGACATGCAAAATAACAAATTCAAATTAGGCCCAATGAGACACACCTGGGAGACCTGGACGAAAAGCAAACTCAAGTACAAGCTCACATCACCACAATCCCAACTCATTCCAATCAACAGAAACCCGAAATTTCCACCTGGCTGTGAGCCCAGACAATTTAACCAATTTCAAGCCAAAAACATTAAAACGATTGCCGACCTCCTGAGCCTCGGGAAGTTCCTGAGCTACCAAAACCTACAAACCAAGTATGACATATTAGGATTGAACATGTTCAAGTACCTACAAATTCGGCACTTTCTCCAAACATTATCCCCAACATTGGAATTTCCCCCTCTCACAGGTTTCGAGAGACTTTGCAGCGAAACAGATCACCAGAAAGGTCTAATAACACAAATTTGCACAGAGCTAGGAGGGACTACAGAAGTCCCCACGCATGACTACATGCTGCATTGGGCAGCAGAATTGGATATAGTTATAGACCGAGAGGACTGGGAAAGTATTTGGGAAAATGCCTCAGGAACTTCCATATGTACCACAATCAAAGAAAACATTTACAAAATACTGTTCCGCTGGTATCTCACTCCAGTCAGAATAAATCAAATTTACCCTCTGGCATCCGATCTATGTTGGAGAGGCTGCGGTCAAAAGGGGGACATGGCCCACATCTGGTGGACATGTCCGGAAATTCAGAAATACTGGGAAACGACACAAAAATTAATAGAGGAGGTCACAGACCTCAAAATACCTGTTGAACCGCTGACCTACCGGTTGGCCAGTCCCCTAGACTATCTGGACCGACCAACAGGAAAATTAGTCTCCTTCATCCTCACGGCGGCTAGATGTGCGGTGGCAGCCGCCTGGAAGAAAATGTCTCCCCCCTCGAAACAAACAATAATAAGAAGGGTGCAAGAAGTAATGGACATGGAGAGACTATCTGCTTTCCTTAAGAGGTCTTCAACCTCATTTACAGCAATTTGGGACCCATGGTACACCTATTTGGCGCATATAAGACGAAACGCCCCCTAACAAACTAGAGGCCCAATTCACATTAAAGCTCAAACCAGAAACACCAAGGTACTGGGGATCATGACCACCCCCCGCTATACCCTTTGTATCCTCTCCACCCCCCCCCCCACACCCTGCCCCCCCTTCTCTACTCCCTCTCTGTTTCCATACTCGCGCCTCCCTGATGGACTTCATGAGGTCAGGGAGACGTTGAGCCTTTCCTTTTCTCTTTTCTCTCAAGAAAAAGAAAAAATGTACATTAGGCTGACATATTGCTTATACCGTACATACCATGTAATGTCATAACTGCCTAATAAAAAAAATAAAAAAATGTAAGCCAGTCATTTTATTGACCCTAGGAATGCTGAAATTGGTTATCGATGACAGAAGAAAGAATCGATTGAGTAGATTATCCATTATTTGTCAATGTAATAATCTATGTCACCATTGAGGCCATATGTTACCACTGTGACAATGATTGGATTTCTAGGTTAATGTACATTAGTCATGTAATGTAGGATTTATTGTATGCAAATGTTTACCCAAAAATCCACACCAAATTCAAAATGACATTAAATGGTAATATGCATTTTGGGATACAGTACTAGTGCTTGTCCATTTGTGCATGTGGGATTGGGGATCAATGGGGATACTTACACCGGCTATTTTCCGGGGCTGATTAATTCATTATTTACCATAGTGCTTAATAACTGCAAATGGCATCAACTGATTAGTGACGACAAGCTAGTCATGAGCAAGACATTTGGGGTTACTGAAAAGAGGAAGACACCCTTAATCCAGGCAGGTGTAACAAATTTAAACTTTTCATAAACCATTGCTGGCTAATGTTTGATATAATATGCACATCTGGAGCATAGAGATTTTGACCATTCCTGTGTGGGTGACTAAAGCTAGTTGTTTCCCCAGTGTGGATGTATATGGCATGCGAGTGGGACTTTAACCCCTTAATGACATCACAAGTTTTAACTGCGAAGGTAACATAGAGGTTAATACCTCCCAGTCAAACTATCCACCCACCCTTATGAACGGAAACCTTCATCCACCCCCTATATAGCCCCACAAATTGTCCACTGATATTTAACCCCTTAATAATCTAAGCAGTGAGCCACTAAGGTCAAGAAGCTGGATGAATATTTAGTTTAACACCTACTTTTCAAGACCAGGGACCTAGAACTAGAAAGCAATAAGTCTCAGCTGCAAAGACTCCAGGCTTAAATACTTTGTAGAAAACATACCCTTTTTTTTAAAGTCCTCCCATAAATCCCATCTCACCAGTGTGTGTGGTGCGACAAACTGGCAGGAGGCATAAACTTTGGCAGGGGAGGGGTTAAGTGACTCTCGGCAGGGACTGTGACCAGAGAGGGATTTAGTGACGCTCTGCAGGGCCTATAGAAGGGGAGGGGTTTGCCTGTGTGTTTGCGGTACTCTGTGTTCATGGTCTGTGTACATGCGTGTGTATGTAGGGGCCGGTGTGCGTATATATGTAGGTGTCTGCATGTTTGTGTGTGTGCATATACAGGCAAGAAACGTTGAGACATAGGGCCTCATGCAGTAAGCGACGAATATGTGAAATCGGCAAGCTTACCGATTAGTCATGTTATTGGCGATTTTCCCTCTCCGTATGCAGTAAGTGCCGAATACATTCAAAATGAAGCCGAAAACAAATCCGCCCACTCTCACGATGATTTGCCGATCACACACAGGTGTATCGGCGTGCGTGGCGGGGTGCTGTTAGGTTGCCCAATCAAAAATCTTGCTGAATCAGGCGAAGCAAGCATGTATTGGATAGCGCGCCATATTTAAAGGCAACGTGTACTGTTAATCATTCTCTGTGTTGTTGGGAGTGAGAGAGAGAGAGACGCACAGAGCTGGGTGATTTAATATTTGCATATTGACTGAGAGACTTGTTGTGTATTGTGAGAGCTTTGTCCTTTGTTGTTTTGTTTACATCTTTGTCTTGTTTTATATGTGGAAGTGTTTCGTGTGATTGGCTGTACATTTGTTTTCTGTTTTTTGTGAGTGCTGTAAGTATGCCCGCAAAGCGTGGGAAGAGTGATGCTGGTGGGAGTGCTACTCGTGCGAGTACGCATCGGAGTGAACGTACTGTTCAGGGGAGTGATGTTGCTAGGAGTGCGAGTGCTGTTGCTGGGAGTGTGAGTGCTGTTGCTGAGAGTGGGAGTGCTGTTGCTGGGAGTGGGAGTGCTGTTGCTGGGAGTGGGAGTGCTGGTGCTGGGAGTGCTGCTGGTGGCTCAGTTGCTAATGGGGTGCCTGGTGGTGGCGTGCTTGCTGGTGGCCAGCTTTTGGAGTCTCTTCCATTGGAAGAAGGAGAGTCCAGTCAGCACCAGCCAAGCTCTGAGCCTAAACCTGGTCGGAAGAAACGTGTGGAGAAGCCACGTAATCCTCGCTTCAATGACCAGGAAAATAGAGCTCTTGTCACTGGGATTCTGGAGCACTATGACAGTATCTATGGACATTTAGTAGGTAAGTGTACCTTTCCATTTATTCTTCAAATACATGTGATCCTAGGTCATGTGAGTTTTGTTCATATGCAAATATGGGTACAGAATATCTTTCTATGTTAATTAGTGTGGAAACACAGCTTTTTATCATGCGTTACAAGGACAACAAAACTCAGGCGTACAATTTGCGATAACTGCATACAATATTAATGCAACCTTGCTTACATGTATAGGTTTAGTAGTGAATGCTCATGTGCTTCACATATTACACCTAAAACAGCATGTTTGCTTTCTCTTGGAACAGCTAGCAGTGTAGGAAACTGGTGCTTGTATTATTATTAATTAACCTCATATATTTTCTATGTTTTTCAAGGGCGGACAAGTTCATCAAGCAAAAAAGAAATGTGGGACACAATAGTAATTGGTGTCAATGCGTGTGGGAATCGTGTCAGGGACAAGCGGAATTGTCGCAAGAGATTTGACGATATTCGGTCAAAATTAAAACAGAAATTACAAGACCATCGCGTGCATGCTACTGGCACTGGAGGTGGGCCGACACCACAACGTCTGATATTAACTCCATTGGAGGAGCTGCTTCGGGGAAAATTACTTCCCGTCGTCGTGGAGGGCTTGGCCGGTGACCGTGATATTGGAATTTATCCCTCACAATTTCCACCAGGTGAGAAATATTACTGTACTAGGCGTGTCGTTGCTTACAGTTATTTTGCATATTTCCGCTGCTTTTTATACTGTCTTCACAATATAAGCATACCTGCATCTATATATGTATATGTCTGATTCTGTATATATATATATCTCAAAATAGACATATATGTTGTAGTCCTACTAAAAGCAGTAACTACTATAGCACGTGCCATTGCGTGGTCATTTACATGTGAATTCCCAAAATGCATTGCTGCAGTGGAAGCAATTGATGGTGGGCGAAGATGGGGAACAACAGGGTAGTACACATGTGTAACACATGCTAATGAGAAATTATTACTAGCTACAGGTACAGAACATAAATATGTATAATATTATTGTGTATTTTATTTATTTTACTCCTACAAACACGACATTACTGCCTATTTTAAGCATGCATCAAATATATTGCATGCAACGGCCTACAAACATCACTTGCACTAACACATCTATAGTTGTTTATGAAAAGGTCCATTTTTGCTTTATGTCATATACAGACAGCATAATGAGGCACACGTAGCATATGTTATGTCATTGTGTTCATAACTTAAACACTGCAGACGACTATTTAGCTCCTCTACCATTGTGTTAAAGCAGCTGCAATGAATATCTCATCACAGCATACACGTCAACAGAGGGGGTGGGGTTCAGCACACACACAAATTACAGGGTCATCTTAGGGTCAACTTAGTTCACACCATTTTCACCTGTTTGAAGTAATTGAAAGGTCTGGCTGATTAGGGTTTTTGGGGAAGGGAATACCGTTCTTACAACCTGACTAGCACAACTGAAGTTAATCACACTCATTTGAAAGCTTAACTCTTGCTACTAAATGCCCCAACAAGTCATTAGTTATCAAACCGTACGTCACACATTAGTTCACTCATATCTATAGTTGAACTACTATCAACGACACATTATCACACACTGCATGTGTTGTCTTGTTGAGTGACAGCCACATTCAGGTGTGCCACATCTTCTATTAATGTACCACACATATCCTGTACCAAAAACAAAACTTTTTGCAATATGACCACCTTCATGATAACCATTGTGAATGTTCATCTCATGATAGTTATGTACATTATGATACTGATATGACTACACAACATATGATTTGTATGTACAAATTTTATCAATTTATCCTCACGCATTACTGCAGAAACATAGTATGTTGTATGTTAGGGAACTCAAAAGTTCTAAGTACACAGGCATGTACATTGTTATTACAACTATTTATGTTAACTTTCACACACACATTTTCGGTTAAGGAACTGATGCTGTTAGGTACTCATAAATACAGAACATACAATAACTGTTTGTTCAATATTTACACATGTAAATGTACAACTAATGTTATTGTTATATATAGTTGCCCCTGGAGGACATGTGTCACCTGAGACGTAACAAGTGTCTTCACCTGGGTCATGCAGCTCAACACACCTAGAAGGTGAGTGTATCAGTTGGTGGCCATATAATATGTGCACTTCTATATGTTATGTTGTCATGTTCATTATTTGTTTTGCACATGTTCTTTAAATAGGATTACTTAGTGTCAGTGAAAATGAAGTGTAAGGCAACATGTATTGTGTTAGTGATGTTAACTATCATGTAGGAGTTCTGAGTTTAGAGCAAGTGTTCATTCATTCATATTTCATACTGAGTCCAAACATTATTCGTAAGTCAAGGTAGATTTTAATGTGAGGTTATGAAACGTATGGAAACATGTTAGGTGTTACTTATGACACAGTATAATTACATAGTAAAACAGCAGAGATTAACATGCCATTTAATAATGTGTACATTTATTTTTAGAACATGATGATGAAGATGATGATGATGATGATGCCGCCATAGACACAGAAATACAATCAAGTGAGCATGAAGAGGTTCCAATTGAAACAGTTATACCGCCAAATCGTCCATCAACTAACACATACGATGCAATAGTAGCTTCTGAGGGAAAAATTGTGGAAGCAGAAAATCGTCGCCATTCTGATCTGATGACAGTGCTGGAAAGGATGATTTCACTGCAGGAAGAAACGATATCACAATTGGCACATCTCCACAGAGTCTTCATTGAAGTGCCTAAACAGTTGCAAAAAATCAACACCTCATTCGAAGAATTAGTTGTTCAGCAAACCCAAGCAAATTACTTGAGAATGACTACTGTACCACATTTCAACTTCAACACCTCACAGGCAGGATCTTTACATGCTGGTAATTTTTCACCACATGCATCTGATCTTCATTCCCCAGGTCCGAATGTTACCGGTCAAGTAGCAGACATTGCTGTGCAGGTTCCTGACGACATCCTAACGCTGCCATCTGTAGAAAATCAGGAGCTGACACCTACAAAGGAGGCGACAAAAACAAAACAGCACAAGCAGTTACTACTGACCAGTTTTTGGACACAAACAAAAAAAGACACACATGAAACAGACCAACCATCACTTGTGCAGTGTCTACCAACTTGCTCACATGTGTCAGTGGGCACAAGCCCTGTCGGTGAGTCACTGGCCACAAGCCCTGTCCGTGAACAGTCACTGGCCAAAAGCCCTGTCGGTGAACAGTCACTGCCCACAAGCCCTGTAGGTGAGTCACTGGCCAAAAGCCCTGTCGGTGAACAGTCACTGCCCAAAAGCCCTGTAGGTGTGTCACTGGCCACAAGCCCTGCCCGTGAAGTGCCAGAGGCCACTCAAAGTGGCTCTGTTGTGGCTAAAGTTGTTGCAAAACGAAAAAGGAAAATACAAGAGACAACAAGCAGGCCTGTTACTCGCTCTCAAAAGGAAAAAAAAAAATGTTATAATTCACTAAATATGTCTTTGGCCTTGTTTTGTTGACTTCAGATTATCTAATTAATATTGTATGTATGCTGAAGACTGTGTTGTTTCCAAACTTTCAAGTATGTTCTTGTACACGTGAAGTTTTGGAAATGTTAACAGTCCTAATGAATGAATAGTGTTATTAATATTGATGTATTAATCGTCTGTTCAGTAATGGTCCACCAGGAGCCAGTTGCTATGTTTAGAGAATCTGCCATTGACTTACCTGCAAAACATTTTATTTGGGTGTGTTACTTGATGTAATCATTGCATGTGCATATTATTCACATGCAATTAAAAACACACATCTATTTAACTGCAAACATCTTTCTTGTCCGTGTACAGCAAGATTATGTGTTAAATATTACTTACCTTTGCCTTGCTTGGCCATTGTAATGTTGTCCTTTAATCATTTATGTGTTCTTGTTTCAAGAACATCTCTGAATGTATACTAATATATATGTAGTATGTATGGATATATGTACACACACACACACACACACACACACACACACACACACACACACACACACACACACACACACACACACACACACACACACACACACACACACACACACTGTGTGTGTGTGTGTGTCTATGTATGTATATATAGTACTATCTAAACTGGTATAGATGTATTTACAAAAAACATACACTTCATGCTTCCTTGTGAAAACACAGTATTTTAATAATACAGGCCTAATGTTTGTGAACTATACTAACTGTGAGCCTACAACAATATTGGCCTAAAACAAATGTTTATTACTTAATTCACTCATGTTTATCACCATTTAAATAGGTTTCATACAAGGCCTACTTACTGGCATCAATATGTTGTGTGTACTCCTGCATTATATATATATATATATATATATATATATATATATATATATATATATATATATATATATATATATATATATATTATTGGTTTTAACACTACAGCCCTTCTAAATTAAAAAGAAACCTTTTTTGATGGTAAATCACATTTACCAGACAGGTCAATGCAATAGGCCATAAAAGTGTAAGCCTCTATTATGTTAACCTTTAAATAAATCATACCAATATAAAAATCCCTCTTTACATATAAGCCCTTAAAAGTTTTAATATACACACACAGACATTTAAAGTTTGGTTTTACAGACATATTGTAATATATAACTATATATATATATAACTATATATATATATATATATATATATATATATAACTATATATATATATATATATATATATAACTATAAATATATAAATATATATATATATATATATATATATATATCTCACTATATATATATATACTACAATATACATATACATATACTACAATATACATATACACATTATATATATATATATATATATATATATATATATATATATATATATATATATATATATATATATATATTTATGAGAGAGATATACATATACACACGTACTTAAACTGATGCAGACAGGGAGTTAACCAGACTTTCAAATACACACAGAAATTTCTGAGGAAAAAAAACATTTACTTTTGCAGGTGTGTGTGTATTTCATTATATGGCTGTGTAAGCACTATTTTCAGACAGTGGTCAATGTTATTTTTCCTCAACCCACAATGTTTCTTAATTAAAAGTCTACCAATGTTGTGAGAAAGTAGATAAAATTTGCTACATGTTGGTCAGACAAATGGCTATCACAAACCACAAACGTGAAACCAATTATTTCTACACATCCAATTGGTGCTTCAAACAAGGAGTACAAGTTGAAACTTTTTATGACCTTGAAAAGGAAAGACAGCAAATAGTTAGCAATTGAGCCGTTTCATTCTTATGAGCAAAGAACAGAGAACTGCAGACATCTTTTCTGTTAATCTGCAATGGCTGATGAATTATTAAAAAATATGCATCCGCACAGAGGATACAAATTCATGATAGCAGAAGCGATTTTGTCCGCGTCGGGACACAAAGCCAACACGGGCCAAATCTATGATTTGATTAGAGCCAAGTATCCTTATTACCAAGAACCTGGGCATGCGCGAAATTTTAAATCCTCAGTAAGATTCACTTTATCAACTAATGACTGTTTTGAACGTGTGCAGGATAAGCTACAAGACAGGTATGGTTTTTGGAAGATTGCTAAGGAAAAACATTTCACCGTGGAAGAGGGCACACATATTGTGCTAAATGGCATATTTATTCCTAATGCCAATAGCAATGGATCCGCTACTACTGTTCCGTGTGAATCGATACCTGCTGCAATATCTGCACCCTCCATTCCTGAAACCCACATTGTACAAGAACATAACTACTATGATTATGTACCAAGCCTTTCAGCTGAAAATGCATTGGAATGGGTACCCGAAGAAATGAACCTACCTCCGGACCAATTGTTTGAAGAAAGCTGTGGCGATTCCTATGAGCGCTTCATGGAGGAGATGTGTGTCATACAGGATTCAGCGTTTGGGTCAAGTGTGGATGCAAATGCCTTGCTTTTCTGGAGCGACCAGTTGCAGGCAGACGAAGTGTTAATTCTACAAGAATGGTAAATATAACAATCGTTATGCGTTGACTCAGCGTTTAATTTTTTTTTTTTTTTCTAACCACCATTTTCACTTTAAATGCGTGGATACAGCGTAACATTGCAGACTGCATAACATGTAGCGATCACAAACAAATTGTTTCCTATTACAATATAGTAGAACCTGAAAGAGTAGTACACATTGCTGACGGAATAAATATACGTACTTTCCTATCCCTTTAAACATATTAGCAACATGTTACCATAACTCTAACACATACCTGATTTGTTATCATGCAACATCTACAAAATAAAAAACCGAGTCCACCACGTATGACGTGGGACCCTTGTCATGTGCCAAGGCGTCCTTAAAAAGGATTACGGATGTAAGTCCCGCCCCCAAGCGACGTACGCGCGTCAAAGCCTATTGGCTGTGTTGTTTTGTTATAGTTACGGTAACTGCACTGTGTCATGCGTGCGGCTCAGTGTTTGTGGGCGTACACTGGGCGTTAGCCGAATGTTAATTGAGTGGGAGGAGTGTTTGCGTGCGCTTCACGCTGCCTTAACATGACGTCACACGTATTGCATTTGCGCATTGTGTTATCGGCCGTGCTTTCTGGCCACACACGTCTGTTTAAAAAGAATACAGATGTACTCGTTTAGAACGAATGTAGTTTCGCCTTCATAGTATTTGAAAGAAATATTTTATGGTTAATGGTATTTTCAACATGTATTGAACGCACAACGTACGCATTGTTTTGCGCATGCGCTAACAGTTAGTCGATCCAAGCGTGAAGTGCGTGCGCACACTAAGATGTGCGCGCACATTTTTCAGTATACAGGCAACGTTCACTTCATATACATAGTTATGCCTGCTACTAATTTAATGAAAGATTACATAATGATGTACACTTGTACTTCTAACATATAAGTGACTGACGTGTGTATCTACACAATCATATAGAGCTGTGTAACGCGTTGTCACGGATACATATATAGTAAGGTGCCATCTTTGACCATCATGTGTTTGCTGTATTTCAGAGATGTCGGGGAAGATACAATCGGATCAATGTATGATTTCAGAAGAGTCTACCTTTATATGAGATGATTGTGAGGAGGAGCCACCGACTACTATACTACATATGGAACTAATTTTATATTGCTTGCAGCGCTTATTAACAAACAATTAAAAATGTGATACCCTTATGCCTATATTGCATAAGCACTTAATTAACATAATGATGTTGCAGAACAGTGCCTCATGAATTTTTCTTGAGTGTTCTTTAATTACTACTAACATTTTATGGCATGGTGTGTTTTATATATAACAACCATTCCCACTCTGCTAACACATTTGTGTATTCTATTGTGTAATGGAACGTATGACTGTCGAAACTATGTAACAATAATAATAATAATAATAATAATATGAGCATGTTCATGTATAGCGCTGCTAGTTGTACGCAGCGCTTTACAGACACATTTTTCAGGCTGAGGTCCCTGGCCCGTGGAGCTTACAATTTATTTTTTGCCGCCTGAGGCACAGGGAGATAAAGTGACTTGCCCAAGGTCACAAGGTCACAAGGAGCCGACACCGGGAATTGAACCAGACTCCCGTGCTTCAAACTCTCAGTGCCAGTGTGTGTCTTTACTCACTGAGCCACTCCTTCTCCCAATGTAAAGGACACTTACAACCAACTAGCCATTTCTTGTTAAAAATCTCTTGTTACATGGGTATGTTGATAAAATGGTTTGGGACTGTAGCAAATAATGTTATTGGCCAGATGTTGTGGTCCCCTACAATGCATGATGTTCTGAATATTACATCAACATCATGTAATGAAGTACGTTTCTGTGTATATTTCATTTACCTAACTAACTATAGTTTACTGTGTTTATTAAACGTTCTAAAAATAAATAGTACAGTCAATATGATGATATAAGCTACCATAATAAACCTGCTGTTATCATTTGTCGATGTTATACATGGATCCTACACAAATTGATACAGACACAAACAGTTGTCTTAAAAAGTGTGCCTATGCTAATGTGCACGTGATTGACGTTTATATTTTGAGAATACTTGATAATTATCATCATGATAATGATGAAGTGACGTGAATGACATTCCAAATATATTACCAACATTGTCATAGTGGGAAATTAGAAATGCAAAATTACAGTAAAATTTGCGACAAAATTGTGGTTTCTGTTAACAGTTTGACACTTGTTACATGTAGGTCACATCCACACACGTGTGACTTATACATACACATGTCACAAATTTTAATTAATGTTGACTATTAATTCCTAGCATTAATAAACACCTACATTGCTAAATATAAGATGTACTACGCATTGTTGTGATTACAGGCATTCATGCATGGAGTGTTATGATCAGTCAATTGCATCCGTGATGAATGAGCTCCCGTAAGTAAACAAATAAGTACAGTTATCCCCTTTTCTCCAAACACCTCTATATTACATTAATGGAATTTATAAGGGAACATACATAAAATGTGATGAAATGGGAGTAATCATTTTCTAATACAACGCACATGAAACCTCAATAGTAGCTAAATGCATGTACATGATACAGAAAGTACATGTATGTTACATTTTTCTTTAAACCAATATGTTGGGTTTTTACTTCAAATAATTATAGGAAGATTGAGGTAGGCACATCTTATGACAGATGTCAGCAAATATACATACCATGATCAGTCATACTGGAGATATACCTATAATGCAATGGAACAATATATAAATTGCAAACATTGACATGCCATCTTCAGTACCGTAAGCAACACAGCAAAGTGTGTATTTGGTGTTAAATGTGCAACACCATGTATATTTAATGACATTCAAAATGTAAAGCAGCCTGGTGTACACATCATATGGATGTACATGTTACACTGCACCAATAACATTGTAGGTAAGCATACTAGAAGAATGAATGACTATGGCCATACTATGTGTATTGTGTTTGCATAAGGAACAACACAATGCTAAAATATTACTGCTTTGTTACCCCAGTTGTATTCACATACACACAACTAATGTACAATTGAAGAGGGATTATATAACCTGTGCAACAATAACATACCGGTGCCACATCCCTTTGTGCACACAGCAGAGAAAAGAAAGGTGTGCAACCCATATTCATCTGTGTCCTAACAGAAGGTTATATAAAGAAACATTATTGTTAATATAACATAATTAAACTATAAAAGTAGTACTAGGAACATATATGTTTTTACTTACAAGAAAAAAAGGAATTGATGAGATTCTGGCGTGTCTGGCCACCACTGGCTGTTTGTTCATTTTCAGCAGCTACATGGGTGGGATGCTCGTCTACCAAAGGCTCAGCTAGGTCTGATTGTACATTGTGCCTGAGTGCAACATTGTGCAAAATGCAACAGGCAAGGATAATATCAGACACTTTTTGAGGCTTGTATAGAAGAGCCCCACCAGTTCTGTCGAGACACCTAAATCTGGTCTTGAGTAGGCCAAATGTCCTCTCTATAACAGATCTTGTAGATATATGGGCTGCATTGTACCTCTCCTCTGCTTCAGTTTGAGGGTTTAGCACCGGAGTCAAGAGCCACGGCCTAATTCCGTATCCTGAGTCACCTATAATCAATGGAGCACACATAAGCTTACATTAGTGATAAGATTCTACAATGAAAACATTCCTAAAGAAAAATGTGTTTTGTGTTACAACATCCAAATCTGTACTCACCCAGCAGCCAACCATGTTCAAAATGTCCCTCTTCGAACGCATGGAAGACTGAAGAGTTCCTCAGGATAGAGGAATCGTGACTGGAACCAGGGAATTTGGGTACCACATGCATTATCCTCATCGTGGCATCACATACCACCTGTACATTGAGTGAATGGTAGTGCTTACGATTGCGGTAAACATGCTCACTCTGACTAGGTGCAATCAAAGCAACATGTGTGCAATCGATTGCACCCAGCACACATGGTATCCCTGCTATATTATAAAAGGCATTCCTGACTTCCAGCCACTCTGTCGCCTCTGTAGGAAAATGAATATAATTCCTAGCGCGTCTATTGAGTGCATAGAGATACTGGGTAAAGGCCCGCGAGAATGTAGATTGCGAGACCCCGCCCACTATGCCCACAGTTGTCTGGAATGACGCGGAAGCAAGATAATGTAATGAGCACAGCATTTTAACAAGCCCAGGGACTGCACGACCTCTGGCTGTCAAAAAATCTAAATCTCCCCTTATCTCCTCATAAAGAGATAAGATTGCTGCTGAACTCAAACGATAGCAACTTACTATCGCCTCCTCACTCATCCCATCTAACAGGGTTCTCTCCCTGTACACACGCGGACGAGGCACAACTTGTCTCCTCTGTCTTCTCCTCTGATCTCCTGTCCCTCTACCTGTCCCTCGGCCTGTCCCTCTCCCTGTCCCTGTCGTATCCGCGTGCCTGTCCCTGTCACTGTCCCTCGGTCTGTCCCTCCCTTGCCCTATATCATTCTCTTGATCAGCAAGCATGTCATAGAAAAGAATGTTCCTCCGTCTCCTAAACAATCGCAACATTTTGAAATGAGTAGCTGTGAATGAGCAGGTAATGGGCGTCCTTTAAATAGGTATGTGATGATGTCAGGTGACATACTAAAATGCAAGGTGTTACATTAACATAATAAAGTACTTCTGTGCCAAGCTGTGTGCAGTTGATCTTAGAAGTATTTGTTGTGTGTATTCTGCAAGGAATGATGATATTTGACAATGATGTCACGTGAAGCTTTGTACAAACATTGCTTGAAAATAAATAGTTTAATGTGCAATGCATGTAACACTTGTGAACGCAACAGTCAGTCATGTAATTAGACAAAAAGGCTGAGATTGACGTGGGAAAAGTTTGCTGTAACATGTGTAATTAGCCATGTTATTGTCACATGTTGACAACAATGAATTGTCGTGTGCATATGCATGCATTTCTGTAATGAGGATAGTTGCTATAGAATGAGTTTACAAGGTGTCACAATGATTAATTACTGTACATGTGTGTAGAAGTTAGGTTGAAGTGCTTGTAATGCAACGGTTACAATGTAAACATGCAATGTGATTGAGTGTCCAATAAGTGATGTCATGAAAATAGGGAGGACACAAACTAGATGTAAACATGAGAAGAAAGATGTACATTAACGTTTAAAGATGCGTCACACATTACAAGCATTGTGTAATGTAAAGGAACATGAATATACGGTGTATGTGTGACATGTGTGACATGTGTAACATCATGTAAATAATTGTCGCTCAGTTCAGTAAAATGTGTGATATGATGTGAGGTTCTCCTTTAAGAGTTGAGTATAGGATTTTCCCTTGACATATCATCACATGATGAGTAATGTGACACGCAAATGATGAAAACATGTAAAAGTACAATGTTATGCAAATAATACACGTCAGCTGTGACACAATGCAGGGAATGCCCCCCACACTGTAATGCAAATGACGTTTGTATTGTGAGCAATGAAACGTAAACAGTACTATACTGTTATACGTCCCCGCTCCATTGACTCCATTGATGTACAGAAGATTTTTTTTTTCTAAGTGCCGTTCCGCCAGCCTTAGCGATCGTTCTCCCCTCCAACCTGCCAACTTTAGTTGGCGGGAGAAATTGCCCATAACATCTCAATTTCGTAGTGCCGATCAGCCCCGATAAGCTGATTTTGGTACTTGAATCCAGCCGATTTAAAAAAGTGGCGATCAGTGGCGAAAACAGGCTTATCGGCAGCCAACTGGCCATAACAAAATTATCGGCTACGAAACCTGCCGAAATCAAGCACTTATCGGCGCTTACTGAATCTCAAACCCAATTTTGGCTATAAAATGCCGAAAAAATCCTTATCAACGCTTACTGCATGAGGCCCATAATCCCCTTGAGAGAGATCGTAGGTAAGTTACTGTCACGGGAGACCAGGCATTTTCACTTTATGCTGGGATCATATCACTGAACAAAACCAAATAGTAAAACAAATTGTCATGTATTCTATTGAAAGTACAAATACAAACCAGCGCCCACAGGGATTGATAATGTCCAATGAGTCCAAAAGAGGGGGGGAAAAAGTCCAGTAGGTCCAAAGGAATGTGAAATCTCCAATCAATGGGTCTGTGACATGTGGACAGAAACAGAAGAAATTATCATAGTGTATATGGTTAAACAGAGACTACATGAAACAATTAAAACAAAGTACAAACAACATGAAATATAACATAGAAGCTGAAAAATAAAACTATTTATTCAAACAAAGGAGCCTGCTGCAGTGGGTCATCAAGGGGTTAAAACCCAAAACCCTACTTACAGCAGGGCCAGATACAACGAGCGTGTGCAACCAAACAGGAACGGATGCCAGGTGCAGAGAAAGTCCTCCGTAGGCGCTTAGGTGTGTGGGGTGGTGACTCAGACTCCCTCCGATGTGAATCTCAACACCGGATTGGCTGCTGGGTTTCTTATAGTGTTTCAACTTCATTCATGAAATACTCCAGCCAATCCGAGCATGGTAGAAATCCTTACCAGCCAATCAGAGCGTTGCCAGTCTATCTAAGCCGGGAAAGCATGGATCGGATTCTGACAAGGGAATGCGCCAACTTGGCACCTCTGCCACTTGTCAGTCAGAAGCCACCCACTCAGTTAGGGTCCTCACAGTCTGAAAAGTACAGGGAAAGGGGGGAAAGGAAAATGAACAGGGCGCTTCTTAGGAGTGAATGTGAAAACAGTGTTAAAAGGAATGGATAATACATCACAAATGTGAATCACTTATAAACAATTAGGAAATACCCTTCACCAGCCAGTGATGAATAACTATTAAAAATACATATTGTGATGAGCAGCTGAACTTCCTCAAATAGGACTGTTCCAAGTCCCAAGAGGTACAGTTTCTTTTCTTCTGGGGGAGGAGCGCAGTCTGACTTTGGGCAAATGGTGGTCTGGGATCGCCATTCATCCCAGGACGTGGGCACTTGAGCATAACTCCGGTGCCCAAATGGCTTTCACACCGTGGGAACCTCTGAGGCTTTCATGTCCCGACCCCGAGCAGACGATGGCACCAAGCTTGGTAGCCAATGGTCTCTCTGATCCATGGACCTGGAAGTCCCCAGCTCATATAGTATACTGTGTAAAAGCATAATATAAGCATTTAAACATACCTGCTTAATAAAATATACCTTACACTTTTATTCCATCTAAGTCCTTTGGTTATGAGGGGTAGAATGAGACTCTTTATGTTTATTCCCACAAGCCATATCCCTCACGCACTATGGGCTATTAAACATTATGAAACAGAAATATTTTTCGCACTTTCCCCACCCCCTGAGAGATGTGTGGCTATGGTGTGTATATGGTGCAATACATGTGATGCACATGAGATCTGAGTCTCTGCTACGGGGAACCTGGGGTATACCTGAGTTGATGTTCGGTCGGTAGCGCTTCCACCTGTACAGGATTCTGTGATGTAGAATAACCCCGCTACAGGACCCGCATACCCTCCAATGCTATGCTCCCCCACCCAAGGTGTGAGTGACAGCGCTGCCCCACTATAGTGTTTGAGTTGGTGCACTGATGCATTGGGTACCTGCCGGGTGATGCCACACCCGGGTGCGCTGATGCCACGATGCTGGGATCCACGGATCCGATGCTGATACTGCGAAGCCTCCGTCTCTTTGTTCGGTGGCTCTCTCATGGATTGTACCACTGTAAACAATGTCTTTATTAATGTAGGGCGATCTGTGTCCTGAACCACAGGCCGCAGCCACCGTACGGCATCTCTGTAAGGAATCCACTCCTGGCTTTGATTATAACTTTTGCAGACTTCTGCAGTTGCAAAAGTTTCCTCTGGCAATCTATGGCACATGTGTTGCTTCTCATTGCAGCTTCTGCCCTGTGCTACATCATTGGAGGAATACTCACACACCCTCCTCCTGTGATTGGATCTCCGCCCTTTATATCCTGGGCGTTGGCACTGAAACAGTGCCGAGCATAATTTCCTACCAGGACGTTACTGTCTCTGCCACAAACTGCCCCAGGCCTCTCTCCTAGCGTTCTTACCTTCCAAGTTCCTGAGTATCCAGAGGCCTGTTCTTTCTCCTGTGCTGTAGCGTGTTGCCAGCACCGGTACCTGCTGCATTCCCTCCTAGCAGTGGCTACCCTTCCTTGCCTGCGGCCTGCTGCTATCCCCTTGCAGTGGCCTGCCTTGGACTTCTGCGCTGAAGCGTTGGTTCTCCCCGACGCTGCCCTGCGGTGAACTTCGGCCAGCCTGCTGTCTCCTTCTGCTGAGATCGGCGTCATGGGCCGAGGCCGCTCCTCGCGCAGAAGCCACTCCCGCGCTCACGCTCCTAAGCTGAAGCGGGGAACTCCTGTCTGCTTGTTGCCGATTCCTTGCTACGACTACGACCACCCGGATGTCTTCTATCCTGACCCTGCTTTGGCCATCGATTGTCCTGTCTTCTCCTACCCCGACTTTGGCTTCAATAACGACGATGCTGCCTTCTCCAATCCTGACCCTGCGATGTATGACTATGAACTGCGCACTCCGGATCAGTCTGCGCGGACTAAGGTCGGTGATAATGTAACCCCACCTCAGCCCCGCGGTCCGGTCCCGGTTTGTGGCGAGCATCGGCGTAACAATCTCCCTGTGTCTGTAAGACTAATATTGCTAAGCAGGGCAGGGTCCCTATCTGAGGTGCAAGTCCCTATCGCAGCCACAAATTATGTGGGAGTCGGGGGCCTAGCTGGGGCATAATAGGGGGTATCTAGCATAGTGCAGATGCCACTGTCATCTGCACATGTAGGGATGTGTTAGTTTGCCTTCGCTTTGCTGCAGCACGTCTCCAGAACGAGTGTTGTAAGGTTCCGCGGCAGCCCGACAGTATAGGGCGCCGCCATGTTGTTGCGCAATAGTAAGGGGCACTGTCAGAGCAGAGAGAGGTCGCGCATGCGCAGTGCAAGCACGAGAACGGCTGGCCAATAAGAGAGAGGCTCAGCCAGTAACTACAACACCCAGGAGCCTTAGCGGAGTCACCTGACGCCAGGGAGCAAATGGGATGGCCGGATTCGCGGGAGGCAGGAAAGGGAAGCGTGGGGGAGAGACCACGCTAGCCAGAGGGCACCGGAGGAGCAAGGGAAGAAGTGGTGTGGGTGCAGGGGATCCGTGACCCACCTGCATAGGTTAGATCTTCCCTGTAGGCCCTAAGAGATTCCCTGAGTCACCATAGGTTGTGGTGCTGCAGGGACACCCTGTAGTGATAGCAACATCATCCCTTACTGTATACCAGATAGGGACAAAGTGTGCAGAGCTGCGATTGCTGCTAGTCGTCTGGGACCAGGCGGTTGAGCATCGTGACATCGGAAAGACTGCGCTGGATCGGCGGATCCTTTTTGAAGCTATTAGCGGTCACCACAGTGACCGGAAGGTATTTACTAAAAGTGCACCAACACCGGTCAACAGGTGCTGAACCCGCCTTAGGGAACACTTTTTGGGGACACTAAGTGGAGTAGTCAAAGGACTGAGCCTAAATACATATTACAGTACATGGACACGGTGTGGGGGCACGCGGTGATGGGACAGAGACATTACTCCTTACGAGAGTGGCCGAGCCACTAGCCTTATAAGAATAGTATAAGATATGAATGTATGATACTGTATATGTTCTCGCTACGATTAAGTAATAAGGGTTTACTCTTGCGTTCCAGTAAAACAGTTCCAAGCATATGTGTGTTGCTATTGTTCTTACCCAGGGGAATCTTATGCAATGGGGATCCTGGGTAAGTGGAGGCGCTGCCAATAAGATACTTAGTACCCCAGGCTCCCAGTTAGTGGAGGCTCAGATCTCCTGGAGCCCACAGGTGTGTGCAGTACCCGTAGTTACTCTAGAGCATAGGAAAGAGGGCTACACACATATAACTTACTCCTTCCTTGTCCCAACTCCAACTGCCACTCTTCTAACTGTCAGCTCAGACTTCAAGCACACCCAACGTTCCAATCTCCCCTCAGGAGATTCTAGCAGCCCTATTGGCTGTACTGTGTCATGTGTTGTGCAGCCCCTGGGGCTGCTGGAACCTTAGCATGTGCAAACCTTTTCTGCGCATGCAAGCGCACAAACAAAATGGCGGCACCCTTATCGACTACCCGCCTGCAGTGGAGGTGAGGAGAGCTAAAAGGAGGACTGGGCTACACCCATTTCTTCTAAGTCCCAAAGTAGAATGAAAAGACGCTTAGGTTCATTCCCAGGGCTGTAGCTCATTCCCTTATGGAAAAACAAACTTAGAATGAAAAACAAAACGCTTAGCTTCATTCTCACGGCTGTATCTCATTCCCTTTCTAAAAACTGGACTTCGGTTTCAAAAAAACCCCTTGCAACCTCATAAATGGTTGGAGTATCACCCAGAACCTCTATACTGGTTCTGGGGAACCAGGCATTTAACTGGGGAGCACTTTGTTACTGGGGGGACGCCGGTACCATTCTGGGGATACCTTATACACCTATGCTCTGCTTACCTTTCTGGTCTGTGCTGGAGCAGGGAGTCCTAGCGGTGAGTCGTGGAAGCATTTTCAAGGGGAGATTTTGCCAGAGCAATGTGTCTCAATGTATCCGAGAATCCATCCTGATTCCCGGGTAAATTATTGGGGTATCCTGCAACTCTGGAAGCCTGCTCCCTAGATACATGCTGACAACAATTTCTCCGTAAACCCCCCCTTGAAACTCATAGCCTAGCAATCTTTTTGCTTGCACCCCTGGAAAGGTAAAACACACATAAATTCTTTATTGTTGCACAATTACATGCACTACCGACACACTTTATTGAAGTGTGGTCGGTACCGCAAGCCGGGAAATCTCCCGGCTTGCTAGTGGCCGCCCCTCGGCATGCCGCGCGTCATAGACGCGCGGTCACGCGTCATCGGGAGCGTGCGCCCGCTGCACGCGTGTCCAGGGGCTCCCCGAGGGAGCCCTGGTGTCCCACGATCGCGGGACAGCGGCAGGGGGTTCCGGGGGACCCGGCGGACCCGGCAGCGGTAGGGAGAGCGCCCCGATCGGAGGGCGCTCTTCCGCTGCTTCGGCGTGCGCCCGTCACACTCGGGCGCGCGCCAGGCTACTGCTGCGGCACAGAACGGGCAAATGCTCGAATAAACTGTGCCGCAGCAGTACCTTGCATTTACAATAAACAGGTTCAAGAGCTGAGAGGTAACCAAATATGGCTCAGATGTAACCAGCCGGGCATAATACCTTTATTGATGGCCTGGTTACCCCCTCACTATCCCAGTTACCTCTTTTACCTATGTTTTTATGGGTTAAATATCACAGTCTCCTGGTTGCAAGATCAGCACAAACCTAGTACAACCCTTTCCATAAATTTGAATCAGGTGCCCTGATGTTGTAGTTGAGAAAAGGGAGATGTACAGATGTAGCAAACCTTACCGCACAGCGCCAAGCCACGGGACCGTGACTTTGATGGCCCCGGTGACAGAAAATTATTGCTATGGGGGGATCTGATCGGGAACCATGAACCCCCCCACCCGCACCCTCAAGACAATAAGTCGGCAACATCCTCATCATAGTCTTCCGACTGCAAAACTACAGAAAAAATTGCACCATACTGTATGTATAAAGAATACAAAATCTATTGCTTTCTATGGGAGTTAAAGTTAAAAAATAAAATAAAAGGGAAATTGATGTATTAGTGATAGAAATTACTCTCCACTTTTATGCAACGAGCTTTAAAAGAAGAAATACCTCTTACTGTTTTTTTTCTTGTCTTTTTCTCTTTCATATAGCAGTTGTGTCAACAATGGATACATTTTTAATACATGCAAGAGGAGGAATCAAAAGAAAGCAAGCAGAGCAAGAAGGAGAAAACTCATCCATGAATGAACCAACAAGCCAGTGAGAAAATGAGAAAATGTGTTTCAAATGGGTTTTCAATAGCACACTGGTTGATGGCAAAGACAAACCCCAATGTGTCATCTGTCTGATATTGTTTGCTGCAGAAAGTATGATACCAAAAACAAAATGAAATGAAAATACATTTGGAAACAAAACATGTCAATTGATTGAACAAGTCTCAAGATATTTTGAGTGAAAATTGTCTGAGCTTCTAAAAGAAAAAACATTTGATTGTGAACTTAACTTCTTTGCCAAAAAAGCACTGCTTCCATCCTATAAAGTTGCATAAATAATTGTGCAAAAAAAAAAAAAGCCACATGACATCAGAGCAGTGGACATTGTCCGGACTGTGATTGGTGAAGATTCAGTAGAACAGCTACAAAGCATCTCAGTGTCAAACAATGGCACCTGTAGCAGAATATCGAGGTCAACGTTTACATATATTAACAGTCACAATATTTGCATTGCAGTTGGGTGAAGCTGCTAATTCAGTAAATGATTGCCAATGTAATTGTTTATGTTCACTATTTATGGGAAAGTCAGTTTTCTGAAAACGTGCTATTTTGTCAAACAATAATTATCGACCATTGTATCCAGCTTTTTATTATGGTTGATTATTATCTCAAGGAACACACGCTTTCTTGTAATAACTGTGTTGGGCTTTGTTCAGATGGAGCTCCTGCGATGACTGTACAGTACGAGGGACTGCAAGCCTTAGCAAGGAAAGGTTCCCGAAAAGTGGTTTGTTTTCATATACGATCAAACAAGAAGCATTTGAATCCAAAGAATGTAATTCTGAACTTCATAAAGGGCTGCACAATACTATACAAATGTTGAATTTTGGGAAGAACACCCATGTAAGATAACTATTTACTTAATTTTGTTACGATTTGGGTGCTTATGATGTTGGAAAGGGAGAACACAGGGAAGGAAGGAACGGAAGGAAAGGAAAAGGAGGGATAATCATGGACACATGATACATAAAGCTTGGCCCCCTGCGGATGCACTTACTAGAATTCCCTCCTACTCTCTGTACGTTCTCCCTACCTCCCAATTAGATTGTAAGCTCCTCGGAGCAGGGACTCCTCTTCCTTAATGTTACTTTTATGTCTGAAGCACTTATTCCCAAGATCTGTTATTTATATTATTTGTTATTTATATTATATGTATCACTACTGTGAAGCGCTATGTACACTTATGGCGCTATATAAATAAAGACATACAAAAAAAAAAAAACTAGATAAAATGTGTGAGGTGTCTAAAAGGTAGGAAGGAAGTGAAGTGACTAGAGGTTGAAGAAAGTGATTAACGTATTGTGATAAGTGCTCCCCCAGTGAACCAATACTAGAAATAATTTGTCTACCTGGGGGGGTGGGGGTGGAGAAGGGACTTGTGAACTTTAGGGAGGTGATGGAATATGGGTAGAACCGGATGAGTACTATGTAGATATTCATTTTCTTGTACAGAGAGTACTTGAAGGATCCTGCCAAACTCTAATAGTTCATATAATTCCAGGAATTGGAATTGGACATGGTTCTTCATTATTTGATATTACGTTGTGGACATTGGGTCTCATGGATACAGTCTGTAGATCACCATGGTTAGGTATGGGTATTGAACTGTCTTTGTGCTTGAAAAATCTTTTGAGAGTTATCTTCCTAGTGAACCGGTGAAGATCCACTATAGTGGAGAATAAATCAAAATTTCTATCCGGTGCAAATGTAAGTCCCAAATTCAACACACTCAGTTCAGATTGACAGTGTGTATTTAGAGATATTTAGAATGTTTGTGTCTTCTAATCTTCTAATTTCAATGCCTCATCTTTTTTGCAGGGGCCACCCACCAGCTTATTCCTGGATCTTCTTCTCCGTCGGTGTCGTTTTTTGACTGCTGGCGTCCAGATGTATTCATGGCATATGTCTGTGTTCTCCCTGGTAGAAGAATTTCTTCATTGGAAGATGCTCCGGATTCAGTACCTGAGAAGGACACACTTGGAGGGATATGTTCAGAGTCTGAAATATCTGATTCTATATTTTTTCCTGTGTGTGCATCTGTGCATGACACTAGATATAGAATTCATACATAGTATTATTTAAGGTATTATACCATTGCAGACTATTGTACTATGATAATGATACCATAGTCTGCATATCAAACTATTTCATTATATTTGTATATATATGTGACTAACGAGTTTAAGTCCAATGTGTTGAAATTTGCATAATTTTCCAATTAGGTGCAACACATTAGTCAATTAGTAGAAGGGAGGTATAAATAACACCCTCCCTTCATGCTTGTTACACTCCTTGAGAAAGGGCAAACTTGCCTGAAACGCGTGGGAGGAGGTCTTCTAGTCATGTCTTGTTAGTATCTGCTTTATGTAGTTTAATACATTGATTTTACCATCCTACCTGGTGAGTCTGCTGGCATCGATCTTCTATCTTCTTGTCTACATCCGAATCGTGGCCGCGCAAGTGAAGTACGTCCTTCACCCCTGGAGGGGAAAGTGCAGTCGTGAGCAGAGGGGACGGACCATCGTGAGTATCCACTCCATCCGTTAGCTGTCGCATCTGCAGCCGCTCGCCATAGATTGAGAACGGGACTGCACACAGCCGCAACCCCATACATCCATTAGACTTTTTTCCTTGCCCTACTTATCAACCATATACAGGCTAATAGCCATAAGGTGTTTATCCTGGAGTCGCCAGTCAGTTCTTCTTGGTCTGCATATCCACACCGCCTGGACTTGGATTTACACCTGGATACTTATATCATCTATCTTCACAGACTCACCAGTGTTCCAGCAGGTAATATTAACCCTGGATTTTATTTCATCGATGTGATACTTTTAAGTGTTTCTTTTTTGACTCCTTGTTCTTCTACACTGTTGCTGGACTCAATACTCAATTGACATCACATTATACTTTGAAAATTATTCAGTATGGATATACCTACAGTGTCTCCACAAGATTTAAATTCTCATTTTGCCTTTAATTGTTTTAATTTGGCAGCTAGCACCAAAAAAGCTGAGTCTTTTTTTGATTAGGACTGTAATATTCTATGTGAGGATATACAAGATCTTAAAGCGCAATTTTTTCGTTTAGAAAAATGTATATCGCATGATTTAAAATTATGGTGGGACATTGTTACACTGGAGAATTTTGGAGGTCTCCGAATGACAAAAGCTCCATCATTTGGATTTGAAACACACGAATTTGAGAAACAATGGAACCTAATTTTGGACCAGTGTTCCTTTAAATTAATTGAATTAATTATTCAACACAAATCCAAAAAGAAAATCACTGCACACAAGCATGTTATAGATCTACAATCTCAATTGCAGGCTTTCACCCATATAGACCGGTTCAAAGATATGGACAAATTACTATCACAGAGAATTAAAAATCTAGAAAAAAGTATAATGCTGGCCAAACAAACCAAATATGAAAGGGACAAAATTGATTATCAGAAAAAAACAAATTTATCTTTGGCAGAAACCACATACGAGCAAAACAACCTTTAAGAAAAATCCACAGAATATGAATCACAATAGTAATAAGAAAATTACTTCTAAACCCAAATCAATACTCAGGAAAAATTCAAAATCAGATGCACACACAGGAAAAAATATAGAATCAGATATTTCAGACTCTGAACATATCCCTCCAAGTGTGTCCTTCTCAGGTACTGAATCCGGAGCATCTTCCAATGAAGAAATTCTTCTACCACGGAGAACACAGACATATGCCATGAATACATCTGGACGCCAGCAGTCAAAAAACGACACAGACGGAGAAGAAGATCCAGGAATAAGCTGGTGGGTGGCCCCTGCAAAAAAGATGAGGCACTGAAATTAGAAGACACAAACATTCTAAATATCTCTAAATACACACTGTCACAATCTGAACTGAGTGTGTTGAATTTGGGACTTACATTTGCACCGGATAGAAATTTTGATTTATTCTCCACTATAGTGGATCTTCACCGGTTCACTAGGAAGTTAACTCTCAAAAGTTTTTTCAAGCACAAAGACAGTTCAATACCTATACCTAACCATGGTGATCTACAGACAGTATCCATGAGACCCAATGTCCACAACGTAATATCAAATAATGAAGAACCATGTCCAATTCCAATTTTTGATATTAAGAAGCAGTTCACATTTCGTGATAATTGTCATATACAGGACTTGCTAGAGCTGTTGAATGATCAACCAGAGACTGGATATGATTCACAAAACTTTCTGGGTAGCCAATCGTCAGGTTTCAAAAACAAATCTAAGTTTCATCCCATGTATTTCACAGGTCATGCAATCAATGTGTTTCAATCAGCCGTGGAACGGGATCTACTACTGCTCTCCCAAGGTATTACCACAACCAAAAATGTTGTTCATAGTTCAAACAATCTGAACTTCACACAAAGACAAGCTATTCAATCTTTAAAAGAAAATAATCTTATTGTGGTTAAGAATGCCGATAAAGGGGGAGCAGTGGTGGTCCTAGACTATGCTTACTATGTAGAAGAGGCCTTACGCCAACTCCATGATGACAAATCCTATACCAAGTTACATACAGTATGGAACCAACTCAGGGTTTCCTATTAGAATTATATGTACTATTAGAGTTCGGCAGGATCCTTCAAGTACTCTCTGTACAAGAATATGAATATCTACATAGTACTCACCCGGTTCTACCCATATTCCATCACCTCCCTAAAGTTCACAAGTCCCTTCTCCACCGCACAGGTAGACCCATTGTTTCTAGTATTGGTTCACTGGGGGAGCACTTTTCACAATACGTTAATCACTTTCTTCAACCTCTAGTCACTTCACTTTCTTCCTACCTTTTAGACACCTCACACGTTTTATCTAGTTTTTCTGATTTTACTTGGTCACCATCACATCTTTGGGTCACGTTAGATGTGTCTTCGCTTTACACTATTATTTCACATGAACATGGTCTACCTGCTGCACGACACTTTTTGGAATCTGATGCCACACTTGCTCCAGCTCAGATCACCTTTTTGCTGAATGCCATCAGATTCCTCCTCACTCACAATTATTTTATGTTGGATGGGGGTTTCTATCTCCAAACATGTGGGACCGCCATGGGATCATCATTTGCGCCTTCCTATGCCAATCTCTTCATGGGGTGGTGGGAAAATACCCATGTGTTTGGAGATAGGAACCCCTATCGACATCACATTATCACATATCACCGTTATATAGATTATCTCATTATAGTTTGGTCTGACACAGTCTCACAACTGTATGCCTTCTTCACTTATCTCAACACCAACACTTATAATCTGTCATTCACATATCACTTTCACCATCACCGCATACAATTCTTGGACTTGTGTCTGTATGTAGGTATGGATAGTCGAGTATATACCAACATATACCGGAAGCCCAACTCTAGGAATACACTTTTGCACGCATCTAGTTGCCATAGCCCAAATCTACTTAAAGGATTACCCTATGGACAGTTCCTTCATTTACGTAGGAACTGTTCTACGATGGAACACTTTGACAATAGTTCCTATGATCTCATTAAAAGATTTTTAGATAGAGGCTATGACCCACTATCAGTGCAATGGGCATATACTAAGGCCAGAAATAAACCTAGGGATGATCTTATCAATACTGATCTCTCCAGCTTTGCTCATACAAAACAGAACAATACATTTAAACAGAATGACATAAATCAATGTGAACCACCATTCTTTATCACTCATATAGCCGTCAAGCTATGAACATCAAATCAATAATTAGGAAACACTGGGCCATTCTCAATACAGATGTTCTCTTAAAGGACATGGTATCTATGGACCCAACATTTGTCTTTCAAAAAGCACACACACTGGGCAGCCTAGTTTCACCAAGTATGATCTCAGACAAGAACAAATACAACAAAAACATGCTATTCCCAGATCTAATAGGGTGTTTTAAATGCGGGAAATGTAAAATATGTCAATATGTCCAAAAATGTAAAAGTTTCACTAACACTGAACAAACTAAAGAATACAGAATCCTTTCATTTGTGACGTGTAACACGGATCATGTAATATACATGATCACCTGCGGATGCAATAAACGATATGGGTCTAACAACCCGCTTATTTAAAATAAGGATGTTAGAACATATTAGACATATTAATAATTTGGACATTACACGTCCCATGTCTAATCACTTTATGGAATGCCAGTCAGGTAGTCTCAGAAATGTAAAATGTGTAATTCTTGAACATATTAGACCCCACAAACGAGGTGGAGATCGATCCAGGGCTCTTTACCAACGTGAAACGTTCTAGATCTTCACCATCGACACATAAATACCTAAAGGCCTCAATACAGAATGGGACCTGAAGGTTTTTCTGTGATCTTACACTAGGGTTACTAATGGGTATTACTGTATTCCATGTTCCTTCCTTACAACCCTCACACACTCCCCCCCCCCTCCCACACACCCCTCCCTTACCACTCCAACCACCACCTCCCCTGCCCCCTCCTCCCCTGTGCTCCCTTCCTTCCCTGTGTTCTTTCTTTCCAACATCATAAGCATTATACAATATATTAATGGAATTATATATTCATTATACTTCTACTGTTGTATCTGTATTTGTCATTTATGTGGAGCATTTGTAAGGTGATATCCTGTATAGAGAGATATTTATATATATATACATATATATATATATATATATATATATATATATATATATATATATATATATATATATATATATATATATATATGTACATAATATATGCCTTGCCCTAATCAAGTGGTTTTGATTGGTTAGCATTATATACTTACTTAATAATCAACAATGATGTTTCCACATGTATTTTTCTATGTAATTTGTGGACACTACATATGTAGAATTCATACATATTATGATTTAAGGTATTATACCATTGCAGACTATTGTACTATGATAATTATACCATAGTCTGCATATCAAATTATTTTATTATATTTGTATATATATATGTGACTAACGAGTTTGAGTCCAATGTGTTGAAATTTGCATAATTTTCCAATTAGGTGCAACACATTAGTCAATTAGTAGAAGGGAGGTATAAATAACACCCTCCCTTCATGCTTGTTACACTCCTTGAGAAAGGGCAAACTTGCCCGAAACGCGTGGGAGTTGGTCTCCTAGTCATGTCTTGTTAGTATCTGTTTTATGTAGTTTAATAAATTGATTTTACAATCCTACCTGGTGAGTCTGACATCTATAGGAGCCGCGCTGGCATCGATCTTCTATCTTCTTGTCTTAAATCTAGGCAAGGTCCAGATATGACGATTCTAAAAACAAGTTACAAAGTCATTGGCTTTGCACAAAAACATGCGCTGTGGATGCAAAGAGTGAACAATAATGTGCTTGATATGTTGGCAATCTGTGTGCAAATAATCGTCAAACGAGAAAGCAGGAGGTTAAAAATGTAATTCAGCGCCACATCAATGCATTTTAAAATAAGTAATATTTTGGAGCTATTGACACTACCTAACACAAATGGATTCACAACGTATTCTTGATTGGTACTTAAAATGAAATGTCAACAGTAGTAGAAAAGCAGCTGAATTCCCACTTATCTGACAATTCTGTTAAAATACTATTTCAAAATACCCAAGATATTTCTGAATTCTTTATAACATTTGGAAGAGAAGAAGCATCAGTTAAGCAACATTTAAACAAAATAGCATTATTTCCTGGCATTACTTCTCTCTCCTCTCTCTTGTCTGGATAAGTGTAACGCCAATAATGTGACATTATGTTCATGTTTTTGCATATAATTAGCTTTGAGCATATAATGCTAGTACAGTAAACATAACATTTGTTCCTGTTTTAACAACGTTTTGTGGATCTAGTCCTAAATGGGCAACTTTATAACACTATAAGCAGTAAATGGTTTTACTGTAAATCTGTTCCTTGGACACTTTAGAGGGCTCTTACTTGATTCAACGCCAGACAGTACTTTCTCAGATAAAGAGCATGTTAAAGATGTTTGTTTGGTTGCCACTATGCCTCATCCAGTTCCGGCTTGATGGCGGTGCTATCGGCGCCACTGCACCGAGCCCCGCGGTTACAGAGGCCCTGCGCTCTTCCCCACAACAATTAAACTGATTGCTGGTGCAGAGCGTGAGGCCTGTATAATACTTTTACCTTCTCCTCCCCATCACTTCCTGCTGGGGCCCTCATCATGCAGCCGTGATGTCAAATGGCGTTGCGTTGCCATGATAATGGGACATCATGTCGTCATGGCAATGCGACGGCATGTGACGTCGAGGCGCCATGATGAGGGACCCTGCAGGAAGGAAAAGGTAAAGGCTCCGCCCTACATGTCTGCACCGAGTCCCGCAATATTCCCAGCCGACCCTGGCCATATACTTTCCTCCCAAGCTCAGCCCATTAACTGGTTTATTTAGGTATCTTCTCAGCCTCATCATTTTACAGGAATTTCCTGCACGTGCCCTGCATATATGCACTGCAGTCATAGGGCAAATGTGTAGTGGGAGTCAAAAAAGTCACTACCTGTCAGCCCCTTAGCAGTCAGCTGTGCTGATTGCATCACATAACTTTTCATGGCCTATAAGAAGGCACCAGCCCTGTCCTTTGCTTCACAACAAGTTTGCTTGCCTGGAGGCAAGTAATCCTGTTCCACTACTACTTGGAAGCTCCCTGATGATTATTCCCAACACCTGGTACTGAATCTGGCTAGACCTCTTTCACTGCTGCCTGCTCCCTGCTCTGACCTTTGGCTTGATTGACCATTCTTCTGTTTGCTGCCTGCCCCGACCTGGGATCGCCAGACTGCCCCACCTGCATGCTCCAGCCTGGACTCTCTGCTGCCAACGCACCGCAGAGCTGGCTCCAGCTACATGCAACAACCCCTGATGAATTTGCTCTACGTACTCTCCACCTAAATTTCCCTTATTTAATCTTATGGTACCTAGCAGTATGCAAGTCTGTTTGTTTCTGTTAGTTTTAATTTTGTTATGGTGATTTATTTTTGTTTTTCCATGTCTCAGAATCCTACAGTAAGCGTCGCAATAGTCTGTTTTTCTTGTTTTTGGCACACAGAAATGGCCAGCACTAGGTATACAGATATGCAGATAGTACGTACTAAAAAATTATGTTTCTATGTGCCTCCCCCCCCCCACCAAAGCGTCAAGATCTACGTGTGTGAATAATAAAATCTCTTTTTATATTGTTGGCACAGAATGAAGTTGCTATGTATTGACCAACAATGTATTAGATGCTGCACGGATATTTTATTGTATACTGTGTAGGTTAATAAACTGTATTATTTCCATGGCATGGCTATTATAAATATTATTACACTAACAATTATAGTTACTAACACTAGTTATAATTCAAAAGATACACATAATTCTGTTTGAATTTAAATTGGATTCATCAGGTAGTCAACATGATGCAATGTGTCAAACTTTATTTCAATCATCGAACTATGGGACACATGCATCAAGTCTACATAAAGGTTATCACACCCGTTCCAGTGTTCACTACAATTAAATTAAATGGACGTTAACACCAATATACATGACGCCTTCATACACAGGAGGCATTTTTTATTGAAGGTTTGATCTACTGAATATTGACTCCGTTTTAATGGAGTTTGATGTATCTAGGCCTACGAGCCACTGACTTGAACTACCACTGACTTGAATATCCACTTTGCAGTTACATGAATAAGGCCATAAATGAAGGAATACATTGAAACAAATGTAGCACCCTTATCCAACACCCCCCCCCCCTCCCCGTCCCCTCCTACGGGGGACCTGCTCTTCTGGGATAAGTGCCACATGTTCCCAGTGTGGTTGTGCATACCTGTAGGCTCACAGCAGATGGAGTGTTCTTTAGATGGTATAGGGAGGTTCAACAGGACAGGTTCTTAGCTCAGATCTTCCAGGAAAGTGCCTCCATCTTGCAGGGCTTGCAGGGGTTTGTAACCCTGCCCCATAACAGGGCAGGTTCGGGTACTGACAGGCATCGCACCACTGGCATGTGTTCCAGTCAGTACCATTCCAGGCATGACACTCCTAACTGCCGTTAGGCCTGCACCTGGATAGGATAACATTGTATACTATCCAGTCTGCAACTAATATGCTAGGTGTCTGTGCAGGAGTTTAACCCCAACACTGCCTGTTCCTATTAGGACTTATAATGTTAGGACAAAAGAAAACGGTATAGCCAGGGGCACTAGACTGCACAAATATATTTAAAGCAGCAATCCTCCCGAAGCCTATATGAGTTTAGCTCTTCCAATGTTAGTATCTTGCCCCCCCCCCTGTGCATGTCCTATTTATTTAATTATTTTTTAAACCTACCAGACACATTATTTCAATCACATATCTCCTGAATGGAGCACCAGATTAAAAAAAAAATGGAAGAGCAAGTAAAGATCCATCAAAGTAAGTAAAATTTAAATGTGGAAAAAAGGACATTTAAATTAGACTCCTCCTTTAAAGTATTTCATTTTAAGAACAATGTTTATTATAAATAAGCAAATGTATTGTCAATAAGGATTAATTACAAACAACTATGTAAAAGTAACATGATAGGTCTTCATCAAGCACGTAAAGTAAGGAAACACATGGTTATGATTCTCCCCATTTTCTCCAATATGTTCCCAAACTGTGCAACAACTATAATGCCACATTACACCATTTTGTGTTTATTTGCTGTACATCAGAGAACAGCAGACACCCCAGCAGCAGTTCAATAAATAGGCACAACACTATTGGCAAGGTTAGTAGCTTTGACCGTAGAAGGTCCACCTTGAGAACATGTACAGTAGAGTAGGGGGTAGAATGGAAGAGCCCAGAATGTCTCATCATAGGTGCAGAGGGAGGAGACCAACTGGGAACAAGTACAATTTGGATGGACCTTATGGCATAGAAAATGTGGGCGTAAGAATGTTCCACAGGGAACACAGAAAAACACCCACAACTACAACAGAAATAGTTTATGTAGTTTATGAGGAATGTAATAGTTTTTAAGGTATAGCTTTTTGTGGCTTTAGCACGCACCACAAGATATATTGTTTTGAAAAGGGTACATATAGTACCAAAGCTCCCTGGTGCTAAAACAGCAGCCATTTTATCCGAGGGAGAAATTCCAATAAAAATAATGGGGTTTTAGTTGATATATCTTGTGCTACTGTTTTGTATCATCATTGTAGCTAGGAGATATGTCTGGCATATGATCCCACAATTGCTATCTACAAGTAGAGAATATATTACTGTGGAAAGCAAATAAATATGCCTTATTTTAAAAATATGTCATATGAAAGTGCAATGCGCTGTATTCCTGCAACAAATGTGTTACGAAGTACAAAAAACGGGTCTGTGTTTAGTATATACTGTACTAAGAGAAGTTAGCAATTAAATACATTGACAGCATTTCATACCCAGAAAGCTAGGAAATTAATCTGACAAACGGCATATAGGTACCTATGGTTATAGGATAAATTGGAAGCAGCAACACTTGTCTAAAAATGTCATATTATTAAGAAGGACATTTTTCACAAAAGAGACTTTGGTATGATTCACCATTTTATTACTTTTCTTCAGGTTTCTGCACAGCGCACAATGTAAAAATAAAGCCTTGTTGAACAATAAAAAAACTATTATATATTGAGAGACTGAAACTTATATATTTTTCCCTTGAAGGCTTATCTGAGAGATCAAAATTCTAAATCACTTCACTGCACGAAGTGGAAGTCAATCTTTCTCTACTGCTGTGACACTTATTTTCACTAACAACTTTTCTTCTCTACAGGAACATCCTCACCTGCTGTAACTGGCCGTATTCTAAAATGTTATTTCATTAGCACCGGCTGTCATCTATATCTCTTCGCTTTTGACTGAAATCCTCATTTATAGCATTGTATAATGGAAATTACAGGGCACTAGTAAAATGTCAAATCATTTACAAATGGGGAGGTGTACATTATGTATCTGAGCATGTTTGACTGTGAGTCTACTGGAGACATGTGAGAGTACATAATAATTATTACTATTATGAATAAGCGCATCATTATTTATAAGTACAGCATATTCTGTGTGTGTGTGTGTGTGTACAAAATAGCAAATGATACTAATACAAAAACATGTTGGGAAAAAAAAAATCTGCCCATCTAGTCTGACAATGCCCCAAGGAGCTAATCAGTTGAGGTAAATCATAAACTTTCTCAGTACCTCTCACATTATGGTCCAATAGAGGATACATACTTTTGAGTGCTGTCATTCTGTTTCTCGCAGAATACAATTTGTCAAAATGTGTGGTACAGTGTGCATGCTAAGATGGCCATTTACAGTTGTACTTCTCCCCTTCTGCTGCTCCACTATGCAAATCCCTACACTGGCTTCCCATATGATCTAGAATGACATTTTAAACCCTAGTTCTGACTTGCAAAGCTTTCAATGACACTGACCCCACCTTACATCTCAGCCCTCATCCCACAAACAATCCCTAAACGCACCCTATGTTCTTCCCACGACATCCACCTCTCCTCCTGTCTTATTATGTCCCTTCACATCCCATCTCTAAGAGTCCTCTGGTGCTGCCCCCTCTCTCTGGAATTCCCTACCACGTACAAAAAGACTCTTCGTTCAGCTTTTAAACATTTAAAAACTCTCAAAATCACCTTTTGAAGGAAGCCTATTTGGCATTCTCCTAACATCCACCTCCCAACCATATTGGTAACAGCAGAGCGGCTGAACCAAACTCCATGCTATCTAACACCCCCTAAAATCCACACCACTAAAGCTCAATAGATCCAGCGGTGCGGCTGAACCATACCCCAGCCTGAGGCACACTCCAATTCCACAATGTGCCGCCACTTTATCTTTTGTTTCTACATTACCCCTTATTCCCTCTAGATTGAAAGCTCTCAACAGCAGGGTCCTCATTACCTTCTGTATCTGTTTGTGCTTGATTGTCATTCTGTTTATGCAATTGATGTCACTCTGTTCCCCCACTGTACCGCGCTGCGGCATATGTTGGTGCTTTACAAATAAACAATAATAATGTAGCCACTATTATTGCACCTACTGGCACCAGCATGTTAACAGCATGACAGCGCCGTCCCTTTCTCATCATTGAGCGTTCATGGGGTGACCACTACTTGTTTTATTTACTATCCAATAGTATCAGTACTAAAAATGTATTTCTAGTCACAAACTATTGGTTCTACTGCCTATTTAAAGACCACTTTGTATAACCCTTTCTACTTTATAAGCATAAATATTGTGTTATGGATTAGAATAGCTTTACCCCAATGGTACCCCATTTATTTGCCATTAACCCCAATGGTAAATAAATGTAAAACATGTCACGTACAGAACCACTACTTTTATTAGGTCTGTTCATCCACTGCACAGTTATGGACAGTTCATCCCCTGAATAGATCTGCATCACAGAGCAGTCTCTTACAACATACAGTAAATAGGTACAGGCCTATATTTATTTAACAGTCCTTTCATATGACACCTTCTAGCAGTGGAAGACAACTTGCAGCCCATTGACTTGAAAATATGTCCCTATGTGCACTGCATAATAATCATGTGTGTGTGTATATTTGTATTTAGTATAGAATATCAAGGCTCACCAGAAAAAATACCTCAGCTGAACTTAAGAATAACTGAAATTTACTCAATATTGAAGGAAGCTGACATTTTGTTCCTGCAGAATCTTCCATCACCATAAAAAATTGTGAGTGCAGTGTTTATCTACCACTTTCTGTGTTTTCTGGGAGATACTCCGGACTATTGATGTGTTCAGTAAGAAAATTACAAAAAACAGTTAAACAGTGATAAGAGTATAACGCAATATGTACTCACACGGGCCTGTGTGGTACTGGGTAGTACTATTGGTATCTTTATTTTCTTTCTCTCCTTCTTGCTAGTCAGTCATGCTCCTTCTCCCTCTGTACATCATGGATAGACCACTCATGGCGCCTGTTGTGGAAGACCGCGCCACACAGATGAATAAAAATACATTTATTTGGCAAAGAATGTTAGACAACAATTCGCTAAAAAAACTGCTCAGGGACGCCGACGTTAACCTCCCGCTCTCCGGTGCAGTGTGCTCCTGTTCGCCGCGTCCGGTCTACAGGACTGTTCACTGTCAGTGCAGGCGCAAGCTATGGTGTCCTCGAGTAGACACACAACTTCTGGTCCAGGTATCTGCACACACAACGCGTGTTTCGGATAATTGAATCCTTCGTCAGGTGTGGCGGCCATCTTGTTCCACCTCGCGCATGCGCAGGAGTCAGCATAGCGGCGGACATTACACCCAGGGCTCCGCAAGGGAACTACAGCTCCCAGCAGCTCCAGGGGCTATTAGTCAGGTGATGCACCACAGCCAATAGGGTTGCTAGGATCTTGGCAGCGAGATAGATACATTTGGCGCGCTGAGTGGGACCACGCCAGAAGGAGCCAGAACAGAGAAGGGGAACGTAGGGTCTGAGTGTCAGTGGCACTCAGATTAGGCCAGGGTCCCAGGTATGCCCCACTCAAGTGAGCTTGTTGTTGCTTCAGGGAAGGCCCTACATAGAGACGCTTCCCCATTTACTGGGTAGTGTCAAGGACACAGAGGAAGACGCCGCGCGGTGATTTCTCCCTTTGGTCTGGGATCAGACCACCTATAAACACAGACTCTTAAAGGTGGGACCCTCCTACCGGAGACCACCCAGCGCCGAGGTGGACGCCATCGTGGACGGTGACATCGCTGGATCAGCGGATCCCCATCGTTAAGTCGGCCGCACTGAGTACTGGAGTACTCGGCAGGTACCTCACAAAGTGCACCAACAACTCACGGGGTAGCACTACTTCCTACACTTTTGGGTGGGCCTGAACATTGCGGAAAAGGACATCATGGTATTGGTGCCTAGCACCTAATGTACTTTGGGGACACTCATTGGTGTACTGAGTTGGGGGTTGTTATACTGTGTGGTACAGGGTACTGTTGATGTATAGTGTATGTAGGTGTATGTAGGTGATGTAGGTGTATAGTAAAGGTTGTTATTATATATACAGACGTGTGTGTGTATTACTGATATTGTTCCTGGGAGGGGCTTATCCTGCTGCGTCAGGATTCCTTTCAGGTGGAGGCGCTGCATCGAGATGGATATCCATGCACCCTAGGCTCCCAGTGGCAGAGGCTCCGGCCTTCTGTGAGCCAACAGGTAACGGCAGTACCGGTAGTCTCTTTAGTAAGGGGGAAAGAGGGCTACATATGCTAAAAGTCAATAAATGTCCTCTTTGATTAAAGTTACACCAATCAGACAATTCCTGCAATTCAAGAGAAATTGTAGTGATGTCCAGACTTTTGAAATAAGATTACGAGAGATGACACAGCGACTTAAAGCTAGAGGCTGATCAAATTAATCTATTAATAGAGGTTAATTGCAAGCAAAACATTTCATGTTCTGATCTTCTATTTTCGATGAGGTCTTATAAGATTCATCACAGGTTATTTAACACATTGGAATGACTTGTGTAGGATATTAGATAAACAGGGTTATTTAGGATCTGAAGGCAGTCTTACGTGATTATACACAAATGATAGGTACACAGTCTACATATCTCAAAGACATTCTTTTTAAGTCATTTTGGTAAGACGCCTTCAGATACTTGATGGTTAGGCAATCATAAAAATATTCCTAAAGGGAATTTTCCCTGTGGTGTATATGTAATGGACCCGATGCAAATTTAAAAAGTATACTGTTAAAGCTTTTTATTGCAAATAAATAGGTCTTAATTATGTTGCAGTATGTCCTTGTAACTTGATCTACAGTATGTAGGAAAAACCAGAAGACAATTTAAATTCAGGGCAATAGAACATGTGAATGCAATTTTGAAGAATGATTAATGAATTTAAATTGCTAAACATTTCAATGAGTCACCAATGATCTCCTAAACATTTTAGAATCTCTGGCATTGAACATGATAATATTGGTATTTGACAAGGCAATTGAGATTGGACTTCAACATACAGATCAATGTGGATTCTCTTTGCAATAAATACCCTCTCTTTCAGTAGCTTTAATGAAGAACTGTGTTTTCTATGTGTAGCTAAGCCTCCTTAGGCTACTAATTATCTGGCCCCTCTAGCACTGTAAGTCCCAGTAAAGAGTGGGCATGGTTGTATTGTTATATGTGTGCTACCTAATAAAGTTCAGGAGTATCCTGGTATTACAAGGGGGTGGGGGGCTATGACTTATAGGAGGCCATCTTACAAGCCACTCTTCTGGAAAGGAGGGGGTTTCCATCTAGAGTTTAGAGTAAGTGTTTTTGGGAGTTAGTTCTGTGCTGCACTCCCTGCTATGAGGACGCAGCAGTAAGCCTCTCCTGGATAGGAGGGGCCTGGGGCCTTAACCTGTTAGGGGGTAAGGTATGTTGAGGAGGGGTGTTCAAGGCCTCAAGCCTGGGGTACTGCCTTCAGGAAAAGAAGCCTGTATGCTGTACTTAGCCCAATAAACCTCAGTTATATCAACTCTGGTGTGATGTTTGATGTGTTAATTATCAAGAAGAGTTGCCCCTGAGCTGCACCAGGATCCTCCTGGACCGCTGGACCATCCCTGATAACCTGTTCTCATGTCTCCCTATACCACCGCAGAGATCTCTGTTCAATCTAACAGGTATGCACCAGCACCAGAATACACCAGTAGCTACATAATCTCACATAGGGTGGGGGAAAAGGTGCTACAAATGGAGGCACTGCTGAGATAGAATCAGGACTGACTTTTGCAGCAAGGAGGAAAAGAAGGAACTCTTCAATCTACATGCAAGTGAACCTCTGTTTGAGCAGCTGCAGCCATGCTAACACAGCACCCGAAAAGGGACCCGTATCATGTGCTTTATCAATGTAAAATGGCGGTTCCCGCCAAAAACAGGAGACCACTTGGCAGCTTGTGCAAAGTTGCAAGACTCTGTTGCAAATTGCTGGGTTGGTGCAAAGCCTAGCCGTGCCATCCTGGCAGAATTATCCGGGATTGGCCCGAAAGCCAAGTCACACCCTTTTCTCCACAGCCCTACTATTGCATTACCAGAGGGAGGAGCTGAAGGCATATCTATCTGCTTCGAGCCGCGGATGTGGGGAGTTAGCCACAGTCGCAGGTAGTAGTATTGCTGCACAGACGCACTCCTACTCGCTCCCTCCCAAATAGCTGCGACGATGGATGAGAAAAAAGGCACTCACTTAGTTCTCCACGGAGTGCTGCTTTTACTGCCCCACGATGGGGAGAACTCACTCCGGTTGGTCTGCCCATTGTGTGAACGGGTGGGCATGCACTGGGATCCACTTCCCGGTGCTCTGAATGCCACGCACCGTACCTTCGCCTCCAGGGCCCTGGAGCGGAGACATTTAAGACCCTGCAGAACTCTGGGGGACTTCCCGATATCCACGGGTTTCTCCAAAGACTGATAGAGATGGCTAGACAGTCGTCCAAGAGCTACCAGCCCGATTTCTGGATAATGCTTCAGCACCTGCTCGATTCCGAAATCCGTATGGGAGCCGCAGTTCCCAAAGTATGGACGCTGAGCAGGCTCCCTTGGAGCCCTGGGAACTGACTTCAGACCCTGAGGAGTTAATTGTGACAACCGATACAGGGCCCGGTCCCCTCTACCTATTTCCCCGGTAATGGCTGTGGCCCCCTCTTGTGTGACGGTTACCCCAATTGTGATGGTTAAAGTGTCTGAAGGGGCGGAACCTCTACCGTGGTGGGACCCACTATTTAGGGGATATGTGCCGCATCTAAAACTGACCCAGTTTGTGCTGGAAAGGGGTTCCCAGACCGATCATTGGTGGAAGGAGAGCCAGTTCTATGAAATTCTGCAGGAGGCAGAAATTATGCGGGTGCGCTGTACAAAAATGGAGGCAAGCCTTTTCTCAAAACCAGAGGGAGAGGAATCAGTTAGTGAGCCTCTATGGAAAGGATCCATCTACTGGGTATTGCCAGGTCAGGCCTACGGGCATAATTTAACCAAGAGTAGTCACGCTGATAGTGTGTTGGTTCAAAAGTTTAGACTGGAAGGGTATGATTATCCCTACCTTCCTGAATCTCTACTGCGAACAGCTGAAGTTTACCGGGATGAGTGGGTGTGCGCAGCCATAATAGATTACATGAAGGTGCAGGCCAACAATAGTATGCACAACAGGGAAGACAGAACCTGCTATTTAATGAAAGTTGGCAGGTAGGCCGCAGGGTCCACTTTGATACAGTGGAGAATATTGGGGGTCTGGGCGCAAGCGCTGCTATTCAGTGACGGTATCGGATAGTAAAGGGAATCTTATGCTCAAGCCAGACCCAGCTCACTATTACAGATGGTCTTAAAGTACTGTTATGCCATGTTGTAATGTTGACTGCCATTTTATTTTCATTGTATAAATATGTGGTGGATGTTATACCCTCATGCGGGTCATGCGGGATTTCAAAACTAGAGGGAGGATGTAGCCAAGCCTCCTTAGGCTACTATTTCTTTGGCCCCTTTAGCACTGTAAGTCCCAGTAAAGAGTGGGCAGTGGTGGGAACAAATCCTGCAGGGCCTGGTTATCTTGTTATATGTGTGTTACTTAATAAAGTTCAGGAGTAGCCTTGTATTACAAGGGGGGCCTATGACTGCTAGGAGGCCGACTAACAAGCCACTCCCCTGGGAAGGAGGGGGTTTCCCTCTAGAGTTTAGAGTAAGTGTTTCAGGGAGTTAGTTCTGTGCTGCACTCCCTCCTATGAGGACCCAGTAGTGAGCCTCTCCTGGATAGCTGTGAGCTGAGGCCTTGCCCTGTTAGGGGGTAAGTTATGATGAGGAAGGGTGCTCAAGGCCTCAAGCCTGGGGTACTGTATTCAGGGAAAGAAGCCTGTATGTTGTACTGAACCCAATAAACCCCAGTTATATCATCTATGGTGTGATGTTTGAAGTGTGAACTATCAAGAAGAGTTGTCTCTGAGGTTCAACCTGGCTGCACCAGGATCCTCCTGGGCTGGAGGCGCTTCGCTGACTAATGGACCATCCCTGATTGCCTATCCTGATGTCTCCCTATATCACCGCAGAGATCTCAGGGGCCGTCTGTTCTACCTCACAGGTATGCACCAGCACCAGAGAAGAAGTGAAGATCATCAGGAAGCGCAATGTCATGTAAAAAACAGAAGAAAATTCCCTGATGGTGCAGTATTGTGATTGATATGTGATAAATATCAAGGTGCAGTGTGCTGGATACTCACAAGTGTAGAGTGAGCAATGTTCCCATAAAGGTTTCTTTATGTGTGTCAGCCCGTTGGACCGTCAGACAGGTAAGTGGAATGGTAAGTGCTGGAGACCTTAAGTGAATAATAAAACGGACATAGTGCAGACGGACATGTATTGCGGTTTCTTCAGGAGTGCCTGAACGCACTACGGAGAAACGCGTAGAGTGAGGCTGATGAGAAAAACTCCCACAGGATCGGCGTCCCCCAGAGCAGATGACGTCACTTCCGGTTTCCGGTTAGGGTGAGACGCACCGGTGACACGCACGCCTGCCGAGGCAGAGGGGGGACAGAGAACAGCTCATTCATTGCTGAGATCCAACCTGTGTGATCTAAACGCTTGTTACCTTTTAAAACCATGTGAGTGTATTGCACATATACTTACTTTTAAAGATATTTTGTACAGTCTGCACTATGTCCGTTTTATTATTCACTTAAGGTCTCCAGCACTTACCATTCCACTTACCTGTCTGACGGTCCAACGGGCTGACACACATAAAGAAACCTTTATGGGAACATTGCTCACTCTACACTTGTGAGTATCCAGCACACTGCACCTTGATATTTATCACATATCAATCACAATACTGCACCATCAGGGAATTTTCTTCTGTTTTTTACATGACATTGCGCTTCCTGATGATCTTCACTTCTTCACTGTCCACGGGATCGAGAGAACGACCCCACACCGGGTTAAGCAGCATTAATTCATGTTTGTATAAGTATCACATTTTTTCACATATGTGTTTATAATTTTGGAGCGCCACTTTTTGATATATTTGCCTGTCACATATGCACCAGCACCAGAATACACCAATACCTACATCATCTCACATAGGGTGGGGGAAAAGGTGCTACATATGTTTTTTGTAATCTATTATATTTTTTCCTCTAGTATTTTATAAATGTGTATAAATGTATTACTTTGTTCAACTTCTAATTCAACAGAGTTTAAAGTTTGAGCTTGGTCACATTTGATTGTCATTACACAGAAGAATCTCCCTGCGAGGATGCCAAACATGCATTAGTACCATGTGCCTGAAACATACCTTACCATGACAGTTAAACTGTATATGAATGATTCGCCATGTCTTATTCAGAACTGGAGCAAGCTGCATGGTTACGGGATTGTGAGTAATAAAAATCTGTCAATTGGTTACAGTACATAGAGGCAGAAGAGAGTAAATACAGTAGACTTTGTATAAAGGAACAAATTATATGAGAGATCACTTCCGATATAGGGGCCTATGCAGTAAACGGCGATAAGTCCCATCTCGCCAGTTTTTTGGCAAATATGCCTACTGCGATTCAGTAAGTGCCGAAAAGCTGGCGAGATAAGGAAAATGTGCCGGTTTTTTTTGGCGGAAATTTAAACTCGCCGCGCGCTTGGCGAGAAGCCCTACCCTCGCCAGTTTTCTAAGTCGCTGTATTCTTGTAGCGCCGATCAGCATCTTGGCGCTGATCGTCGCTCTAGAATGGGGAAATGTTCTCCAAAACGCCCCGCCACAAAAAAGTTGGCAAGAAGCTGGGGCTGAGCGGCTATACGGGACTTAGAAAAAATCAGGCCCTTTTCCTGCCTTGGATTGATGCCGGGGGTCTCCGGAGCTGATACCCATTAATACCAGCACCGGAGACCCCCAGCATGCATCCGAGCCAGGAAAAATGCACTTACAGTCACTTCATTACCTTAGAGGCTAACCGCAAAGGCAATGAAGGGGTTAAGTAACATTAGCATGTTTATTGGGTTTCAATTGCCCCCAATAAACATCGCAATACACAACACACCCACCCCCTGTGCCCCCAACAACTCCTATACCCCCTTATATACATTACATCTATTATTATTTTAGGCACAGGAATGATACTAGAGGCCAGCGGTGGCCCTCGGGTGTTCCCGCAGGTGTCTGGGGGTCACCGCTTGGCAGCAGTACCAATTCTGTGCCACAAAAAATAAATAACAAATACATAAATAATTTTAAATAAATAACCTCCCATCCCCCCGTAGCACCAAAAACACATAAAGTAAAGTAATGGGCAAAATAACTATTAAACATACAAACATACAGTTATCGCTCAATACCCAAACATACAGATTAGTATTAGGCTCCAGGTGCGTAGGGAGAAATTGAGGCACAAACAAAAATGGTGAACAGAGTCACCTAGATCCCTGTTAGCACGCACTCATGGTGCACAAGTATATTAGCAAGGATGAATATCCACTGATTTAACAAGTGTCCCACTACCCCAATGAGGGTATAACAATAATGACAGACGAGAAGTCTGTGTAAAAACAGAAAATAACAAAACTTTAATGTTGACAAGTAGTCACGCCGAAACAAGTGTAAGTATGTACATGTGAATTAAAAGAGGAATAAAAAATGATCCCCTGAGGGGAGGGTGCCAGGTAAGAAACTGGTGGTGAGATCAATCAGCTTAATAGCTATAGGGGCTATGCACTAAGCAGTGATAAGTCATTTTAAGAGCGCAAAGTGCTCTTAGGACGTGAAGTTCCGCCGAGTGCTATTCACTAAGCCGCGCAAACAGGCACTTTGCACTCTAAAACTGAATTATTCCTGGAAATTTTTCAAAGTCCAACTTTGCTCGTACGATGAGCTGTTTGTGCTGAATCCTGCCCTTCTGCGTGATTCACTAAGCAACGCAAACTTATCGTACGTATAAAGAAAAAATAAAGTTGGACTCAGTAATAATATATGCGCCTGGATGAAAACTGGTTAAAGGACAGACAACAGAGGGTTGTCATAAATGGAACTTTTTCAGGTTGGGCTAAAGTCGTGAGTGGAGTACCTCAGGGATCGGTACTGGGACCCCTGCTTTTTAACTTGTTTATTAATGACCTTGAGGTTGGGATCGAGAGCAAAGTCTCCATCTTTGCTGATGATACTAAATTGTGTAAGGTAATAGAATCAGAGCAGGATGTAATTTCTCTTCAGAAGGACTTGGAGAGACAGGAAACGTGGGCAGGTAAATGGCAGATGAGGTTTAATACAGATAAATGTAAGGTTATGCATTTGGGATACAAGAATAAAAAGGCGACTTACAAATTAAATGGAGATATATTGGGGGAATCCTTGATGGAGAAGGATTTAGGAGTGCTTGTAGACAACAGGCTTAGCAATAGTGCCCAATGTCATGCAGTAGCTGCAAAGGCAAACAAGATCTTATCTTGCATCAAACGGGCAATGGATGGAAGGGAAGTAAACATAATTATGCCCCTTTACAAAGCATTAGTAAGACCACACCTTGAATATGGAATACAATTTTGGGCACCAATCCTACGAAAATACATTATGGAACTAGAGAGAGTGCAGAGAAGAGCCACCAAATTAATAAAGGGGATGGACATTCTAGCTTATGAGGAGAGGCTAGCTAAATTAGATTTATTTACATTAGAAAAGAGGCGTCTAAGAGGAGATATGATAACTATATACAAATATATTCAGGGACAATACAAATAGCTTTCAAAAGAACTTTTCATCCCACGGGCAGTACAAAGGACTCGGGGCCATCCCTTAAGGTTGGAGGAAAGGAAATTTCACCAGCAACAAAGGAAAGGGTTCTTTACAGTAAGGGCAGTTAAAATGTGGAAATCATTACCCATGGAGACTGTGATGGCAGATACAATAGATTTGTTCAAAAAAAGGTTGGACATATTTTTAGATGGGAAAGGTATACAGGGATATACCAAATAAGTATACATGGGAAGGATATTGATCCAGGGATTAATCCGATTGCCAATTCTTGGAGTCAGGAAGGAATTAATTTCCCCCCTTAATGGGGTTTTTTGTTTGCTTTCCTCTGGATCAATAAGTATAGATATAGGATAAAGTATCTGTTGTCTAAATTTAGCATAGGTTGAACTTGATGGACAGAAGTCTTTTTTCAACCTCATCTACTATGTAACTATGTAACTATGTACGTGAAAGTTGCGCGGAATAAAGCTCTCCAGCTAAAGGCAGGTGATAAAAAAAGCATGACTTAGAAAAAATTCTTTGTTTACCTTTTTGCAGAAGCAAAACCCATACAACATGCCGGTGGGTGTCCCCGGCTGACTCCGCGGCCGTCCCGGGGTACCCGCGGGCCAGAGGTACCAATGTTGTGCCTACAAAAATACTAAACATTATTTCTAACTAAATACACCCCCCTAACACATACAGTACAATAAGGTGCAAAATAACTATTATCCAGATATGGATAATAGATTATTTGCCCATTATTAAACACTGCATTAGCATACCTAAATAAAGTAAATAAAAACAGTAGGCAGCTAATCCAATGAATACAAGCAATAACAACATCAACAATGAATTAATTAAACCATTAACCAATGAAACCAATTAATTCCTGAACCAACTCAAAATGAATAGTAACACTAACCAATCAAACCAATGAATTACTACAACATTTATGAATGTAAACATTAAAAGACAAAGAAATACATTCAAACAATATCTGAAATAACCATAAAACGCATTAGCTAACATAATACAACATTAACTACAAACGAACACTAGTCGCAAACATTTTATTACCATTAAGCAGGAAAAAAACAAATAATCACATCCACATAAGAAAGTGACATTAAAAAAACCAACAGCAATACCAAGCCACAAATGCCCCCAAATATTGTCATAATAATGTATTCATCTGTTTACCTTTTTGCAGGCGCAAAACCCATACAACAGGCTGGCGGGTGTCCCCGGCTGACCCCGCGGGGTCCCCGAGGGAGGCAGTGGGTCGCGCGGGTGTCCCCGGCTGACCCCGCGGCTGTCCCGGGGTCCCCGCAGGAGTCCCGGGGTACCCGTGGGCCAGCGGTACCAATGTTGGGCCTACAAAAATACTAAACATTATTTCTAACTAAATACACCCCCCTAACACATACAGTACAATAATGTGCAAAATAACTATTATCCAGATATAGATAATAGATTATTTGCCCATTATTAAACACTGCATTAGCATACCTAAATAAAGTAAATAAAAACAGTAGCCAGCTAATCCAATGAATACAAGCAGTAACAACATCAACAATGAATTAATTAAACCATTAACCAATTAAACCAATTAATTCCTAAACCAACTCAAAATGAATAGTAACACTAACCAATCAAACCAATGAATTACTACAACATTAATGAATGTAAACATTAAAAGACAGATGTAGCCAGGTCCCCCAGGTTACCCTTATCTCCGCATGGTGGAAGGTTGCAGCGTGTAGGGAGTGCTCCGGTACATCGGAGGCTCCTTGGCAACCCGAGAAGTAGGGCGCCACCATATTTGCTGGCATCATTCCCTTTAAGTGACGTCATGTAAAAAAAAAAAAAAATGTTACCGTCAGAACATGGTTTGAACAGCCAATCAGGTAGCTGTTAACCATTTTGAGGCTAAATGTGATGTCACAAGCACTATTTATGCAGAATCTCCATGCAAATGTCACAGGCGGCTTATTTTTTCTATCAGCCAGCGTACGGGAAGTTTCAGTGTGCTAGCAGAGGGAAAAAACATTGAACGAACAATAAGCCAGTTTTGGGCACGTCCAATAGAAAATGAGCTGAGGGCCTTAGTGAATCGCGCCGCCTGCTTCATTTTTTATCGGACGTGATCATTTTTTTCAGGCCGGCGCGAAAGCACGGAGTTTAGTGCATAGCCCCCTATATTATGATTCCCATAGCATCACTACCAATTACTCAAAATAATGTGGTGGTGCGATATATACAATTGATATAGCCCTGCTAAGGTGTACACTCCACTATCTGAATGCACATGTGGTATATAATCAGTTGCAGCAACAGCAGAGGTAGGTATAGTAACGTGTGCGGTTTATAACCGCATGCACACTATGGGGGCTATGAACTAAGCTCCGTTAAGTCACTTTTAGACCGCAAAGTGCTCTTAGAACGTGCTTTTGCGCTCAACCCGTTGCACTAAGCAACGCAAACAGGCACTTTGCGATCTAAAAATGACTTTTTTCAAGAATTTTTTCTAAGTCCAACTTTGCTCGTTCGCAACTTTGTTTGCGTTAAATTCTGCCCTTAAGCGGGATGCCCTAAGCAACGCAACCTTAGCGTACACGAAAGTTGCGTTGATCAGAACACGCCAGGTCAGAGTAGACGCAAAGAAATCTGGACTTAGAAAAAATTCTTGCTTTTTATTTTTGCATGCGCAAAACCCATACAGCAGGTCGGCGGGTGTCCCCGGCTGACTCCGCGGGTGTCCGGGGGTCCCCGGCTCACCAAGCGGGGGTCCCTGCGGGAGTGCGGGGGTCCCTGTGGGAGTCTGGGGGTCCCCGCGACCGTCCCGGGGTCTCCGCGGGAGTCCCGGGGTACCCGCGGGCCTTCGGTACCAATGTTGCACCTCCAAAAATAATAAAAAAGAATTATAACTAAATACATCCCCCTAACACATACTATACAGTAATGGCCAAAATTACTATTATCCAAATATGGATAATAATGCATTTGGCTATTTTAAATACATATAACATTCAATAAATACAGTCAAAACATATTACACTTACCTTTTACAGGCACCGAAGATGAAGGCCGTCTTCATCCTCATATTCTTTCTGCCCATGCCCCTCCGGTGCTTCAAAACATGCACAACAATCACAATAGCCAATGTAATGTCCCCTAACCCCTTAATCACCATAGCGGTTATTAACCGCTACAGTCATTAAGGGGTTAACCCACCCTCACCCACCACTCGGGAGGCCTACATACCCTCCCCCACTAACCCCCCACCCCGTGAGGCCTAACCACCCTCACCCACTACCCACAAGGGAGGCCTACCCACATACCCTTGGGGCCAATACACCCTCCCCACCCACCCCCCCCCCCAACACATACAGTACAATAATGTGCAAAATAACTATTATCCAGATATGGATAATATATTATTTGCCCATTATGAAACACATAAAACATGCATAAATCAAAACATGAATTTTTAATCTTAAAATCACCACATTGCATGTTACAATAAATCCAGCATCTATTGTAAATATAAGGCAACAAATCAGCAGCTCCACAAATGTATATGAAATGTCACACAATTGCATTGAGTGTGTACATGATGCAATTAATCTGTGCATCATGTAACACTATGCAAAATATATGTAACAATAAAATACACTATGAAAAATGTCCCCTAACCACCAATGCCATCATGAAAATCAATTAGAAACTAAGCAACATCAATACAATTAGCATCAATCAATTAATCCATTTCCTCAAACAATTAAAATACAATACAAATCAATTATACAATTCCCTATTCAATTCCTAAAGCCAAACCATTGCCAAAACAATTCTAATTTAAAGTAACCACCATCATTCTAATCTAACTACCATAAGGAAGCCATAACTAAATACAAATTACATTATTCACAACAATGACAAAATACAGCTGCTAAATACATTATCCATACATTAAAAGAACCTAAACATGAGCCAAACAATCAATTATTATCCCTGTATGTCTATCTATACAGATAGATAAACATAACATACAGGGACAATAATAGAGCATAAAATACAAAGCATTTACATTCAAAATTCACATACAATACACCCATTCAGTGTCCGTGAGTGTATGTATATACATAGATACATTAACGGGCATTAAATGGGACTGAAAAAATAAAAGACATGAATCAAAAATCATAAAAACCTGTAAAAGTAAAAATAATAAACTTTTCTTTGGTTTACTCACCATTAGATGTCCACTCAGCGAAATCCATGTAGAGGGAGGGGGGTTGGCCCGGTATTAAAAAGGTTGCACTCCATATGGCCACCCCCTGACCTCACCAGGGAGGAAAGGGGTTAACTGGACTGCGGTCCAGGAATGTGGCTTACACCTTGTCATGTCAGGAAACTGTATGTTCCCCTGTTCCCATGTTTCATAAGCCAGGATCAGTTGCAACCACAGACTGACTTACTGTTCCCCCTCACCCTTCCCCATTCTCCGGACAATGACATGACTGGGGGGTGGCCAGAATTAGGAGCCCAGTTATGGAGGCAGTGAAGACAGACCCTACCCTGGTGACGTCATAGGCCTATAAAAGCCTATGTCGCCTCATTTTGAAGCTAGTCGCCGAGGAGGGAACATCTCCCCCCCTGAGAAGAAGGGCGTGGCGTAAGAAGATGGAAGAAGACGGAAGAAGACCCCAAAATACCCCAAAGAAGAAAAAAGACACAGACGTGGATTTGATATGGGTTTTTATTATTATAAATATTTTTTATTATTTGTGTGTGTGTTTGACTCTGTGACTGAGTGTGTGTGTGACTCTGTGACTGAGTGTGTGTGTACAGACACACACCCACCTTCACCGTCACCTGCCCACCCACCATCTCCCATATTCCCACATGCCCCTCCGATGCATCCACATGCCCCTGAAATGTCCCCCCACATGCCTGATCCCCCCCCCACATGCCTCTGATGCCCCCCCTCATGCCTCCAATGTCCCGCGTGGCCCTCCGATGTCCCGCTGCTCCGTTTCTTGAGTGTGTGTGTGTGACTGAGTGTGTGTGTGTGACCAAGTGTGTGACTGAGTGTGTCTGTGTCTCTGACTGTGTGTGTGTGTGACTGTG